>NC_064641.1:847534216-847841002 GCF_023864345.2 Schistocerca serialis cubense | reverse complement strand
TTTTACCGATGCCGTCTTGAATGAATGACTTCTTGCTGGTGAAACTACACAGCAGGTATTCAACAGTCCACCCACGAAACTGATTCTTCAATTTCTGAATTTCATACCAGCCTTATTCAACGATTTCAATTTGAAAATGCAGAATAAATCACGACAAATTCATGTTATTTATTGCGGTCTAGCTAGTACACTGTCAACAATTATGGACTGCTTCGTAAAAGATAAATACCTTTCCAAGAAAACGTAAGGGCACTAGCAGTATAAAAAGCCCAGGAATTTTAAACCATTAGATCAAATTTATTTTGGTGCTACGATTCCTGTCACAGTAGCCAAAACCTACGCCCCCAAGTACCTGAAAGATTTCAAGCTTTGATGCTTACACTTCTACTTAGAAGGTGCTAATCAAATATCCAAGAGATTTCATTTTGATGACAATCTGGGGAAGGGCGTAGGAGCTCTTCACCCTGCAAATGTAAAGAACAAATCAATTCATCATTGTTTGGACTTGCATCACAGTTTCCGAATTTAATTGGAGTCAATGAGTTACACAACTAGACACAGATTGGAGAAAGCTGCGAAACACTGATATTATCACCAAAGATCCAACAGTGTTCCGGATTGCAGTTCAAGACAAAGAAAGGGGACGGATCATTGTTTCCAAAATTATCTAAATTAATGATCACACTTTTGTGCTTGCCTCCTGGCTAACGTTGAAAAAGTGTTTACAGTGAATAGAGTGAAAACCAGGAGTAGTCCATTGACCAGTGGAACAATTTCAGGCCTTTTCCAGTCCAAGCGGTTCACAAAAAATTATGCCTGTTACGACTTCAATGTAAGTGCTGAATCTATCAAACCAATGAACAATTAAATGCACAAAAATGTATAAGAAGAGGACGAAAAGTAAGCTCAACATTGTGAAGAAAAATCAAACTGGGACTTTCAAAGCATTTTAATTATGAAACTGTAAACAATACAATGTTTAATACTTATTGTCCAGTTTCTGATGAACGAGTGCTTCAGAGATGTTGGGTAAGTACTGGTAAATCCACATGGTCGGCGCCCACCCAACCTTCCCCGCTTGTGAGGCCGCCCGCACGGACACCCGTGCCGCCTCCGCCAGTCAGCCCGCATGCTATTCGTTCGTTTCTTTATAGTCAGTCGACTCTAGTCATCGAGTAGTTGTACTTGCCTACGCAGCACGCGCGTCCGCGTCGTCGTATTTTATACGTTTCTGTCTGGCACATAGATAGCTAACATATACCTACGAGGAAAGTCGCGGCCATTCTAGTTATCACGATACGTTATCCTGTCTAGCATTCGTTCGCCGCGAATATTCTACTATTTTGTGATTAAAACGAGACTAATGCGAGAGATTCTTCAATACAAGCAAACGAGCATAAACGTCCTTAACGATCGTGATTCTGTTATTCAAGAGTTGTCTGTCTGTCCTAGATTTGACTATCCTACTTTGCACACGCGGCACAAAATATCTACTTTTCTACCTTCATCTATTGCTACAGTAGAAAGAAGTTTTTCGACTTTGCGGCTGAGATCGACAATGAAGGACGATCGACTTAATGGCTTTGCACTGTTGAACACTCACCCTGACGTTGACTGTCTTTTTTTGGGGGGCGGGGGCAGAGACTCCCCAATAATTTAAGAAAACACAACCGCTGACTTACCGTATATTCTAACAGCTTGCAAAGAATGTTCGTGAGGTTGATGGGCCGATAGCTATGTACATCAAGCAGGTTTTTACTGGGTTTGAGCACTGGAATGATGGTGCTCTCGCGCCATTGTGATGGAAAGATGCCATCACACCACATCTGGCTGAAGATGACATGGAAATGTCGCTTGTGGTCGGACGAGAGAAGTTGATCATCTGACTGTAGGTCCAATCTGGCCCAGGAGCTGTGTCGGGGCAATGTTCAAGGACAAGGAGCTCCCACTCTGTAAATGGAGCATTATAGGGTTCGGTGTGACGTTCAGTGAACGAGAGGGCTTTCCTTTCCATCCGCCGTGCGAAAAGCTGGGGGATAATTCTGACGCGGAGGCTCGAGCATAGTGCTCAGCGAAGTGCTCGGCAATTGCGTTTGCATCGGTAGATAACACGCCATTGATGTCTGGGTCTGGTACCCACAAACAAGTCTGATCTTCGTCCAGACTTGGGAAGGTGACGTATGGCACCCAATGGTCGACACATACCTCTCCCAACACACCTGTTTCCGTCTTTTTATAAACTGGTGAATGCGGGCACGGAGCCATTTAGAAGCTATTAGGGAGTGGTTGGAGTCAGTAAATAGCCTGTTCAGGAAGTATTGTGTATAGAATTCAGTTATCAAATCATACGATGAGGAGATCCCCTGTTTCCTTACACAAGAAGACGTGTAAATTCATAGATTGTGTGATGGGATTCTGATGAACTTGGCTCAGTGGAAGATCAGAGATGCTGATGGACCTTTGTGTCAAAAGTGCAGTGGCAAAGAACAAAAACGAAGCAGTGAATTTCCTCTTCCTAGCTGCGCTTGTGAAGAATTACTTGTGCAAACATTTATGTGCTATATTAATTTTTTATCCTGGATAAGGATTTGATAAAGTTAAAGACGTTTATAGAATTAGCCTGAACGAATATACCTGGATGAGACATACGGGTTTGGATCATGCAGTAATAGAACCGCCCATACCAAGTGCTGTAATACACCCACAAAGTATCAATGTACGTAGTGATGATATTAAATACATTAAGTTCACACTCTTCACGGAGTGTAGAGTTATGGGAGATCATTTAATATATTACAAACTTCACCTGTAATTGCTGTGATGGCACTGCATTAGATGAAGTTCTAGAAATGGTGAAGAGATGTTCTGTGAGGTTAGGAAAATCACACCCTGTAGATAATTGACTTCCCTCAGCAGTACCAGTGTCTTCTAAGAAACATAATTAGTAGCGGTTTTCAAACGAACTTTTCTCTCTCTCTCTCTCTCTCTCTCTCTCTCTCTCTCTCTCTCTCTCTCTCTCTCTCTCTGTGTGTGTGTGTGTGTGTGTGTGTGTGTGTGTGTGTGTGTGTGTGTGTGTGTGTGTGCGCACATGTGCATGTGCACGTGCAGCTGTTCACGTATCTGCTACTTCAGAGCCTGTGTGCCAAGATCAAAAATTTGTGCAATAAATTTCCAGCCCTTCTACTGGTTCAGTTCTGGGTAGATGTGGTAGACAAACAAAGATTACAGGGTTTGCATCAAGAACAGTTAAGTTAATCCAAAATAGACGACCAGGTCTTAAGACTTACTGTTAGAGAATATCTTCTTCTTGACATAGCTGACAGTGTAGAATTTAGGAAAATGACTCATTTCTTAAATGAAAACTATGTGCCTCCCACTATAAAAACACTAACAATTGACTGTCTCAAATGTTCAACAACACACTTGTGCAAGTAAGGTCTGCAGTGCAAGCTGCCTCTTACACCTGCATTACGACTGATTGATAGACATCCGTAAAAATTAGAATTTCACGGCAGTGAGTATATCACTAATCCAAACTGTAATCTGAAGTCATATTTACTAACTAATTTTAAATTACCTTACAGGCATACAGTAGAAAACATTGCAAGGAATTACAAAACATGACATCAACTTTGAGTATTACCAATAAAATTGCAGCCTGCACTAAAGGTAACGCACCTACTTTGTACCTTGAACCAATTACAGGTACAAGGGCAAAAGTGAAATCAATATTGGAATTTTTCAACAGAAGTCTTCATGCACTTGACAGCTTAAACAACATTCAAAAGCAAATGGATTTCCGTATTTTAACACCAAAACAAGATTGCCGTACGAGAGAGAGCTCCACATATGATATGTTTAATGGGCTTTTGAAATTCAAAGAGTCTTTTCAAAGCACCCTCATCTGCCTCAGTGTGGATTTACAAACAAAACTGTCCATTGAAGACTGAGCAACTACTAAAATATCTTTTGAAGTATTGTCTGCTTTTGAGCAAGTAACAACAGAAAATGACAGCAAAAAATTGCAGCCTTGTCAAAAGTTGTCTTTTAAGTAAAGGCTTATAAAGTCATTGTCCAAGGCTGAAAAAACCCAGGTTACAGCAACGAAGTCATTGATACCGTAACTACTAAACCATTCAAAAGCATGCATATAAAGCAACATTATTGGATCCTCATTTCAGGGAGCATGGATTTCCGAAGAGTGAACATCGATTAAAAAAAATAAAAATATAAAGAATACTACAATTAACAAGTGCAGTGGTCTACAGCAGAAACCCACTCATTGTTCTATAGACAGTTCACCACCAGCACACAGCTAGTTGTAGTAAGCACATTCAATTCTAACAGGGGCAACATTTTGTAAGCTTTTGAACAAGCTGTAGGATGGTTGATCCAAAGTGTAGAAGTCCACATACTCCTAGTATAGTTGAGCTTCATAAATAGATGAAGGCTCCACTCATACACGGGATACATCACCAAGGCGGAGAGAGAATTTTTTGTTTCCTACACCATTTGAAATACGAAACAATGTCTCCGAACAGGGAGCTGCAGAAATACCTGACTGTTTCCATTCATGCACTGTTGGCAGTCACATGAAGGGGGATGGTGGGGAACGCAGCATTCTCAAGGTTACTTGAGGCAGTTTCGATTCCATGGAGCAGTGCCCCTGTAAACGTTGCTCGTTCATCATCAAGATGTATTTTTAAAGTGGTGATTCTGCTGCTGTCACACACATCAGTTTTGCAGACATTTTCATGTGAGTAGGAAGGTACAAATTCCATCCCATAACATGATTAAGTTGGGGGCCAAGAACTTCAAATCAACTGGTTCAACATTAAAACAAAAGTGTAAAGGACATCCAAGGTCGGCCGGAACAGCAGACAATGCAGAGTGTGAGAGACAACCCATGCTGATGAGCCGCATCAACCAGTCTGCGGACACGCTGCTGCTCTCTGAACATCCGACCACTTAGTGAGAAGAATATTGCACAAGGAGCTACACTTCCACAAGTATAAAACAGCAACTGTTTGAAAGCTTACGCAAATTGTTTTCATTTTACACTCGTTCGAAAGTGCGCCTCATCCTCTTCCGTGATTTTCAATAAAACTCATTCGCCAACAAGTATTGTTTTCACTGTTAAATCTTTATAAACTTCTACAATTTCTTCTGTCTTCCTTTGTTCTACGTATATCATTCTTTGCCTTTCAAGAACCATAACTTCTACAATTTTCAGTAAAATCAGTCCCGTACACACAGGAAACAACAAAAACAGCAGACAAATAGCCGAAGACATGACAATATACAACCACAAGATCAACAGCAAATACCAAAGAGAAACAAATCTGACAAAGAGTAAGAGGAATACAAAAATATGCAAATAATGGAACATTATACCTAACCCCAACTGAAATTTTTGGAAGGGTTTCCTCCTCTGCCGGAAGCTCACTCCTGGAGTTGTGGACTTCCACTCGCGACAAAAACAAAGATAATCCCAAGAAGTCACCGAACAAATTAAATAAACTGAGTCAATACAGCAAATACTACATAAGCTAAGGTCCCAAAGAACATTAAGTTCTCTATGAGTCCACTATCTCCCATTAAAAAAAAAAAAAAAAAAAAATTCTGCATGCAGTGTTAAAGACCTTCTACGCACACCACCTACATAGGCTCTTATTTGTGCTGCAAAGTCAATCTGACATGGTAGGGTCATTACGTATCCTTTCGGTTGGGCCCACTGACAACATTGCTGATGCCTGAACCACCAGCTCCCTGTATATCCCCATGTCTCACTGGGCATCAGGACTCCCGGCAATGGCCACTGCATCAAACAGGCTTCTGCTACTAATTAGTGCCCGTGCGGAGAGCCCTTGATCAAAGTAAGTGACATCAGGGCAGATGTTTTGCACATTAAACTTACTAAATTACATCAAATCAATGCCAATCTGATCCAGTCATCTTATCAGACAGGTACCTCCAGGCTACCTCCTGGGAAGAGGGACAAGCCAAACATCTAGGAGAGAAACTACTTATCAGACCGATGTGAGCACTTTTACTACAACAAAGCAGGTAACTTTTGTGGACCATATTGACGATAAATTTGGAGAAGTTAGGTAAATATGCTTATAACTTTACATGTGTGATTTTTGTTTCCTGTAATGTAGCACCTTAATGATAAGGGTTAGTTATACCTGTGTGATGAGTAATTTAATAAAGTTCAGTTCACAATGAGATGAAATGTGCTGATAGTTGTGTCATCACAGAATATAGCTGAAGGGGCAGTCAAGATACGAATGACAAGTCGTCCTTACATTGGAAATTGTTACAATTAATACAATGGTCCTGTGTACACCAGAGCTGTATTCAGTCAGATAACATATTTGTGGAGAGGCTCTACTGTTTAGAGTGAGGGAGGGAACTGTCGGGTAATGGCTGAGTGCACCAACCCCGGTCAAAAAGCATGATAACCAAGGTCCCACGATCATGGTTAAAAGTAAATCGCGTTTAAAATGTTTCTGCAGTGCACCAACGTTAATCGCTGGTCAGCAAACCGTCGTCAGCCAACTGTGCATTTGACCGCGGTAAACTCTCTACATTGCAATGGAACGTGCCCTGGCAATGCAAAGATGTTAGTAAACAAGAAATTGCACAGATAATCGCTGGTGCCACGTTCTATCTTTGCTGTTTTTTCCGTCGACAAGCAGAAGTGTGTTTACGTACCTCGGTACCTATTTCTGATCTGTTGGTTTCTTTTTTGGAGAATAATGGAGAATAAAAGAAGAACACCGAATTTCTTGAAGTACGAGATAGATGTACTTCTTGAACTGGTGGGTGCAAATGCATCCGTTCTTGAAAATAAGAAAACCGACGGCTGCAGCTTAAAAGAAAAACAGGCAATCCTGTTAAGTTTACTCATAAATAAATAACTTTTCTAGGTTCATCGTAAGCGTGGGATATGGGACACACTGGCGCTTAGTTTGAAATTTAAAACTGTTATTGGCGTACCACTGAAATACGTGATAGGACTATGCACATTTACGGTTGGAATTGTTTTGTTAGTTTTAAATTTAAAATCCAATGCCGTGCTACTGTTAACTAAATATTATGTGACTAACGGAAGCTTTTATGTTGAAAATTGTGAACATACGTTTCTCACTTAGCCCTGTGCCGTATTCTTCATATATGCCTATACCACTTTCTTTTTAATGAACTGATATGTAAACAAAAGCCATATACAGATCTTAGATTTTTATTGCAGTTATAAGTTAAGAGCCTCAGAATGCAAAATGGACTTATGAATGCAAATAATATAAGAATTAATTTATGGTACTACAAACTACATTTATTTAATTTCAAGTGTGACAAAAAGATCCTGTGACAGGCTGAAAACCTGTTATGAAAATATGAAAAGAAGACCTTGCAGAAGAAAAGGTGGAAGTGTATAAAACAGGTGGAGGGAGGCCTACCCAAAAAACCACGATCCATGATCGGGCTAAACTATTAGAAATTGTTGGTTCCTCAATGAAACCGTTAACAAATGCATATGATTCCGACGCACAGTTCAGCATGATTGTGGATGTTGTCAACATGGAGAGCAGTGAAGTGCAATGCAGTGAGAATACGCCACCTGCTTCAGTTGTCGAGTTAGCTGAGTGCACACAACCTAGCACTTCCCACACACCTGTCGTATTATTAAGTAAAGAGACACCAAATAATGTTCTGGCGGATGTCACCCAGTTGCAATCTGTTTCACAGTCTCCTGATCAACCGAATAAAAACATTTGCACACCAAAAAATACATGGAATCGTCGCAGGATGCCTGCAAAACCAAGGCCATCAGGTTCAGGAACAGTGATTGACAATGTGTGCAAGAAGAGAATGGAACTACTGGAGGCCCAATTACTCATGATGAAGGCAGAGCACCAAAAGGAGCTGAGCATAAAAAATTTAAAGATTCTGGCCCTGAAAGAAAAACTGAAGTACTGGAAGAAGAAAAATGCCAGTGACACGTGACTTTTTTTCCTGTGACAGTGAATTTTTTTAATTTTTGTGCTATGTTGTATTTTGTCTAATGTATTAAAGTTGTCTCACAGTTCAAATTGTTTCTCTGTGTTTGTCCTGTTAGTGATACTGCTTCTATCCTAGTTGGTGTCTGTCTAACATCTGCTTACTGCTTATTTGGTCTGGACTAAGTTTCATCCAATCACTTAAAATTAGAATTACTTCATATATAAAAACAGATTAGCAACACTGCAGTTTACACAAGTAAGATACATGCCAGTTGCAGGCCTGCAGCCATAGTGTCAGGTGCCAATTTCTACTTAAATGACTTAACAATGAGGTAGACTGTTAATGAAACAAAATAATAGTAATAAAGCATCCTTGTTACTCAAACTTTGGAATGAACATATGTGCTGTAACAGTTATATACATGAGACCCAATGTTATCATGTTTTGCATTGTTTGTACCAGAATATGAGGGAAAGTGCTCGAAATAATAATTTTGTGTGTGCCATTTTCCGTGCAATACTCTGCACCAGGTAATGTTTATAATGGGAACCTATATCTTTTATGACAATACAATTTGAAGTGAGGCATGTTGAGAAATACATTGCTGTGGTGGGTTCTCTTTTCTACAAAAGTAAGCATAGCATATGTGGCTTTCCTAACCACACCACTTGGTTATGTGTGTGGTGGAAACCTGTAACATTTATCATAACAGTATTTGTAGAGAGGCATTATTGAATAATGCATTGCTAATATGGACAGTAGTGAGATTAGAATTGTGTGGCTTCTCTAGCAATATTCTGCACCTGTTAATGTTTACAATGTCAGCCCATAACTTTATCACAGCAAAATTCCTATGATGGGTCACTGGTTTCTGCTATAGTAGTCATAGCATGTGTGGCTTTCTTAGCAATATTCTGCACCTGCTAATGTTTATGATGGCAACCCAGAACTTCTGCCACAACTGTATTTGTAGTGAGGCATTTTTCTGTGGCACTATGCAATGACAAGGAATTCCCTTCTCTACAGGTGAGCATTAAATATGTGAAAAAACTGCATCAATATCAGTGACAGGGTGAGGGAGGGAGTTTTCAGTAATAACAAAGTATAACACTTTGTACTGTCAACTCACAGCATTACAGTTCTGCTTTCATATCTTCCAAAGTAGCACACTCCTCAACTAATTATTGCTCTTGCACTGATCCCCAAAGTATTAGACATTGCAGACAACATTCCATTGCCTTTTGTAGCAATGAGAACTTGTTTTTGGTGGCAATTTCTAAACACAAATTTGTCTTCAATTTCATGTATTTTTTTTAATGCCATACAGTTGTGCATAATATTGTGTAAAGTGCTGCTACACGCATGACTGACTAGAATTAACAATGTAATTCAATTCTTTGCACAACCTTATGGCCACACACACTTATGTTTAAGAAAATCATATTGTAAATAAAGAGTAGTGATTAATATGGAAACAATTTAACAAATAAACAATCCCAATCTGACACTTTATGTTATTACACAAATGATTATTTTGTGCCCATGTGTGTACTGCATATTCACAATTTTAAGCTTATCTAGGTGATAAGACTGCATTACTAATGAGGAGAAGTGCAGTAAAATAATCTCTAAACTGTAAGGTTCTAATAATAAAGAATGTGCTCTTTTAATATTGCAAAACTGTTGGACATTCACATATTTGTTGTTACAGTAGAACATTTAAGAGATGTTTAGGATCTATAGTGAACATAATACAGAAATATAATGGATATTTTATTCCACTCGCTTTTACTCTCTCACTCTCTAAATGTAATGGAGTCATTTGTTCTCAAATTTAAGTACATACCCCGAGACTGAATATGTATATAAATAACAGAGTACTGCATTGCTTTCACAACCAATGTGATGCAAGAAATATATCTTTAACAATGAATTAGCAACAGTTCCACACTAAAAAAATATCTCAGAAAAGCAGCAGCTGGGTAATTGTCTGTAGGCAGCACATCCTGTCCCTGGCACAACAAAACCTCAAATTTCGCATCACACACCCAGTTCAGTGAGTACTTTTATGTTCGCTAGACAGCAGAAACAAAACAGATTACATGCTGAAATAATCTGAAAAATTGAAAATACGGCGAAATCCCATAACTATAATCATAATTTTTCATTATGAAGAATGTCTGAATTTATGTTAGATTATTGGAAATGTTCATTAATTATAGCACGGCGAACTGCTCTTCCAGGTAATGTATCATCACGATACATCTGCTGTCCAGGTAGCACTTCTTCGTTGTCTTCAATGTTGGGGCCTCTTTCATCACGTAACTGATTTAAAAGTCGAGAAATTTCGGGATCTTCTGGTGGTTCATCACTGCTTGTACTCCTCGCAATATTATGCAAGACAGCTGTACCCACAATGATTGACATTGCTTCCTGTGGTTTACATCTTATTCCTACAGATAATATGGGAAATCTTCTCTTCCACATGCCGTATTTTCTCTCAATAGTGTTTCTAGTTTTAATATGAAACCTGTTATACCGATGCTCTGATTCATTTTGCGGATTTAGAAGTGGAGTTAACAAGTCGGATTTACATGCATAACCACTATCTCCCAATAAGTGACCTTGTGGTATTTCTCCGTTTTCAAATTGAGCTCTGCGAGCGCAGTTGAGAAATATGGTACTGTCGTGCACAGAGCCTGGCCATCGAGCGACAATATCCCTTATTAACAAATTGTGATCACTAATGGTTTGACAGTTAAAGGAAAAATATGATTTCCTATTGCGGAAAAGTTCAGCATTATGTCCTCCAGGAGACTGAATTCTTATATGGGTACAATCCAAGGTACCAAGAACGCCAGGAAATCGGTCCAATTGACTAAAACCATACATCACAGAGTGCACTACTTCTCTTGTTGGAAATTTTATAAAGCGAGGAGACAGTGATGCTATGATGTCTGATACATCACTGATGATTCATTGTGCTGTTGTACGATGTATATTACTGTTGTCCCCAATAAGAATGTTGAATGCACCTGTTGCATATGCCCTTAAAGTAATAAAAAGTCTGTTTATCGGAGAAACAGGGTTATTCCGATCAGTAGGAAATTCTAACCTATCATTAATTTGATTTAATAACCACCACACTGTTTCTTTTGACAGACGAAATCTCTCTTCAAACTTCCTGTCACCATAACCTTCAAAAGGGTTTCCCCTTTCCACAATCACTCCAACACGATTTCGGTCACGATTTAAATGGTCAAGGTATAACAAATCTTCCTCAATGCCATCCATAACATCAAAATGCGCTGCCATCTTAACAGCGTATGCTTCTAAAACCGTGGTTATGTCGAGAAAACCGGGAAAGAGCCCCGGTTAAATATAACCGCGGTCGATTCCCTCGTTTAACTTTGATCGATGTTGGTGTACCAGAATACTGCGCTGAACAGGATTATATATCGACTTAACCGCGGTTAACTGTTAATCGAGATTGGTGCACTCGGCCATAAGTCTTGCAATATCAAATGTCACCCAGTGGTGCTACCTGATGCGTAAGTCAAGAACTGTGCCCTCTACAAGTAGACAAACATCTGCAATGGCACTTATTACTGTTGAGTGTTTCACTGTGTAAGAAAAGCCTGTTTTCAATTCATCTGGAAATAAACTTCTGAAGGGTAAGTAAAATGATTTTTTTGACTACAAGTTATTTATATATGTGCCCGATATAAAATGCACTGCTTGATAGACCATGAAAAGGGCTTCTTAATTACGTAACAGTATAAATGCCGCAGACAATATGTTTAAGGTAGATGATTTGTTATTGTGTTCATGGAGAGTTGGCTACCGTCCGATACCAGCTGACGGCAATATTGTATAGTATTCAACATTAGCCGATAACTTTTGATTCTACTGGTTTTTAAAAGCTAGCGCAAACACACGAATAACAACACTCACAACATTTTTATTCATGTTTATTTCAATCAGTTTAATTAATTACATTTCATTTACTGCTAGGAATCTTCAATAGGGGAGGGTGGGGGAAATACATGCAGGCATATAATCACACGGAGACTGAGTTAAGCAGTTTGAATAGTGTGGGCTTTGTCTGGTTGGTGCTGAACCCTGCTGGCAAGCATAACAACAACAGACATCTTCCAGTTGCATTGTGGCAGTAGTCAAATGAGGTTTACTGTCAATGTGTTTGAAGTATGAGGGTTGACCAGAAAGTAACGCACCACATTTTTTCCTCATCCGAAAACAATGCTATGAATGCGAAATGTTACATGTGTAATATCTGAAGTCTCCTGAGTGTGCCAAGTTGCCGTCACTTCTAACAAATAGTGTAGCTACAGGACAATTTCAAAATGGTGGCTGTAGGTAATGTACATTACTAGCAATGTGCCGTCATTGAATTACTCACTGCAGAGAAAGAAACTGTGGGAAATATTCACAAATGCTTGTACAAAGTCTATGGAGCATCTGTTGTCGACAGAAGTAGTTAGTTGCTGGGCATGGAGATTGAGGTCATCAGAAGGCGATTCGGCAAAGCTCCACGATTTACAGTGGTCAGGGAGACTACGGCTGTCACATCTGACATGTTGCAGTGATCTGATGTCATTGATGAGGACAGACGCATTGCAACTTGGCAATTGGCACTGCATCTGTCAATCAGCAAAGGAAGTGTGGATGCAATCACCCGCACTCTTGGATATTCAAAACTGTGTGCAAGATGGGTCCCGCGGTGTCTAATGGTGAATCACAAAGCACACAAAAAAACATTTGTCTTGATTTGCTGCAAAGTTTTGAAGCTGAGGGGGAGGCCTTCTTGTCCTGGATTGTAACAGGTGACGAAACATGGGTTCACCATTTTGAGTCCGAAACAAAACGACAGTCAATGGAATTCTCCCACTCCTCACAGAAGAAAAAATTCAAAGCAACTGGTTCCACTGGTAAGGTTATGATCACTGCGTTCTAGGACTCTGAAGGTGTGATTCTCACTGATGTGATGTCAAGAGGCAGTACCATTAATTCAAAAGCGTACGTCACCACATTAAAAAAACTCAAGATGCACTTCTGGCAACTTCAGCACCACAGCAACCCAGAAGATGTTTTGCTGCAACACGATAACGCTCAGCCCCACACAAGTCTGAGGACTGTTGAACACATCGCAAAACCGGATTGGACAGTGTTACCCCATCCACCCTACAGCCCTGACCTAACCGCCTCTGACTTCCACTTGTTTGCGTCATTAAAGGATGCCATTTGTGGAAGACATTTTGAGAACGATGAAGTCGTGAGCCATATAGTGAAGCACTCGCTCCGCCACTGGGACAATGATTGATACCGACAGGGCACATATGCCCTTGTTTCGTGCTGGAGGAAGGCCACAGAATGGGGTGGAGATTACATGGAAAAAAAGGATGTGTAAATAAAATACCATTCTTTTGTGTGTGTAATTCTCATTATGTTCAATAAAGAATTGTTGAAGGAAAAAAATGTGATGCATTACTTTCTGGGCAAGCCTCGTAATTTTTGTCAACTGCATTTTGCAAGGTAAGCGCTACTATAAGTTTCTGCAATGTTTTGCATATCAACTACTAGCCCTAGAAGTAAACTTTCATTTAATTGTAGAACTGTCTACATATTTGAACTAGGAGCTGAATACTGTTTAGGTTAGTCCACAAACTCACTTTGGGATACTGGAACATAGATGTCCAAGTTTGTGGTATTCACCTTGACAGTGAAAGTGGCAGCAGAAGTTGCCAGTTCCAATGAGATTTTTCTTTTACGTGAAATAACTAGAGACTTCTGGGATTCGCAAAACTACTTTGCATACAAGAATGAAAGCAAAAAATACTAAGGGTCCAAAACATGGAAGAAACCCTACACTTTCGACTGAACAGGAAAATGAGATTAGGGACCATGTTATTACAATGGCCAAGCTGTAATATGATACTGCATGCTTCCAGCTGCGAAAGACTGTTTAAGTATGCAGAAACTACCAAGATCACAAACAATTTTAGCAAGATCGCAAACAATTTTGATAAAGTGATCTATGGTAGCTGGAAAGGATTGGCTACCTCTATTTTTAATTAGAAACCTGAGTATCAGCTTGACAAACCTGAAGCAACTACCATTAATTGAGTAGGGGCATATCATGAATAACAAATTAATGCATATTTTAAAAATGTTGAGCATGTCTTTGAAAAATATGTATTTAAGGAAGGGTCAATTAAATGGGCATGAAGTTGATAACAGTTTGCAACCTTTAGTTATTACTATGAAAAGTTTTTGTTCTTTTCATTACGGTTTTTTGTTGCTGTTGTTCATTAAATTCTTCTTTGTCTTTGATGTGTATATGTTGAGCATTTGCACACAGTGCTTTCACTGCATGTAACACATTTACATTTCTGTGCTGCTAAGTATCATTGTCCTCTCATCACTTTGTGCATTTTGTATTGGTACATTACGCATTTGTGTTTTGATTGTTTTGATAGTGGTGGAGGCATCTGTTATCACTTTGTGAGTGTTATATTTTCCGACTAGGAGAAAAGAGAGACAGACATACAGAGAGAGAGAGAGAGAGAGAGAGAGAGAGAGAGAGAGAGAGAGAGAATTTTATTTATTTTTTAATTTATTTAATTACTCTTCTTTATTTTGTGTGTGCGTGTGTGCATTTTAATTAAAAAAATTATAATAAATGTTTACAAAATATCATTATTTCGTTCATTAATGTAATAAACTAAACTAATAAAAATAAAAATAATGTGTACTGTCCATTTTTATGCAGTGCTTGTTTTCCATGTTCTTCCCACACCACGCATGCCATTACCTAAGCAGTGGGGAATAACATAGGTGTTTAATGACGCAATGATCAATTTAAATGGATTTTGTCTTTAGTGCTTGTATTTCCCCCATCCTCCCCTAAACTGTACACAATTGATAAAATAGATAAGATTTATCCCACAATACAACAATTCTTAAATTCTTGATCACTGAGTGTTCAAAATAAAAGTATTTAATTATTTATTAAATGTTATCTTGATCATTTGAAAGTAGAAAAATAATGGACTGTTTCTTCAAGCAATATTTGCAGACGCCTAAAGCAAAAGAAAGGAGGTGCAGCCTGAAAAAGTGAAGTTCCAATAATATAATAAATGCTGCTATCGCATTACTGGAAAAAAAGAAGACGCTATCTTGCGGCTTCTAAGAGACTCAAGGTACTGTAACTCATATAATATTATTTGATTATGTACAATCAAACTCTTTGCCCATTGAAGCTGTGACGTCTAAAACCAGACGTAAGTAGTAGGGTAGGGACAGTTCTGGCCGAAAACACTGACTCAGCAGCTGTCAGCACTTTTTCCTCATGTCATATTACAACTGAGACAATTGTGCACGTCATTTTACTGACATCAGCATCAGCACTTCCTTATCTCCAAGGTCATTCCAAAAATCAAGATAACCTGTCATGTGCTGAGATCAAGGAGACGAGGGAAGAGATGGTTCCTTTTGACCAACTCTCCCACTGTACTTCTGCAATTTTGCATGCAGGAAACCACCCCCCCCCCCCCCCACCACCACCACCACCACCACCACCACCACCACCACCACCACCACCACCACCAACAATCAGGCTCTAATGCATGGCCAGCTCAGTTTTTGCATTCGCACTTTCATGGGAGCTAGAGTCGGCTGTAGTTTATATAGCTAAGAAACGGGGGTTACTATACTTTTAGCTACTGAGTGTCAAATTCCTTTCATGGTGTCCAAAGTGCCCATTTCTTATTTAAATCGACATGTATGGGAAGTGAGTAGTTGGGTGACCTTGAAAGGTAGCCGAAGCTACATAGCTGATAGTATAGTAACCCTTTTTTCTTACCTGCTACTGTGTTGTATGTTCTTCACAATAAACACCTATGTTTTAAGTTATATTTTGTGCATGATTATACGAGTCCATGGGACTTAATCTTGCAATGAAGGTAATCACTCTGTGAGTGAAATCAATATGCGTTAAAAACAAAAAACATTTTCAAATTTGTACAACCAATGCTGGAGTTTCCGTTGTTAGCCATAAATGCTAGCCATTCTGTAGGCTGTGCTGTCATATTTGACAACAAACGGTTCCAGTGCAATGTCCATGTTTTGGTGGTGGTCAGAAGAGTATTCTGTGTTGCCATGAGTGCATTACATCAAGAGCTCTTACATTGCTGGTGCTCGTGTGGTCAGTGCTTTCGTACCTGAAGTTGCTGAAGCACTTAGTGTTTCAAGAGCAGGTGTAAGAGTTCTACCACACATGGGGGAAGAAAAGAAAAAATCATCTGCTAAGTCACAATGCAGACTAAAGTGCATGTTTGTGATCATAATAGAAGGTAACTGAAGAGGCCTAATTGTTATTAATGTGGCATCCCATGTAACCAGTGTGAGGATAGTTCAGGTAACCAATAACAGTGAGAAATTAGTTTGCTTTTACTGCTAAAACTGTAATTTTTCTGCGAAAGATGGCTATGCAAGCAACCATCACATGTTTTGTATTTCTGGAAATTCAGTGGAAATATTTTGTGTGTGGCTGGCACTAGATGAGGATCTGAGGGTTGTACCTTAGTTTTGCCGAAACCAGTTATCTACAATAAAGTTTTTTATAGCTATCTCAGCTTCGAAGTTCTTCTCCTCCTAAGTAATCACTACAGATCACACCCTTCAATCTCAACATGAATAAACTAATGAATATTATGACAATCTATCCTGAGTTTGCATGTAGAGGTTAGCCCTAAAGGTCATGCACAAAGCGTTTGTAACTTTAGTTCTGCAGCAGACCGTTGATCGTCATTTTCTCAGGTACACTGCACATCAAGAGGTTGTGGTTAACAGGTTTAAATTCAGGGCTACAAAACCTCTCATCTGCCACAACTGAGTAACTGATCACTTAAAATCACCTGTCGACAGAACCCATTTCCATCATACCTCACAGTAGCCGCTTCCAACATTGCTTAAGTGTTACACACTAACAGCAGTTGTGAAGTGATCCACTGAGTTTGTGTGTCACCTAAAACCAGGCAGTAGCTGACAGCAGATATGACAACACTGTAGCAGCAAGTGGGAGACGTCAACCATGAAGTTATTGTAATCTGACTACACTGCAGTTGGCCAGCTCTGCAAGGCTCATCTTCTATCAGTCACAATTGCTCCGCACAAACTATTACTCATACTCGCTGTGATGGCGACAGCAGTACAATGTCTTTGTAATGCGAGTTCCTACCACTCGCTGCTCACAATACTATGTCTATAATGTCGTGTCATATTGCCTGCCTCATCTCGTCGCTCACCACAAGGTAGTATGCTATGACCTCTGTCTGTCGTGGCTGATGCTGCCAGCTTTACCGGGTGTTGGATATATTTTTTTTCCTCATTTGTCAGAAGGAGTTAAGCACTTGCAGGCTATAAATGTGAGTCTTACTGGAATAGATCTCAGTAACAAATATGCTAATTTGTGTCTCAGTTCCCTCTGGGAGCCTCACTCTCTGCACCCCATGATTTTCAAACCCATATTGCCCAAACCTACTCCAGACAGTGAAGCCCCCCCCCCCCCCCAAATAAACAGTGGCACAAAATAGTGTAATTGGATTCCATGGATACCAAGTACAACCATATTTAAAAGACATGTACAGAGGATCATGTTATCAGATGTGCCACCGCCTTGGATCTTTAGAGTGTAAACGGAAGCCTATTAGCTGCAACAGATAAATCTTCTGTGACAGCTGAAATTGACAAGGATTCCTCCAAAGTTCTGAACATTCATCATCAGCTATTAGGGAAGAAGCCAAGACCAAACAATGAACGTTTTTGTTTGTGGTTCTTGCTGGATAACCTGGACAACCTTTTTACTGATACTGGTAGTATAAATTACACCGAAAATGGGATGCTCCTTAAAATTCTTCTTGCTAAGTGAGTTTATGCTCATTACAGAAACATTTTGCGATAACATTGCAGTTGTCAAAATCTGAACAAGTGGATGGTCAGGAGCAGTTAGGGAATGTTAAAGAAGGCAATATGAGAATTATGTTCATGTATTGTTACTATGAGACATGGTGTGAAAGCGAAGTTACCTTTCCTCCTACAAGAGGAATACTTCAAAAAATTGGTAATCAAGCAATGGAATCCATTTCGATGAAACACAAACATCCTGCAGCTGTACCACATAAAATGTAATTAGCCGATGTTAACAAAAATCAGGTATACATAGCCAGTAAACTGACTCATTCCACATCATTTCGATAAAAGAATCATTCAAATGATCTATGGAACTTATAACTAACCAACTAACTAATGGAAGATCTGCCGGAATATTTCAGTAGCCATGTGTAGACAACTGTTACCTTTTGGATTTGGTAATAACACAAGACTTCACCAGAATTTTTAATAAACTGGAGATGTAGGACTACTTAATATCAAACCACGACTTCTGCACAGAAGAAGATACTGCCAAGGAAACAGCAAAGTGATTTTGGACAGTGATAAGACAATTGGAATAGGCTACTTAACACTGATGACCTCTTATTGTAGAGTAAAGACGTATAATAAATTTGTATGTCAAATGAGAAGGCCAGGAGAGTACAAAGTCATCAGATACCACCTTATAGTACGTCCGCTTTGTTAAATAACATGGTATTACCAGACTGGAAGCTACAATATAAAACCACAGAATGGATCATGTGACTGACCCTGTGAAAGACTGTTTAAGTGTACTAAACTCTAACAAACAATATTCACAATGCACTCCACTGTACTATCTGCCAATGACATCCGTGCGGTATCAACCAATTGACAACTTCAGAACAGTTGGTGTGTGGTGTTTAAATGGACAATGAAGTGTCAGATCTGGGCTGTGGGCTAGGCACTGACCTGCAGCTAGTATCCAAGCCTGTTCTCTGTGACTGCTGTAAGGTGTGCCACAGAAGGCATCTGAAGGACACTACTCCAATGCATGTTGGTGGGTCTCGGCACATAGGGGTATCTGGGTAAGTGTAGAGTCTTAGTCAGGCTGAGTAAGCACCCAGGGTGCGAGGCAGTCCTGTCCTCGCTCATGGATGTAGCCCATTGTTGCATCAGATGCCAGAAAAGAGTGCAGTCCAGGTGTCCATGCACAACTGATCCAGACCGAAAGGCAGATCTGCCTTAGGACTAAGGTTACTGGTTCGTGCATGGGACTTGTGGTGTAGAACCTTGCTGAGACTGTTGTCAACAACCTCTGAGATGTGCCTAATTGGCCCCCCAGATGCCCCGGTGGCAGTCACCCCTTGGGATGGGAAGCTGGAAAATACTTTCCTTCTTGACCAAGTTCTCATTGACATAGTTTGCTCTTGCCATTCTGTCTTTGTTGCATCCCTTGACATCTCAAAGGTGTTTGATTTGTTAGACCACGCTGCACTACACCTTGTGCTGAAGGCGCATAACCTTCCGAACGAATTTGTCGACTACACTGAGAGCTGCTATGGAACAGCAAGACAGTGATAGTGGGTGGAATGAGCATGTGCTCGGCCATGTAGCCGTCAAGGGGTATCCTTCATCCTCATCAATATAGCCATTGACATTGGCACTGTTCTAGACCACCTGCCTTACCGAATTGGATCCTGGATCCTTGCTCACACAGTCAATGCTGCAGTTTTCTCTGACGATTTACTCCTGTTCGCATCAATGAAGAGGGGCTGTAGTCCTTCATCGACACTGCCCTCACCCACCTGGGGCTGCATGTCAACCAGTGGAAGTGTTTCATCCTTACTCTAGTGGTACCGGGCCACAAGAAAAAGGTGAAGGTGAACAACGCCATCACCTTCCAGCCAACAATGCCACCATTCTGGCCTTACAAATGGGTGAGACCTTCTGCTACCAGGGGCTGCAGTTCTTCTCTTCTGGTCGGTGCCTATTCAACTCTTTCAACTACCTGCAGCAGCACCTGAAATTGTCACCCAGGCTCCCCTGAAGCTGCAACAGAGGTTCTACAGTCTTGTTCATCTGCTGCTGCCAGGCCTAGATCATGGGCTGGCCCTCAGTCACAACCAAGTCAGTGACCTGAAAAATGTGGACACAGTAGTGTGAGCAACCGCCAGGAGATGGTTCTGCCTCCCAGCAACCACCCCTTTGGGCTACTTGCACACCTCTGTGGCCTGTTGAGGACTCAGCATTCAAACTTCCCACTGGACAGGTCCTACCCTCCAGCGATCTCAACTCCTGGCACTGCTCCAGATAGGACCAACCGTGGATGACGCAGGCCTACGTGAGGTATTGCGCAAGGTCGCAGTGCCGCGGCACCACCTGACGTGGGAAGGCCACCTTTTTGAAGACATTGGCACATGTTGGGGAGATGTGGGCAGCTCACCTGCATGTTGCTTTTGACGAAGTGGCCCTCTCGGCATCTACCACCATTCAGGGGCAACACCAGTGGGTCGGGCAACACCAGTGGGTCGCCAGCACCAGTCAACGGCTGTTGGGTGTGACTTCATCAACACCATCCACAACCGCATAAATGACTTACCTGCAAAGGTATGGCAGAGCAGCGGGTGGATGCATGAGGCATGTACGGGTGTCGAGACCACCAATCACGTCACGTAGGCTTGTCGGCAGATGCACAAGTCCTGCATGGAGTGTCACGATGCAGTCGTGAATTATCTCGTGTGTGGACTCTCACACAGGCTTTCCCAGGATGTACACACACTGGACAACCAGGAAATTCACGAAAAACACAGGAATTTCTTAGAATTCTGAATATTATTCATTGTTTTGGTTTTAAGTTAACCTTCTGTAATTGTGACTGTAAGATCTGATACTCTAACAAAGAACGTTACTGCAGCAATAAAACATAAACAAGAGGGGAAAAAACACAAAGTAAAACCTACATTGCAAAGGAAGGTAAAACCAAACATTGTGCACATGGGTTCTGCCAACGGCAAAATGTGTCAAAGGATTTAGGAAGAAGGCTATGCAATATTTAATAACAAACTGCTCCCGATGAACATGATGTCACGACTGTTTATCATGTCCGTTTGAGCAGCTGTCAGCACGCTCATGCACATGCGCAGCTGAGTCACATATGAGCAGTACCTTCTGTTTCTGGCTATTTGGAGTGTGGCTGTTAGCTGTATCAATATTAACAACAAGCAGCCCTGATGCTACCCCGAAAAAATTTTCTGGCGCGCCCTCGCTGCCAGATTCACACACGCACAGCGCAGTCTGAGTTTAGCGGAGAGGGAGGTAGTCTCCACGTGACCCGTGTTTATGTTTAGTGATTTTGCTGTTTCCTCTATATTTGCAGCTCTCATGTCAAATGAAAACAAAACTTATTTCTATGGTCAGGAGCTATCACGTGAATTAAAATTCATTCACATAATTACAGAAGATTGAAATATGTTATTAATTTCGGTTTCTGATTTTTATTTTATTTCCGCGTTTTTGGCAGTCAAGCATTAATCACCTTGCAGGACAATGAAGTTATTTTTGTTGATTTGCTAAAGAACAATATGGGCGTGCGCGGCCCGCCCGAAAGTGGGGCGCCCGTAATTTTACGGGCGTGTGTTCTTGTTCTTCCCCTTCCTTCCTTCCTTTGTGTGTTCTTACAGCTCCCGCTTGTCTGGGAGGCGCTGCGTCGACTGTAGTTCGAGTATTGGTCGCTAGATGGTGCGGGCATGCTTTGGAAGGGTGTGCTTCCGTTTTTATTTGTCGGGTTTTGTGAGCGGAGATTTTTTCCCCGCGTGGTCTCAGTAGCGTCGACACGGCGAAGCGTGGCTTGACGGATAAAGAAATTGCGCGCGATTTATATCGTGATTTACAAGAAAGTGACGTTGATTTGTCAGTGGAAGATATTGTAGATGACTATGCTGATGATGTGGACTATGTTCAAGAAGAAATTTCTGGCAGTTCAGGTAAAGAATTCTGACAACAAAACATTTATAATTTTTGTTCAGATTTTCACTGAAAAAACTCTCAGTACGTAATTATGATTTTATCTGCAAATACTACTCTCTTCTGATAGATTCAGAAGAGGAGAGCAGGTGTCCAAGCACTTCAGCAGCAAGTAATCCCGTCGATATTGTGCCTGAAGAACGAGCGAGACCAACGGCTAGGGGGAAGCCGAGACCTGCGCGCTGCACCAATTCTGAGGAAGATTGGACGACTACTGACCGTGCACCAGATATCGATCTATTCTCAGGACAATCCGGAATATGCAATGTTGTCAGTTTAGACCAGAACAGTGCATCTCTAGAATTTTTTTCATATTTACTGATAGACAGTATGATGAAACATATAAAGGAACAAACTAATCTGTATGCTCAACAATGCATCAGGAAATTACGAAGCACAAATTCCCTTTCACCTACCTGCTCATTATCAAAGTGGAAAGGAGTTACACTTATGGAAATAAGGAAGTTTCTGGTAATTGTAGTCCATATGTGTGTAAGTGTGAGGCCACGTATACGAGAGCACTGGTCCAAGAACCCTATTGTGTCGTGTAATTTCTGTCCAAACATCTTGAGCCGTGACAGATTTCTTTCTGTTTTGAGAAACTTCCACATTAGTGAATTCCTTAGCTAAGAGGAAAGGAGAAACTGGATATGACTCACTGCACAAGGTGAGACCCCTCCTAGATAATGTGTGTGCTAATTTCCAGCGTGCGTATACACCATCTCAAAAAATTACAATAGACGAAGGCATGTGTAAATTTCGAGGTCGTGTGTATTTCAAACAGTACATGCCACAAAAACCAAATAAATATGGTATGAAACTGTACATGTTATCTGGATCTGACACAGGTTACATCTGGAATTTCTCTGTTTACGCAGGTGAAAGGTCTGACACAGTGACTCTGATAAAGACATTGCTTGCAAATCTGTCAGGAAAAGGCTACGCTTCATTTACGGACAGATTCTACCCATGTCCAATACTTGCTTCAGAACTGGAAGCTGCAAAAACTGCTCTTGTAGGAACAACAAGAAAATCTCAGCAGGGATTGCCTCATGCTATAAAAGATCCAAACCTTCAGTGAGGTGGACTTATTTTCAGGCGTAAATGAAATGTGTTAGCACTGTGTTGGAAGGACAAAAGAGATGTGCATATGATAAGTACAAGGCACACTGCTGAGATGGTCACTGTCACTGATCAGAGAGGAAGTCAAAGCCAGCCTGTGTAGTGGACTACAATAAAAGCAAGTTTGGTGTTGACTTATCAGATCAGCGATTGTCATACAGCGCATTTCAACATCGAACTCTGAAGTGGTGGAGAAAGTTGGCATTCCATGTTATACTAATGGCAATTGTAAATTCCTCCATATTATACAATAATGTTACTGGAAAACGCCTTACAACATCTCACTTCATGGCAGTTATCTGTACAGATCTTGCACAAAGCAAAGATCTTGAATCCCGACCTGGTCCATCTGGATTCTCAAGACTATCAACTGGAAATCATTTCCTGGAAAATGATTGAGACAGAAGTAGGTAAGAAACAGAAACAAAAACAGTGTGTAGTGTGTTTTCTGAGAGGAAAAAACCTGACTGGAAAAGTGTGGCGAAAAGACACAAGCTACCAGTGTAGTGAATGTAAAGTACCATTGTGCAAAATGCCGTGCTTCAAAATTTACCACACAAAGAGCAAAATTGCATCCTAAAATAGTTACAGGATGTTACTGTAGATAAGACATACTGTATCCATCATAATTACAATTTTTGTGTAAAATTAAAAAAAAATTCCTTCTAGAAAATACAGTGATATACCTTTCACCAATTTTTCCTTTTTTCAAAAACAATGTTATAACAATAATGCTTGTCAAAAGTATGTATTAATTCAAGAGAAAGGTATTATATATGGTTTTAAACAAGGAAGTCTAGGTTTTTCAATAAGAGTAATTTTATTGCTATAACTGAAACCTTTCACGAGTTGTAGTAGTTTAAAATACGTTAAAACCACTGGTCTTTATGGTAGACACCCGCGCACAATGGCTCAGGACCCAAAGTGTTAATATTTTCTGCTGAGGCAGACAATTTATTTAAAACAAAGTGTTTCATTCCACATTATTGGCTAGTTTAAACTGTTTGCTGAATTTTGCAACGTTTTTCCATCTTGTAGCACGTATGGTGATATGCCATAATAAAGAAACATTCATGAGATAATACATTACTTGTACTCCAAAAAAATTTGCATCCCAAAACCGCATTGAAAAGCTTAATATCAGTTTGGGGCCTACTTCTTTGTGAATCTGGACATAAGATTGTGCCCTTTAAGCCGAATTATGCATTTCAGTATGGTTTTCAAAATTACAATTCTCTTTGAGTATCCTCTTATATCTTATTTCGTTTACGACGTAATGTAAGACCTGTTAATGTTATGTATGTATGAGCATACGGGGTTCGTATGTCATCGTAGCCGCGCACGCGCAGTAACACTTATTTCCTGCCACTCCTTGACAATTGGTGAAATGAATTCTAACAGGTCATCGAAAATATTGCGAACGGTGGTTTGAAAAGAGTTACTTTCAAAGTAGATTTCATTTTATGCAAGATGAATCATGTTACATGTGAGAATAAGCTTTTAACTTCTTAAATAACAGAGCTTCTGACTTTCATTTAAAGCTGAACACTTTGAGGGCCAGCCACTTAGAAGTTTTTCAAGCTCAGATGACCAGAAATTTATGTAATTATTTAAATTTTTTCTGGCATATTTTTGTGATGTATCTTAATGTGTAAAACATGCGAAAATGACCCATATTATATGTGAAAGCTTTTCTTGTGGTTTATTAATCTTCAATACCAATATTATAGTGAAAAATTAGCTTTTCTTGTAGCTACATTATGTATATCAATTTAAACTTTTATTTTTCCTATTTGTATGTTCGCACTACTTAACAGTGCTGTTGCTATTGGCTGACTAGATCACGTGTCCTGTATTTTGAATATCTGCTATCACAGGCTGGACAGATCATGTGACATGGAATATGAATAGCAGATGAGCTATAACATGCTTTCAAAAGTGCCTTAAAATCTTGATTACGATGCTTCAGAAACTTCCGGGCTGTATTTGGTGGAATTCAAATATATAGTTACGCAATAGAAAAACATGCAGAGTATCACACTACACAAATACGCAGTGTACACGACACACTGCTGCACACAAAGATCCTCCCAAAATGCACCCCCCCCCCCCCTCCCCAGGGTTAGTTTTCTAAAATGTCAGAAAGTTCTATGCCAATGTATAAAAGCTTAACAGTTCAAAGGATTGATAAGTTTTACAGTTCCGAGGGAAAGTATATTGTCACTTAACACGGAAAAAATGCTTTTTCACCTGGGAAATAGTGTATTTTTAACCCGAGAAATATGTGAAAAATCCAGGACTTTTTTTCCTCATCTGCATATACACCCTGTTTCCCACCTCCATAGAGCCCCACCTTCGCACACCTGAACAGCTCTGAAAGCCAGGTTTCGTGGCAGTTAAAGAAGGGCAAGCCCACATAGTCTATGTCCAGATACTTGGCAACCACCTTCGGCTTGACTGATGCCACGTGGAGGAGGTGACAAAGTACAGCACACTGTCCATCTGGCTTGCCGTCCTCATCCTACATCTCACCATCACCAACGTGTCAGTAACATTGGCCACACTGAACTAGAACGAGGCATGGTCCCCACAATCTGCAAGAGATCTCAAGCTGGGTTTCAGCGTATGGGAGTTATCCATCATTGCCTCCCAAGTGCTAGTGTTGTGCTGTGCTTCCTACAGGATTTTTGAACGCATGATGGCAAAGCACCCGATGCCTAGAGTAGACATTGGGTAGTGTGCTGGACTATCACCTCCCTTACTCCTGCGGACTCTAAAGCAGGAGCAATACCATCTTTATTCTTGATTCTTCTGTTCTTGTCAACATTGTTAATCTTTTACATGTTTGATAATTTCATTTTGTCTTCTTAACTTACTAGACAATATGTGAGGTGTGCACCCCTGTAATCTCCTCCTACATTGAGGATACTGGCACCCGTATTAAGCATCTATGTACACTCTTACTTCTCATGTATTATTCCTTCTGGAATAAAGACAGCTTTCATAGCCGAATGTCTTGTCAACTAATTAGTGACACACATGAATGGATTAATGAGATTCCCGCTGTCCCTATCTACTTAACTGTGAATTGGATCCAGTCACCGGGCCAACTCGATAATCGACAACAGGCGACCATCAGAAACCTGCTCTCTGGAGTGCAGTCAGATGACCCTGACTGCGACTGGGTCTATAAAGTCAGACTCTCGTGGCCTTGTCATGGAGCAGGTACCTAGTAGCTCTTTATGTTAGGATGAAGCTAACACAAGGAGGGTCATCCATGCAGAGACTTTGAACATCCAGCCCATCAGGGTGCAACTTCCATCCAGCAAACACTTGCCTCCGTACAAACTAGTAAAGCTTGGAGGCAGAGATGACAGTTTTTCCCAATACATGTGAAGAACCTTACAGGGGAACCTAACCCAGAAATTATTCCTTATCTCCAAGCGTTATAAAACTCCACAAAATAAGACCCGTGTGGGCTTTTTGCATGTCAAGACTAACGAGGGGAGTGGAGCACCTAAGGTAGAAATACCAATCACGTGGTCCTTCACAGCTGAGCTCTGCCATCTACATCGCCCTGCCATCTACATCGGCCTGTGCTGTTGATAGGACGCTGGTGTACACAATGGATGCTAATGCGACCTCCAAGCTGTGGTTCAGCAAGATCAATCATGATCATGGCAGAAGAGCTGTCCTGAGAAGCAAAATTAGATGGAGGTATACGTGAATTAAGGCTCGAAGTGGAAAACCGCCCAAACTTTCCAACTACACATCACGGCCGTACTGGTGGCAAGTCTAATATAGATGTGACACCAATGCACAGACAAGGAACCCTATGGGTCCACATCTGACGTGTTATGATAAAAGGGGCAACTCTGAGCAATCACAAGCTGATTCGATCCAAACTGTCCACAGGGCAGAGAAACCACAACTGCCAAGAGATATCAATAGCCTACAGAGATACAAATGAGAGGAAGCAAATTGTGATCGCTTCAAGGAAAGGTACACTGCACTGGACTGGCCTGTCCTAAAGAAGCGTTTGACGTTGACGTGCAAGCAGAACTGATAACGGCAGCAATACACCATAATGCCGCAGGCACTGTAACAAAGGCACCATGTAATAGGAAAGGGCAATGGCTCAGAGTCACTTGCGGATGAGCAAGGAGACACTATTAGAGAGGACATGTTGATGAAAGGCGAGCAAGACTTGTATGTATAGAGGTGCCAACACTGCATTTCAGTGGAAATGCTGATGGTAGTCAACAGAGGAAGCTGGGAGAAGTATGTGGGAACGAAGTTAGCTCTACATCCATGGGGCACATCTTAAAGATTTGTTGCATCAAAAATAAGATCTCCAACATTATTGTCCACCCTAACGCCCCTTACACACTGGCAATTTGGTGCACGACTTGCCCGTTAGGCGGAGTCGCATCCGTCCTTTAACACGCAGTTCCCATAAGGCCTTTCACACTGGCGATTTGACTGTGCGCCCACTAGTTCCCGTGACTGGTCGCAGCAATTCAGCCATGTTTGACCCTTTCACACACAACAATCTGGCAGCGCGGCTGCGCAGTTTGGGTGGGGGTAAATAGCTGACGCCTCGCCCCACCAGTGTGATTGTTGACTTGCAAGCTATTGTGCTATTTTTGCTACAAAAATGATTGACATGGAACTTTTCATCATTGAAGTAGAACGTCCCCCTGTAATTTCGGATTCAAAAACAAGGGTTACAGTGACAATATCGAAAAACACAATGCTTGGGGGGGGGGGGGGGGGGGGGGGAGATCGGTACGTAATTTGTTCTTTACTTCGAAAATAAACCAGTATCTGAGAAAAATGAAAGTGGTGCGTATTATTCTGTTTATTTCTCATTAGAATACATGTTATATTTTTGGGAACATTTTGGGTAAACAGTGCTCTTATCCTCTTACAATTCTTATAAGGAACAGTCTAGAGCGATGCACAGGAATTTTTAAACTGTGCCAGATCTTCTGTTTCTGGAATAAACTTTCCTCTTCTGACAAAACATCATACTGATGAAAACAGAGACCTTCTGGATGGACGCTGGAAAGCTGTTTAAAAAATAAAAGATATTCGCAGCAAGCATTACTTCAACGGTTACAATACCTGTAACCTAGTATGTGGTAGAACTTTCTTAAAATCAGATTCAGAGAAAGTGGAGGTTTTTCCACTTTCACCCAACATATATTCATTAATCTACACAGATTCTGAGATGAGTGATGAGGAATCATATCCTGATGTCCTGTTGACACCTAATTCCCAAGAAGTTACAGGTTCAGAACCAGCTGTGGAACAAATCATGCCAAGAACATTTATTTTAGTTGAGTTACAAACTGCAAGAAAGAAATCCACTACATATAGATATGCTGCAATTGCACAGACAAGTGTAGAAGACAATGGGGAAATACAGATTATGTGTAAGCGATCAGTTGGGGACTCAGCAAAGGCACTCAAAGCTGACGAGCAGGATGTATCCTATATAGAGTTTAAACAAGTTCTTGCTATTCTCCTGAATCCAAATGTCAAACATTTTATGGACACCTTATATTATGAGTTTCCTGGCAATTTAGACATTTTCGAAAGTGGGTGAGAGGTCAAGTGTATATTTTTTCGAAGTGGTACTCAGAACTGTAAAACTAATACTATACCAAAATTTATATTATTTATAGGCAAAAAAATGTCCTACGAAGTTATTTAAACTTAATGTGCCCACTTAATATGTTACCTACTGATTCATAGCTAACTGACATAATAAAATCAGTTTAAATTTTAAAAAACCACATTGTACTTCACTCGAGTCCCACCCGTGACAATTCCTTGTCCCACCCTTGACAGTCTTTGATTGCAATTATTGTAAGTATTACTAATCTAATATTTATTGATATTATGTCATGTAGAGAATTGTTTTATTCTTCTAAAATGTCGGTGGTTATTCAATGCTACGTCTATTTTCTGTCCCACCCGTGACAAAGTTTTAAAGATGAATAACAGCTCAATTTGTAAACTTCTGACATTCAGATTTAAAGGGAAGATAAAACAATTATTTGTATGGCAACCAGTCAATCTTTACTTTATTTCTATTTATACTTCATGTTATATCAGCATCTGACTGTTGAAAAATGTAGTGCAACTGTCCCACCTGTGACAATAGAATCCCCCCCAGGACAAACATTTTCTTCTATCATTTATTAGATGATTTGAAATCTGTGCCATAACATTTGAAAATGGATGCTAAATTTGAAATAATGTCAGTTTTGAGGAAGTACAGCAGGCCTTACAGTTCACTAGACAACTACAATTTTCAGTTCACTTCACAAATACCAATGCCTGTATACTCAAATTCACCCGTAACTGTACCTTGTAATGTAACGGACTACTGAAACTACCGATACCACCGGCTGGCGAGGTGTGCGGTGCCGTCAATCAACTTGAAGAAGCAAGTGAACTTTAACTAAGCAAACACAAACTGAAATATTATTATTTTGTTACAAAACTGTTAATATGAGGACAATCATGAGGTATATTGCCACAGAACTATATTACAAACACTTTTCATTGCTCATACTATGTTTTTCATATATGTATACGGGGATGTGTAAAATATCGATATACAACTAAGGTTGGCAGTACTACACAGTTTATAAGCTCTGTGAACAGGAGCCGGTTGTTGGCGGGTGTAGAGACATCGGGCAGATGGTGTTGAGACGTCTTGTAATAAGCCTGCTTTGAGAAGGTCAAGTATAGAGGGAATGAAATGATGTATTGGAAAAGCTGTTACATTGAAAATTATTGAATATCGTCATGATCAGCATTTATAAAATAAAAGCTGGAAGTTTAAATATGTGTCAGTTCTTACGCAGCAGAATACACCCCCTGGACTTCAAACTGATTTAACAAACAGCGGATGGCGAGATTCACCACTGGACAACGAGCGTTCAACAACAACCAATAAAGGTAAGAAAGTTATATTACTCTAAATTCAAATTGTGATGATACCTTTCTCTCTCCATGTCTTCCACCCTGTATGTACTCTGTTAGGGTGAACAGCATGACGGGGCTTTTGGTTGACTAGGCACACCAGGGAGACCACACAGGTTTAAAATGATATTTGTAGCTTAATATACTACTACTGATAATAATTAATATTTGTCCCCCGGAGAAAGAGGTGCATTACAACCTGCATCTAATCCAAGCCCATGTACATCAAATCGTGATGCCACACTTTCACCTGTATCATCCGATTCATCAGTGGTCACTGATTTATAATCTGGGTAGCGAAATATCACAGTTTTGGCTTACTGTATTTTAATATTACACATTGGAGCAAATTACTGTTAAACCTACTTTAAAAAGAAAGGTATATGTAAAATAAGCATTTTATTTACCTTAAAGTAATCATTAGTCTTTCCTCTGGTGAAATACTGTTCCTCATTTGCGTATTTTGCTGTGTGAGATTTGGCCTCAGCATAGCACGTAATTCATCAAAAGATGTCACAGACATTCTGAAATAATTCATGTATTTTGCAGGTTTCTCTCTTAATGCGCAATAAATTGTGAAAAAATGTCCATGTTTCTCTCAAGTATTCAGTAGAGGATGAATCCAGTATTTTCTTTGATGTCGGCAGCATCTGTATTTCCTTCTCAATAACAGAGCAAAAAGCAACACTTCCTCGTCAGAATCCATCTCAGAACTGGCTGGCACAAGCACACAGACAGCTTCCGCCACAGAGCTGCTGCCGCATGGTTGAGCCATGTGCCTGGCAATTCAGTTGCACCGTTCAGCCGTATGATAGTCGCGCACTGTAGCGATTGAATCGCAGCAACAAAATTGCCAGTGTGAAAGCAGCTTAAGAAAAGATGGATCCTACCGAAGCGGCTCAAGACAATCTGCAGAGGTGCTGTTGAACACAATAACACCTGACAACAAAACGGTAGATGAAGGTGATAAGCACTGGCTCTACGGCAGGAACCCACCCTGCGTCAACAACTCCCATGTGGAACCATCCTCTAACCTTGAAATCACTCCAGCCATTCTTCGAATGCGCCAGAATAGGGCAGTGGGGGTCAGATGGGGTTGCTGCAGAGGCTCTTCAGGTGCTACCTGTCAGCTTTAACACCTTATATGACAAAATTAGTGAATGTGTGTCTACAACAAGGCCGAGTGTTCAACATATGGAACACTGCAAATGCAGTCATACTAAAGAAAGGTTAGGACAAAGGTGAGATGCTCCCAAAATCTTACAGACCAATGTGCCTACTGAATACCATGGCAAAGCTGCAAGAACAGCTGCTATACTGACGGCTCACAGAACATAGACGAATACAAGGAATGAGCCCTGAACAACACAGGTTCAGACAAGGCGTGTCAACAGAATATGTGATAAAGTGATAGTCCTCGTCGACGAAGATGTGGCCCAGTACGTGGTGAGGATATGGTTGACATCACCAGGCCCTTCGACAACCTGTGGTGGCCAGCTCTGTTCGGCAGCCTCAGGGAGTTTGAGTGCCCTGGGCCACTGTACAGCCGTAACAGGAAGGTGGGCTTGGGTTGCCCTCAGCATGCGACAGAGAAGTCTCTCACGAATGACTGCCCACAGGGTTCTGTCTGTGGTGTGTTTTCTGGGACAATGGTTTGGGGCCAGTGCTGGCAGAACTTTGGGAGTCCATACAGCTGCTGGGCGTGGTAGCATATGCTGACGACATCCTCCTTGGGGTCCAGGCAACAACAGAGTCATGTGCAAACAAAGGTGCGATGATGTGCTCCACACCCTACACCTCTGGTGTAAGAGTGTGAAGTTGCAACTGGGTCCCGAGAAAACAACCTTCATTTTTATGAGGGAATGACTTGGCAGAGATCCGACCCTATGAATCATGGGTGGGAGAGTACACTGACTGGCAGTAACCAGGTACCTGGGGTTTCACCCCGACGAGTCCGGATGCTACAGACATCATATAGACTTACATGTAAAAAAACCAGAAGCTGTGTAACAATGTTGTTAAAATCTCAGAACAGTGTTTTGGACTACAAATGTTCACAGTAAGGCTATACCACCACAGCCTACTAGTCACCACAGTGGCGTATGCGTGCTAGTGTCTGGGTACCTCAACTGAATAGAAGTCATCCTGCATGGGCAGTAAGGAGAATGCAAAGGAGTGTGTTGATAAACTTCACTGGTGCTTTCAGTACAATCAATTTACATGCTAATAGTCATGGCTGGTATCCCTCCATTAGAACCTAACTGTGAAAAAAAGTGACACTGTAATGGGCCCAAAAGTGTATGAAGCAAAAGGTAGTAAGCATCATAGATCAAAAAGCCACTAACAGAATAGAGATCTGGGACTGACGCTACAATGAATGGCAACGTTAATGGGAGCAACTCTCTACAGCCCAGCACGTGCACCAATGGTTCCCCTCTGTGAGGCAGCGCATGAAGCTTCGGCATCTGCAACCCTCCAAAAAGACAGAATGCACTCTGTGATTGTGGAGAGGATGGCACCCCAGAACATGTCCTAATGTTCTGTCCTAACTCTGAGGTTGAATGAGGAAAAAACACTTACCTCCACGACGTTGCAGCCCTGCTACGAGATACTGTTGAGTGGCAGGAGGTGGAGAGGGTAGCAAACAAAATCTCGCTAAAAGCTTGTGAACCGTAGTATACCGATTGCTAAGCCAGGGCAGGAATGATTGATGACCTTCTGTCCCCCACATCAGATTCTGGCAGTGACCCGGAATATCCACCCTGGGAATAGCCAAGCCGGAATTGCTAAGGATGTTTGTGCAGAGCAGCGCGTCCTTGTTTGACTGCAGTGGAGACACTGCAAAATTGGATTTAAAAAATGGCTGAATACCGGCTGTACGTGCTGTAGCTTCACTATATACAGAACAGGCAAATAACACAAAGACAGACAACATGCAAGAACTGCTAAATGTGCACCCCCAAGAGAAGAGTGACAAACGTAACAACGCTCAAATGAAATACCTTGAAAAATTAGCTGCTAGATAGTAGGGCCACATGTTCACATTGCTAGGAATGGTAACCCTTGGGCTATTGCTTACGGGGATCCTTGGGGCTATGATGGCCAATGCTAGCACACATATGGAACACAGGACACAAATCCATTTGCACTACCTGGAAGGCAGCATAAATTCTGCACAAACCATTCTGTGTCCTTATCTACTATCTAGCAAAACCACTGCCACATTGCCAAGGGAACAAGCTTTGAAAAGTCAGCAGGGAAAGAAAACCACCGTTAAATATAGATATTGCCGAATTAGTACTGCTGCCCACAAACAATGTTATTCCACAAGTGATATGAAAAAGAGTAAACGTATCTCACAGACTTAAGCCATTCCCCATTGACAAAATTACGCCTTTAAATGCAGTTCTCTCTCTCTCTCTCTCTCTCTCTCTCTCTCTCTCTCTCTCTCTCTCTCTCTCTCTGGCACTCAACACTGAAGTTATCAGTGCCCTTAATATTTTGGTAATAAAAATAGGTTAGGTATGAGTAGGACTTTAGCACCGAGAGGTTGGTACAAACTGAATTATATATATAGAGACATTTCATACATTCTGGGAATTGAAATCTTAACCATTTTTGCCCATTATTGACGCTGATACTGACAAGGTATTGGTTCCAGGAATTCCAAGATTTTTGAGAATTTTTTTTTTAATTTCAATAATATAAATGTGACAAAGTCCTGCAGCGGACAGGCAACCATTATTATTATAATCAGAAGTTCTCCATTCAGGCTGACTGGATGACAGTGGTAAAAGTCAAACATCAGGCAAGGAATGACTTTGTTGCTAGAAGTCTAGACTGGGGCCAGTGGTGTTCTTAGGTGTTTCGTGCAGCAATGTTGTCTATGCTCACTGAGAGTTACGAAGGGAACAATTTGGGGGGGGGGGGGGGGGGGGGCCGGTATCAGCCGCTGGTTCCACACACCAATGAGAGAGCAGCAAGCAGACAATGTGTTTGGAAGCAAGAGACGTTAACATTCACTCATCAGTATAGAAGCGAATTTCGCAATGTTTTCAGGGGAAAAAAGAGCTGTATTCTCAGGTCCCACTGGACTCACAACCTCGGAAATCGCAACGCATTCGGAAGAAATGGCCAAGTATTTGTGACAAGAATTTCACAGCTGTCGTGTCAGGATGACGACAATGACAAAAAAATTCCAATGAAGATAAAAATTAATGTAAACAGTTTCTTTTTGTTTATTTTATTTCCTCTTAAATTGTCAAAATTTAAACACTCAACAAACGGCATAAGTTTAGAATAGGTGTACGTTAACAGTGGACATCTGCTCATAATTCCACTGAAAGCACACAAAAAAAGCCCAAATAGTATGAAAATCTTTTTCGACTCCAATACAATAAATTCTCTTGGACAAATTTCATTAAACAAATTCAGTGTAAACTCATCATTTTCTTTGACATGCTTCACGAAGGTGCATCAAGTGAAGTTGGAGGCAGGTCAACATTGCACAACAGGCCTATCTCAACAATAGTCACTACCTTAAGGCTGCAGGATCAATGAGGTAAAACTAAAATGTATTCACCCTGCTAATGCTTTGCAAAAAAGCCACAATACGCTCACAGAATCAAGACACGTGTAAAGAGTCTTCACAAAATACCATGCACAGATTTATCACAGAATTAAAAAATTTAAGGTAATACTCAGTTGTCCCCGACAACAAATTAAGTTTCTTCCATTATATTTCACTGATTTCTGTACACGACCAAGTGAGACCCTGGACTGCTTAAAAGAGTTATGAACTGGAAAGTCTACTCACAAAAGTGGTGAATTTGGCATGTGTCCAGCAGGCACTTCTGTTCTGTGTACGGTACCTGAGGTGTATCACAGCAGAGCAATACCTCGTCGCTACAGCCGGCGCTCATGCTGGGGATGAGGTTCACGTACCACAGTAGACCTAATGATGCAACCTTGGAGCCGCTAGACGTCACCTGGTGACAGGAATAGTTGGCCATATGTAACAAATGGTAGCACATAGTAAACAGGAAGTTTCATCATCATAAATTATGGAAAATTTAAGTGTGTTGATAAATTTAAATATTTGGTAACACACAAAAAGGACTGTGACATGGGGCTAATAAATCTGGGCCAAGGAAGGTGGAAACAGGCTTTGTGTGTGCTAAATATATCGTCTATCAGGCAAAGTTACAGCATTACATTACAACAACAAAACCTGAACATTTAGATGCAGCTGAAAGCCTGGATTTGACTAATATTGGAGACACACAAACTGTGGAAAAAAAAAGAGGAAAAGTGTAGATAAATAGTAGATCCAACCAAGCAATGGTGAACAAAGCAACAGGAATAATTCAACTCTCTGTATGAAAACTGAACAACTAAACAATATATTTAGGGAAATACGGAAGCTTCCGATCCCACCAGTCTGCTTTGACACATGACATCACAAATATGGCGGAAACAAAAACAAACACACACACTTTCCACAAGAAGCCTAATGACACTAACGGGACAAGTGCGGGAAATGGGGTGTTTTGGGTGGAGGGCAAACTAAATATAAACAAATTTAGACTCCTTGCGTAGCTACAACGTGTAAGTTAAGACAGCCATGCATGAATACCCACCCACCCCCCCAGGGGTCGTAACCCCTGCAACCCATAGAAGATAAAGATGCTTCAGTAACTGATTAGTGTTTTTTGTCTTTTAAAAAAACAAAATCTCACGAGATAGAACGAACAGATCAGAAAAGTAAATAAAATAAGATAAAAGATAACTGGAGACAGCCACACTCAAACCAAACTCCGCGCCGTCATGACGTCACACACGGCAACACCCTTACGCCACGAGTCAAAGCCGACGCGTGGGATCGGACGCTTCTGTCGACCCATATTTAGAACTAACAACCAGAAAAAATGAAGCTCTTGCACCTCCAAGAAACCAGATGTGATTTGAAAGATGAAGAGTAAAGAATATGAATGGCTGAAATACATATTTCACAAGAGCATTTTAGATTCCCATCTTCACAGAAAACAAAAAAAGAGGAAACGAGAAAAGTAGTCAGATATTAAGAGACAACAGCCCTCTGCTAAAATACAAGATTTTCGGCAAAACAGGAAGTTAAATCAGAAACAGTTCTAAAGAAAACAACATTGTTCTGCGAGTCTCAAATTTGTCATCTTTTCGATTTTTGAAGGTCCATTACTTGGTAACTTTTGGTCAGAAAAATGTGAAAAAATTAATTTGTGTCATGATTTATGAGTAATACATGCATACTTAATTTCAAAAAATCTGAGAGGGTCAGGTTGCAGCACTTGTTGATTTGACATGGAATTGCCCCATAACAAGTTAAGATTCAGGCACTGAACGTCATTCTTACTGCAAAAATCAGTCTACTAACACAGCCAATGTTACATAGTTTTGAAGCACGGTGAACCAAGGCAGTATGTTTGTAAATTAGGCTTTTCCGTCCCTACATAGACAAACATTCATATGAAGTAAAACACTAACTAGTAATAGTAAAAAGTGGGGGGGGGGGGGGGGCGGATTCGTCTGAACTGACAATTTCGATTCATTAATTAATAAGACTAAGTCTCATGCGGTTGGTCTTGTCACAAGTGCATGCTCTTGACTCTCCAAAGTAAATTTGATTTGTTCCAAATTCATGTGTCGCAACGCGTCGGAGGATCGAGTTCTCCCTCAGGCATCTCTCTCTCTCTCTCTCTCTCTCTCTCTCTCTCTCTCTCTCTCTCTGTGTGTGTGTGTGTGTGTGTGTGTGTGTGTGTGTGTGTGTTTTGTTTTTTTTTTCCCTTAGAGTTTAAGTAGTGTGTAAGCCTAGGGACCGATGACATCTGTTTGCTCCCAGGAACAGATTTTCACGTCGAATACTTTCCTACAAAACCTCCAATATTAAATAATGGATTAAGTATTTATATTTTACAAAATAGTGGTATCCAAAATATAATTGCGTTGTTACCAACTGAATTTAAACAGATGAAAATGTGTGTCCATAATGGAGTTCCCCAAAACATGTTTATTTTAAAGGCTGGCTTTTCTCCCTTCGTTTTGTTAAGTTTTTAATACTGTATGCCGTGGTAAATACGAGCATAAAATCTGAGTATTGTAAGAATGAGGCTATTAGCTTTAATTTCTTATAATTGTATTATTTTTAATTATTGAGCTTCAAGCCTGATTATTCACGCTACCGTAACTTTATAACAAAGGCCATCAGAGGCAACAACTAGCTAACCTGAAAATTAGCTCTGTGGAATACGAGGATAAAATATCAAAATGTACAGCAGTTACTTAACTTACTTTCGACAGAGCTGACTGCATCACCATTACACAAATTAACACATCCCCCGCCAATAACTCGTACTGACACTGTTGACACCACGTGACCCGCTAATACAGCAGTCAAACAGAAACGGGAAAGAAGTGACTATCGCAAACAAAATAACGCGTAGGTGCCAACTATGTCAAGCATTGATATCACAAAGAAAGCGCAAATTGTGGCAAATGACTGTACAATGTAAATGCAGTAACTAAAAAATATCTATTTAGCACATTAATCAAAATAAAATAGATGTTTCAGCACCTAAGTACTACTATATTCCGTTCATCACAAGAATACACCTCTCGTAGGTGGCGAAAAATAACTTAACTGACAGAAATAACCGGTTATTGAGAAGTAGTAGTTTCTGTGATAACCGCTCGTCGGATACCATCAGTTAGTTCAGTTACTGTCATCGATCCCTCGCGGCATCTGTTTACCGAAAATCGCGTCATCTCATCTGAGATCTGGCTACGATGGAAGAAAAAAAGAAAAAAAAAGCGGGTACTGACTTGACCCAGTCTAGGCATCAGTTTTCCGTTCCTCTAACATTACGTACAGTCTATGAGTATGTGTGAAAACTGTATGGTGCGGATAGTGGAGGTTTGCTAATAGAGATTAATAAAGTTGTGTATGAACTTATTTTATTAATTAAAATAACTGACTTTCCTTACAACGGATGAATTTTCAGATGCAACAAAAACAATACAAAGCATACTACTACTGCAGAGAAGACAAAGATAAACAGAGCTGCGCTCACATAAATAAACTGTATGCACCAGTGATCAGAATGTGAGCATAAACGAAAAACATGCAAATGCAATTGTGCAAAAACTCCAGCTGTTTAAGCAATTGCATTTACCAATTAACAACACTGAGATTTGAGCACAAACATAGGAAATGAATTCCAAGGTTCCTCAGAAACTGTTCCATACCATAATTAATGTATTCAATGGGATTTTCCACACGTAATGTTTTGACATGCTGACCAAACTTATTCATCACAAGCTTACTGAATTCACGAAACCGATCAATGACATCGGATTTGTGTCTTAGAAAATAAACAATTCTGTATCTAGTTGCATCGGCTATGACTATGACAAAACACTTTGTACTAACAGTTGATTCAACTGACATTGCCCCACCCATGTCTGAATGAACAAATTTGTGTCTTTGTGCCTTGCCTAGCTGACATGATTCACAAAAAAATATATTTTTTTTTTTACATTTAGTCCTTCCACCACCCCTTTTGCTGACATCTGTTGAATTGTTTGTGTACTGATATATCCTAACCGTTCATGCCACTGTTCCAGATCAGTCACTGCAACATTAACTTCACTCCCTCATGTGGACTCTGTCACGTAACATCCTATAAATATTGTCACAGATATGGCTGAGCAACTCCGTGGTGTAGTGGTTATGAGACTAAACTGCAGCCGGCACGGTAGCTCAGCGTGATAGCCGGCACGGTAGCTCAGCGTGTTCGGTCAGAGGGTTAGCTGCCCTCTGTACTAATAAAAAACTGAGTTAATCGATCAACAACGAACGTCTTACGACGTCCGCACCGAGCAGATGCAGCGACCAAAACTGAACAAATGAGATTTTTTTTTTTTTTAAAAAAGCGTGTTCGGCCAGAGAGCTGGTTGGCCTCTGTAATAAAAATCTGAGTGGAAGGATCAACAAAAAGAACTTGAACAGATGTCATGTGACGTCCGCAACGACCAAACACATCGATCGAAAAAAAAAAAAACTGTTGCATGGAGGGTCGTTAGTTCAAACCTCACTGAGATTGTATCTTTTTATTATCTATATTCGGTTCGAGTACATTCTAGAAGTATCCACCAATGTCAGGAATCATTGTACTGGAATGTTCTGTAGCTGTATATATACTGTTTGTGTTCTGGCCAGAGGCAGTCCACTCGGCGCTCTTGTATGTGTAAGTGCTGAATAAACTTTCATTAAGTGAAGTTAGTGTTCGTCATTCATCTAATTACACCTTCTTCTCCGTGACGATATTGTTCTCTTCCTTCACGCCTTCAGCTACAGTCTCCCAGTCACGCATTACTACAACTTGATCTTCTTTGAAAGCTGTAGTGATTTTCTTCGACATGCATACTCAGAAACTAAACAAAGTCCTTTTCGTACCTGCAACATACAAAACATTTTCGAGACGTGCCTCACTCCATTTGCCGCTAACTTCTTTGCTGACAATAATAGTACAACACCGGCGACTTGGCATTCTTTATCATTGCCCCGTAACATATGCTCCCCAGTCACTGGGCAGAACTTCGAAAATCATTCCCATCGGATAGTCATATGACGCCATGCACCACTATCCAACAGCCACATATCTGACTGATCACGTTCAAACCACTTAGCATATGTCTCTCTTGACTATCTGACAACTCGACACATGTTACCTGCTGACACAATAAATGCACACCCGGATTCATTTTCGCCACTCTTACGTTTCTCTGTCTCTCGCTTTTTCTGGCGGCACTCAACGCCGCTGTAGGATCACGCTTCTTGCAGTAAAACCACTCGATAACTCATCTTGTATTTCGTTCTTGTGAACTTTTGGTTTTATCAGGATATCTTGCTTTTTCCTTTTGTATGTTGATGGACATCACTGCAAATGCACCAGTGTCTTCATCACTCACATTCGACTGTAACTCTTCTTTGATGAGACATTCCGTCAAAGTTTGCACGTTTTGTTGACTGTCCCAAGCAGTTTTAAATGCATTATATTTTGATGGTAATGACGCAATGACTTTCGCCATTATAGCTACATCTGAAACCTTTTCTCGAACATTTCTGAGTTGTAATGCTAGATTTTCAACTTTAACTACATGTGCAACTACAGAATCATTTGCAATCATCCGGTATTCATGAAAAGTTGAGTTATTGTTAGTTTGCTGGCTTCTGCCAGTTGCTCATGTATTGATCTCAACTTGGTCCACATTTCGTGGACTGTCTCACAAACCCACAGACTTTGGATTTGTGTATCGTCTACTGATGTGGAAATCAGGAACATACCTTTTGCATTTTCTTTTGTCCATGCTTTCAAGCTGGCATCGTCGTCTTCGTTAGGTTGTCCTCGAGTACCAATCACAGCATTGAAAATTCCGTAAGCCATAAAGACTGCACTTATCTGGAATTTCCATGTCTGATAATTTTTCGTGTACAGCTTTGAGATGTGTTTTGAAAATACCTCTTCAGGCATTGCAGATTTTTCTCTCTTCTTTTCATCCGAACACGTCACAGTCGGCATACCAGAAGTTTATATGAAATAACAATTTTCCTCCGCAAACCGAGTGATGCCTGGGCCCATAACTTTTTTTTTCTTTATTGTAATTTCATGCCGTGGCTTTACAAAAATACACGGAATGGGGAACTCTTACATAAAAAAGGGGGGATAAGAGGGGGACATAAAAAACACAGTAATTGGAGATGATGGGAGTTAAAATAGACACTGACTCAGGGACATTAATGGGGAGACAGTTAAAAAATTGACATGAAGTTAACAGAACACAGCTGGCAATTCGTTGCACACTTCAAAAACACTGGAGTCAAACACAAGTTAAAAGTTTTGTATACCACCTGGATAGGTGTTGCATGGGTCTGCTCCTGTAAACTGAAGGGTAGGCCTAATGTAGGAAGCAAGTAGGAGCAGGAAAAGGTGAAATGCTTCAATACAACTTTTACGTAAAACTACATTTAATAGAGAATATTAGTCAATGACATATACATAAACTTTGGTAAAGATGAGCACATAGGTGTGAAGCTGTACAGGTATCAATGCTAACAGCTACTAGTAGTTGTACAAACTATCATTGAAGTAAATGAAGTAACAAAGTCTGTAATGGCTAGCCCCCTATGAAGTAGAAGCTAAGATGCTTGGTAGTCGGCTCGGAATCAAAAGGGCAGAATCTGGAGCGGCGCTCGTAGAGCTGCACAGCGCCGGCTAGAGGGCGCTGTCGTCGGTGTCGGTGTCGTAGTGCCAACCAAAGAACTTTTACCTACGCCGTGGCATCGTAGCTATCAATACCACAAAAAGTCGACCATAGTATAAAAATCACACAGAACAAGATACTTCATAAACCACTGGAAACGATGGAGCACACGTGAAGAATAAAAACTGCTGGTGGGGACCTGCCCAGGGACTGGAGGCCAGAAAGGAGGGAAAAAGAGGGGGGAAGGTGGGGGGGGGGGGCTGAGGGCGGGAGGACGAGGAAGAAAGGGGGGCAGAGGGCGCACCAAGAGGCAGAGTGGGAGAGGAAGACAAGACAGTGCAGAGACACATAAGGGGGGCACAGGGAAGGAAGGGGGTATAACAGAGGGGAAAACCTCTCAGCGGAAAGGAAGGGGAGGGGAGAGGGAGCCCTGAGGAGTAGAGGGATGAAGGTGTGGTTAGAGATGGTAGGAGGGGTAGATGTCAGGACGAAGCTCATCATCCGGGAGTGGTAGGTGCTGGAACTTGCGTTGGTAATGGAGGTGGAGGGTGTGGAGATGGAGAGAGGGAGGGACACAACGGTAAAGGCGCGGCAACAGCCTGGAGGTAGAGAGGAAGGGGGACACCAAGGAGTGGAGGGGATCGAGTCAGCAGATGATACATAGGGTGTGGATATTTTCAAGGAAAAGGAGCAGTGGGGGAAGGGGATGAGGTCATAGAGGACGCATGTTGGGGACAGAAGGCAGATATGGAAGGCGAGGTGGAGTGCATGGTATTTCAGGATTTGGAGGGCTTTATAGAATCTGGAAGGGATGGAAATCCAAGTGACACTGGCATAACAAAGGATGGGGCGGGTCAAGGATTTGTAGGTGTGAAGGATGGTGGAAGGATGCAGTCCCCATGTCGAGCCAGACAGGAGTTTCAGGAGGCAGAGTCTATTGTGGGCTTTGTGTTGGATCATAAGGAGATGGAGATTCCAGATGAGGTGGCGGTCAAGGGTGAGGCCAAAGTATATTAAGGCAGGAGTGAAGCAGATAGGACGAACATGGATGGTTAGGTAGAAATCATGGAGACAGAAGGAGTGGTTGGTGTGGCCTATGATGATTGCCTGAGTCTCGGAGGGGTTGATACGAAGGAAGCACTGGCTGCACCAAGTGGTGAACTGGTCAAAATGGGTTTGGAGGGTACGTTGGGACCATTGAAGAGTAGAACAAAGGGCCAGGAAGGCGGTGTCATCACCAAATTCGAGACGATGAATAGGTGGGGGAGGTTTGGGCATATCAGCAGTATAAAGGAGATAGAGGAGAGGGGATAGGATGGAGCCTTGAGACATGCCAGCAGAGGGATAGATGGTACAGGAGTTGGAATGTGGATAGTGACATAGGAGGTACAATGGGAGAAGAAGGAAGCAATAAGACAGTCTGGAGTTTGAAGAGGAGCCCAGGATGCCAGACACGGTCATAGGCGTTCTGGAGGTCAAGGGAAACAAAGATGGTGGAGTGACGCGAGTTAAGTTGGAGGGAAAATCGGTTGGTAAGGTTAAGGTGCTAGTTGTCAGCAGAGACGGAGGCCTGGAAGCCACACTGGGTAAGGGGAAGGTGGTGGTGCTGGTTAAGGTGGCAGTGAATACAGTGGGAGAGGATGGTCTCAAAGACCTTACTGAACATGCAGGTGAGGCAGATGGGACGACAGGATGAGGTATCAGAGGGGGGTTTGTTGGGTTTAGGGAACAGCAGAGCAACGGTTAAGTCTTCCACAGATCGGGGTAAAAGCCAGTGGAGAGGAGGACGTTGTACAGGGTAGCAAGGACAGCCAGAAAGGAGGGGGGGGATTCCTTGAGGTGCCGGTAGGTGACACCGTCATGACCAGGGGCGGTGTTGCGTTTCGAGTGGAGGACGAGCGTGATGCCATGTGCGGCGATGGGAGCGTTGATATCTGAAGGGGGGTAACTGATCCAAGTACTGGAAACTAGGGGCAAGCGGTGGGACAGAGGTATTAGTGTGGTCACGAACAGTGGGAAAGAGTGAGTAATCAAAATGGGCATCGTCAGGAATGGAAGACCTCGGATAGGTGGGAAGTTTTTTTTCTTTATTGGATTTTGATTTCCCCACCCCCCAGAGGGGAGGCAGGCTGGCAGCAGCATAATACACCGCTCTGCAGCCTACAGAAAAGCTAAAAACAGAATTAGGAGATATCAGAACAATGAAAATGGTGACTATTAAAAACTGAGAGATGGCGAAAAAGTTGCGAAGAAAATATAAGAACAAAGGGTCAGTGATGCCGATTAAAATACATAATAAATAGACAGGCGCAATTAAAAAAAAACAGCAACACACTGGTTTTTGTTCGCAAAAGTTAAAAACATAACTAGCGACAGTGTGGTGGCTGTTCGCAACACTTAGAAAGGGGACGCACAACACTGAACACTCACGGAAACACTGCACTATAGAGTACGAAGACATATGGGGGGGGGGGGGGGAGGGGAGGACCTGGACAGATGAGGGGGAAAAAGGGGGGAGGAGAGGAAAAGCAAAAAAAGGGGGGCAGGGTGGACGTGAGAAGGAGTGGGGAAAGACAGTGGAGGGGAAAGACAAAGGACTCGGGGGAGAGAAGGAGTCAAAGAGAGGGTAGGCAGGGAAAAAACAGGATCGAATGGGAGTGAGAGGGAGCCCGGGAAAAGGACAGAGGGAGACAGGGAGACAGGGGGAGGTGAGAATCAGAGTTGATAGAAGCGGTAAATGGAGGGAGAGAGGGCATCATCCGGGAGGGGGAGTTGACAGAAGCCACCTTGCGAAAGGAGATGAAGGGTGTAGAGGCGGAGGGTAGGGGGGACACAACAGTGAAGATGCAGCGGCTCTGGCGGGGGTTGGAGAGGAAGGGGAGGGGGGGGGGGAAAGCTAAATGTTTAGCCTTACTATAATGGAGGTTTGCTAAGAGAGATTAATAAAGCTGTGTATGGACTTATTTTGCTAATTAAAATAACTGGCTTTATTCACAAGGGCTGACAAGGATAAACAGCTGCACTCACATAAATAAACTCTATGCACTATGGCCAGACTGTGGACATAAACAGAACAAGAACTGCAAACACATGCAAATGCAGTTATGCAAAACCTTTCCAACACTCTACTGCACTGTTGCGTGCAGACGACATGGTGTAAATTCTGTGTAACACCGTTAGATGGCAGCAACCGTGCATATTCACGTCACTTCGGATTTTTAGAGTCTATTAGGAAAAAGATGAAGTAATTGTGGTGTTTAGTTCCACAATTGTGAGAAACTTCCGTTTATGAACCAAAATGTTTCAGCATATGGTACTGCATTCAAGTAAGAATAATTTTCATAACCAGACGCTTATTGTTTTATAAAGGCACATAAGAATCGCATGAACACATTACAGTACCCTTTTCCCCCTCATAGGTCTGGGTCCTCCCCCCCCCCCCCCCCACCATCTGCCGCCATGTCACCTGTATAGTGCTGTTATAAGTGAGTGTTCAGTGTTGTGTGTCCCCTGTCAGTATTGCAAACAGCTGCCATACTGTCACTGGTTGTGGTTTTTTTTATCTCGTGCAAACAGAAAACAGACTGTCGCCATGTTTTTTAATTGTGCCTGTCTACTTCTTGTGTGTCTTCATCTGCATCGTCACCGCAGTGTTTTTATATTTGAAATTCCTCAACTTACTGCCATTTTGCAGTTTTTTACAATGTCACCGTGTTATCGCCTGTTTTTCTTGTTTGTTTCTATTCTCATTATGTTATTTAACTTTTTTGTATGCCGTAGAGCAGCATATTATGCTGCTGCCAGCTTGCTCCCTCCTCTGGGTGTGTGTGCGTGGGGGGGGGGGGGGGGGTGAATTGAAATCCAATAAAGGAAAAAAAATTATAGTGCTGGTACTGGCGCCAGACCTGTACACGACTCAATGCCACCCTTCCTATCAACTCCTCCAAGTACTGGTCCGCCTTCCATTGCCTTACTGGCTCCCTTTCCACACCCAATTACTTCCTTCTCCATAACGATCACCCCCTTACCAACAACCTCTGTAAAGGCAACCACTTCGCTTCCCACCTTCCCGAGGTCTTCTCCATCCCTGATGATCCCCACTTTGAATATTTTCTTTTCCCCACCATCATGGAATGCGCCAATACCTCAGTCACTCCACTTGCTCCTAGTCTCCAGTACTTGCGGCAGTTGCTCCCCTCTGACATCAACACTCCAATCACAGCACAAGACATTAAACTTATCCTTAGGTCCAAACACAACATGGCCCCTGGTCATGACTGTGTCACCTACCACCACCTTAGGAAAAGGCCTTTCCCCTTCCTGACTGTCCTCGCCAATCTCTATAACGTCGTCCTCTATACCAGCTTCTACCCCGACCTGTGGAAGACTTCCCGCGTCCTCTTATTCCTCAAACCCAACAAAACCCCTTCTGTCGCCTCTTCCTATTGTCCCATCAGCCTCACCTCCATCTTCAGTAAGGTCTTCGAATCCATCCTCTCCTGTCGTATCCATCAGCACCTTAATCAACACCATCTCCTCCCCCTTACCCAGTGTGGCTTCCAACCCTCCTTCTCCGCTGAAGACCAACTCCTTAACCTCATCCACCTTCTCTCCCTCCAGCTTAACTACCGTCGCTCCGCCATTTTCTTTTCCCGAGACCTCCAAAATACCTATGACCACGTATGGCATCCCGGTGTGCTCTTTAAACTCCAAACCTACGCCCTGCCTATCAGTTTTGTCCATCTGGTCGCTTCCTTCCTCTCACGCCGTCCTTCCTGTGTCACACTCCACAACACCACCTCCCGTATCTTTTATCCCACTGATGGTATCCGCCAGGGCTCCGTCCTCTCCCCTCTCTATGTCCTGTGCACTGCCAATATGCCCAAACCACCCCCAGCTGTCCACCATCTCCAATATACTGATGACACTGCCTTCCTGGCTCTCTATCCTACTCTTCAACGGTCCCAATGCACCCTCCAAACCCACCTCGACCAGCTCACCACTTGGTGTAACCAATGGTTCCTTTATCTCAACCCCGACAAAACCCAGGCAATCACCATAGGCCGCACCACCTGTTCCTTCCATCTCCATGATTTCTACCTCAACATTTACGGTCGTCCCATCCAGCTCACCCCCACCCTGAGCTACCTTGGCCTCACCCTCGACTGTCACCTCACCTGGACCCCTCACATCCTGACCATCCAGCAGAAAGCCCATTACTGCCTCCACGTCCTGAAACTCCTCTCTGGCTGCACATGGGGATTGCATCCTTCCACCATCCTCCACACCTACAAATCCCTCATCCGTTCTATCCTCTGTTATGCCAGCGTTGCCTGGACCTCCAGCCCCACCCACTTATACAAGGCCATCCAAATCCTGAAATGCCATGCACTCTGTCTTGCCTTCCGTATCCGCCTTCCTTCCCCCACACGGCTCCTGTAAGACCCCATACACTTCCCCCACCTCCTACTTTTCCTCCAAAACCTCTGAATCCTTTACACTGTCTGCAGGCTTGATCCCCTGTTGCCTGTTTACTTCAAGGGCAGAGCAGTAATTAGCCCGACCACTGCAGGACTAGAAAATGTGAGGGGGAAGTTTTATTGTTTTGTCTTCCAGTACTGACAGTTCATTGGTGTTCGCGACTCACACAGATTGGCTGGTGTGGTATAAATTTTGAGATGGAAGTAACATGGATACCGAATGCGCGTTCAAGAGACGGTCATCTTCAAACATTGTGCATATTTGTACCAAGCAATATTAAATTAAATTAAGGATGTTGCAAGACAACATAGTGAAAAGAAGAAAAAGGGCATAGCCATTTAAATACAAGTGCGATTAATGTTATTAATCACACAGATAACACAATGACACTTCATCAGGCAAATTACCGTGTCACAACTTTTGGGCCACTGAGGGTGGCAGCTATCTGAAAGAAGCAACAATCAACGTGAAGTGTTCCGATTGGTGGCTACTTTCGATGATCAGTAGAGGAGACTGGGTACAAAGAGTAGTGGGGCACAGTGATCAACTGGTCATATAAAATCTATGACTGTCAGTATGCCATTATAGTTTACAACATATAGCCTACTCTCTTGAAGCATTTAGAAGACTGTGAAACCAAAATGGCCGAATAATGCTGGAGCATTGATATTGTGACTCTTGTGTTTTACTATCTATTCTGCAAATTTTGCTACACCTATGGTAAGGATTTGTACTTCTTCATTTTGTAGAAACCAAATATTGAGAGGTAAGCAGTTATCACGAATATTTTCCATTCATGCCTGAGCTGTGCACAGCTCGAATTTATCCCATTCATTGTTTGTCATCTTCTATTACGGTACTGCCACCTCGTTTTCTTATTCCATTTACTGGTGTAACTAACTTCCTGCCTTACTTGCCCGTGAGCGGCAGTAGCAATGCGTATTGATAAGTGCACTGTTGTACCATCTCTGGAGTGACCGATAGTATTTCCAGGTCGTCGTGTGTCTAGCAGTCAGTACGCGACAGACCAGAGTGCAATCGGGACACAGCAGCAGTGAAGACAGGAGTCGGAGCACCAGTGAGGCATCGACAGCCAGTGCTCGCCGACCTCTGGCGACACACGTGACCTGTCTGACAGAGGGAGATTGGAGCGGGACGACCGTTGGTTGGCCGTTCGGTTGGTCATCTCAGCAGCCCACGTATACTTGGTCCTTTCACTGTTTCCAGGCCTGGGCAGTTGGTCGGTCGATATGGAGCAGTGAGGAAATCGTGGCGCGTAGTTTGGCTGGGCCCGCTGGCAGCCTCTGTATGGTGTCGGAGTGTGTGGTGCTGTTCCTGTTGCTAGGAGGTTCGTGGCTCACTGACCCTGGACATGAAAGTTGAGTTTTGACTTAATCTACCAGCAAGTCACGACTGTTCACATTGTATCGTTTGGAGTTCGTTGTCGGCTGTTGGGATATTCCCACGAGCAACAACATGTGTTTTCAAGTTGGCAAATTTTAGCCACCCTCCAGTGGAGTTTAACTGTAATTGGTTATTTGCATTGAAGTGCACCAGCGGAATCTTCTCCCTTGTGGACGTTAACGTTCCGGTTACCTGCCCTGGCCATTGACATAAATTCAGGCAGTGTATTTTCCTCATTGTGTTGTCGCTGTCCAGCACGGTGTGTAGTTTGACAGCTCAATGTATAATTGATTGTGGGCGGCAATACCTTCTACGTTGTTCCATTGAACTCCCTGTTGTGTACTGGTCAGGTGAAGTGGAGGTTATCTTGTCAGTGGGTCGATTGACTGTCTGTTAGTTGGGTTGTCGTCAGATCGCGAATGGTTGGGTCGACTGCCTGTCTCACCTGAGCGAGCGTTAGTGTTTGAAATCCAGGTCGACCCTCAGAAACTTCTGAGCGCCCTTGGGTGTACTGCCCTTTCTTGTTTGTTCTTGTTATTTTTACTTGTATGGTTTCTAGCCGATTTTTAGATTAAGGTTGTTTTGCCCTTAAGGTGTCAGATGGTTTGGGTCTTCAGCCTAATTTAAGAACTGTTTTATGTAAAGCCTTTGGCATTTTTAAAATTAATGTTATTGATTCTTAAGTGTTGGGCCTTCAGCCGATTTTGAATTTAAGTTGTTTTGCTCTTAAAGTGTCAGATTCTTTGGGCCTTCAGCCTAATCAAGGAACTGTTTTAAGATAAGGCTTTGCCTTTTAAATTTCTGATTTTGTTTGAGCTTTAAGTTATTGGCTTTCAGACGTTTTTAAATTAAAGTGGTCTTGCCCTTAAGGCATGGGATTGTACGGCACATTCAGCCGCTAATTAAGTTCCAAAACTAAAGCTGTGTATTTAAAAAAAAAATTCTTGGCTCTTGTAATGTTTGATCTAATAAAAGATTGTATGTTGGAGTGTAACTGAAAGCCGCTATTTTGGCCCTTTTCCACAACTTAAACTACCTGTCCTGTCCTGCGGGTTTAGCAGAGCGTCTCAATGCCAAACGAAATACAAACACCATCTGAAGAAGAGGTGAAGGCTGTGAACAGTGTAATTCAAAATGGCATCAAAGTCCTGGCAGCAGCAAAACAGTACGATATCCCCAGACAGTCTCTTAAAATGTTAGTTATCTTCCACTACGATGGTAAAAAGGTGCAGTAGTGCGAAATGTACAATAAAATACTCAAGTTTAACAGGCACAATAACCAGTAGCATAGCTATGTAACCAAGGGCCCTGGGGCACAAATAAAATTTGGGCCCTATTTAAACTAATCTAAATACTTTAAAGACAGAAAACTACTTCATCATCAGCTCCTTCCTGCCCACTGCATGGCATAACAAGGCAAATCTACTTGTTACTACGTAAATTATTATGTTTAATGCAGCAGATAATATTTAATCGTAATTCCTAATAATATTATTGTTGTGACTTGGCAAGACAGCCAAGCCACTATGAGGTAGCCGAAAGGCACGCGTTTAAGCTCACGCAGGCTGGCGTGAGGTCTGGAACAGTTAAGGGGCTCCGGAACGCCCTATACTTGCAATGTTAAAATAACGCTTATAAATTACATCTTTCCTCACAAATTATTTGAAGTAGGAAGTTGAACTTTTTACAGATTATTTATTGGAATATGGGCTACAACTTAACACAGGGATTTTACAAAATTTTAGTTCAGTTATTAAAGATCATTTTTTTTCAATTGTAATGAAAATTCACAACATTTTTTTGCAATTTTTTATTTATATATTCAAAAATATACAGTTTTTTGGAAAAAGGCTGTGTTAAATTATGCAGAAGGTACTGTGTAACATTTACTGATAGTTTGAAAAAAATATGTTTGGAAGATCCTTAGAAAACATGTAATTAGTATGAGAAAATAAAAGTTTTGGGAATCGAGCGACAAAGATTGGATTAACTTTTTAGTGCATTCCAGGTCCATAGGATGGATTATCTTCATCCTCTGCAAACTCCTCCTCCAGCTTCCTCTTGTTCCTCCCCCTGTTTACTCTTGCTTGTATTTCTAGACTCTTTACAGCCCTGTCTGCAGCCCGAAGGCGTTCCTTGTCTAAAGCAAGCATCGCTCGTTGTTGTGTTTGTAGATTTTGCTACCATTTTCTTCAGTTGCAGTTACTGCAACACTGTTCCAAAAGGTGGTCATTATGAACACTTATCACGTTTCAGTTGTATTTCACTAGCAAGTCCTACGTGCTTTATTATGGAGAGTTCCAGAACAACTTCACTACAATGAATACATCTTACACAGTTTGAAAAAATTCCTTTGAGAACCGACATATCAAATATTTCATTCACATCCGATTCGCCCATTAAACATTCATAGTTTTCACTCATTGAACCAAGCTTCTTCTGTGAAGTATTTTCTTTCCCACTTTGACTGCTATGGGCAGGTGTACTTGAGAGGTTAGGTTCACTCACTTGGTTATCGTCTTTATGGTTTACAGTAATAACACATACCTTTGGCTTTCCAACATTTCTCCTTTTCTTAAAAGCCTTCAGAGGATTTCTAATAACTTTACTTTTACTCATTATTATACTTCAACAAAACAGAGACTCAAGAAACAGAATTAATTACGAATATTTTCGAGATAACGACAGAGTAAATAAACATGAAACAATCGACAATCACACCAGCGATATATATTGAACCATCACAGGTTAGCCACAACACATACTTTATCTCACATCACTAAAATGTACCTGATGAACACGGACGTTAATAATAACACCATTTGACAGCAGTTTAACAGCGCCACAGTGGGTCACGCCCATGTAGAACACATTTCAAAAAAAATTTAAAAATAGTTGTAGTCTTCGGAATTGAATAAATTATATATCTCTTAAAAGGTAATAGTCTGCAGATTCAGAAAACGCAAGAAAGTAAAAATTGAACTTTTCATGATTTTGAGCCTTTCCGGAGCCCCTTAAAGGAGTTGAGTCTAGTAAAAAACGTACGTAGCTTCTGGAATACTTAACTTTAATCCACAATTGGTGAACATCGCTCTGACGGTACATGCATCACAAGATAAATAGCAAATTATAATGGCGCCTTGCTAGGTCGTAGCAAATGACGTAGCTGGAGGCTATGCTACCGTCTCGGCAAATGAGAGCGTAATTTGTCAGTGAACCATCGCTAGCAAAGTCGGCTGTACAACTGGGGCGAGTGCTAGGACGTCTCTCTAGACCTGCCGTGTGGCGGCGCTCGGTCTGCAATCACTGACAGTGGCGACACGCGGGTCCGACGTATACTACCGGACCGCGGCCGATTTAAAGGCTACCATCTAGCAAGTGTGGTGTCTGGCGGTGACACCACAATTATAAAAGTGAAAGTTTGGTTGTTACGCTTTCGAGCAAAAATTACTGACTGGACTTGGATGAAATTTTGCACACGGATAGAGTTTGACTTGGTTAGGACATAGGATATTTTCATACCGATATAACCATCTCAAGGGATAATTTTCAATTTTCATCCATACTAGGCGGACAAAGGCGCGGGAAGGAGCTGATAAAACATAAACAATGAAGAAGTATTATTAAGCCACGAAAACACGGCCCCTTGCCTCGAAGTATGCTGGGAACAGTCAAGTCAGGACTTCGAGAGTCCGTGATGGCACAGCGGTGCTGAGTAGCGGGCTACTGTCAGTGCCGGCAACTCACTCTCGCTAAACTAGTGCGCTGTGAGCTCATGCGCTGTACCGATCAGCCTCATTTCGTCTACAGCTATGGTTTCCGATCGGTAATTGTCGGTATGCGTCGGAGGCAGGGGCGATGTTTTCGTGGTTTAGTAGTTCACAGTTAATAATACAGGTAGGCAATAAAACGAACTAGACAATTTTACTTTAACGCTTTATTTTAGTCTTTTTCTGGCTTTAGCTTTAGATAATCATCAATAAGTATCGTTAACTCTAGATTTAATGCGGCTTTGTTTTCGATTACTACGAGTGCCAAATGTCGGAGTTGAGTTTGACCCTTACCGTTCCTTAAATAAGCTTCGATTATTTTTAATTTGCTGAATGATCTATTGGCTCTTTCAGAAGTGACGGGTATTGTATAGAATAACAAAATTGCGGTAATGTCGCATTCTAGCGTTGCATAATTAGTTATAAATTCCATACATATCTTGTGAACAGTCCATGTTGGAGTCAGTTTAGGTAGAACAAGGTGATAAGTATGAATAAACTTAAACTGGAGTAAACCATTAGGGCCTATTATGTCAAAATATTTGCTTTGGAACCGATCACAATTTTCTAGTAAAACTGCTTCATCTGCAGTGAGCAAAAATGATGGTGTTAGGGAATTAAATATTTGGCAGACTGCACTCAAGCATGGAAAACGTAAATTTAACTGAGCTATTTACTGCGTCTAGTACGTTTTTGAAAATAGTAACTTTAAATATTTCTTCCCTGTTTCGAAATCGGTGGTTAGAAGCTATTTCATCAAAACGTTGTTTAACGTTCTTTTGCCGTTTTCCGTGAAAATTTGGATATACGTCATATTTTTTTGCTGTTTACTGGCGTTGCGTTTTAATGATTCGAAATAATTTCTACAACAAATCAGTTTTGTTTTAACATCTTCTAAAGCTCTACTTGCCACACCAAAATCAATATGGCATTCTTGTAAAATTTTGGATACGTAATTGATACCATTCAATATTTGCTGCTTGAATTCATAAAGGAATGCGAACTCGAAATTTAGCAATTTTGTTGTAATACCTTTTGTTTCGCTACTCTTATCTATGCTGAAACTCTTCAATACTATTTCTGATAATGTCTGATTATATAAAAACGAGGTTTTATTGCAGATATCGATTTTATTCTACTAGACCATCTAGTCGGATTTAATTTTTTTAGAATGGTTTCTGATTCGCCATCAGTTTCGACAGTAGATTCGAACGTTTAATGTTATTCCTGAAAAAAAAATATAAGTCTTCTATTGTTGCGAAAAAAAGTCTGTATTTCCACACAACTGCTAACGGCAACATTTATCACAAAATTCAAATTATGACTGGCACACTCTCCAAGCTCCACGTTTGGCAGAATATTCTTAATCTGTTTTTGTACATCATCATAAACACCGCTCATCAGACTGGCCCATCATAATCTTGACCCACACGCGCTTTTAAATCAATATTTTTGTCAACAAAAAATAACTTAGTCACCTAATTGACTAAAGCTGCTGCGCCATGTTTGAGGACTGCATAAAAGCCTACAAATAATTCTTTTACTCATATGTAGATTGGCTGTCTATTTTCTGATCTGGTTATTATTGCATATCTCAGAAAAATACTTAGCTGATCTACCTTCGATATATCTTGTGCAGTGTCCGTTATGAAGGCGAAAAACAGTGATGCTCTAATTTGTACTATGCAACTTATTTTCAAGTTTGTTCCCTAATAACTCAATCATTTCATTATGAGTTGCTTGAGTCATATACCCTGTAGATCCTAAAAACAAAAAGGTGTAATTTCAAAAATGTTTTCGAACGTAAGCAACTGAAAAAATAAACAAAAAATAAAATGCACAAAAATTTTTAGATGTGAAAATGATTACCTTTGGGCATATCCAAAACATGTCGCAAAATGTGACAATACCGGGCGACAAGCTCTACAACGGAGAGAAAATTGCCGTGGTATTCTATCTCTTGACCTAAGTTCTCTTCATGTCCTCTGAAAGCCGATGAACTTCTTGCTAGAGTAAGTATGATATCGAATAACACTGTAAGAAGCATTTTCCAAAATGACGCTTCCTTACGAACTTCATTTTCAACTTACTTGTCGATAGTGTCATTCTTTTTCCAAAGTTTGTACACAGCGCCTGCTTCCGTATGGCCACTCGAGAAACTGTGTTCTTTAATTCGTTCTGATAAGTGCTTCCAGTCTCGAACACCTCTGTAAAGTTTGGAAGGTAGGAGACGAGAAACTGGCAGAAGTAAAGCTGTGGGTACCGGGCGTGAGTCGTGCTTCGGTAGCTCGGTTGGTAGAGCACTTGCCCGCAAAAGGCAAAGGTCCCGAGTTCGAGTCTCGGTCGGGCACATAGTTTTAATCTGCCAGGAAGTTTCACCTCTTGTTGTTGTTGTTGTGGTCTTCAGTCCTGAGACTGGTTTGATGTAGCTCTCCATGCTACTCTATCCTGCGCAAGCTGCTTCATCTCCCAGTACGTACTGCAGCCTACATCCTTCTGAATCTGCTCAGTGTATTCATCTCTTGGTCTCCCTCTACGATTTTTACCCTCCACGCTGCCCTCCAATATTAAATTGGTGATCCCTTGATGCCTCAGAACATGTCCTACCAACCGATCCCTTCTTCTAGTCAAGTTGTGCCACAAACTCCTCTACTCCCCAATTCTATTCAATACCTCCTCATTAGTTATGTGATCTACCCATTTAATCTTCAGCATTTTTCTGTAGCACCACATTTCGAAAGCTTCTATTCTCTTCTTGTCTAAACTACTTATCGTCCATGTTTCACTTCCATACATAGCTACACTCCATACAAATACTTTCAGAAACGACTTCCTGAAACTTAAATCTATACTCGATGTTAACAAATTTCTCTTCTTCAGAAACGCTTTCCTTGCCATTGCCAGTCTACATTTTATATCCTCTCTACTTCGACCATCATCAGTTATTTTGCTCCCCAAATAGCAAAACTCCTTTACTACTTTATGTGTCTCATTTCCTAATCTAATTCCCTCAGCATCACTCGAGTTAACTCGACTACATTCCATTATCCTCGTTTTACTTTTGTTGATATTCATCTTATATCCTACTTTCAAGACACTGTCCATTCTGTTCAACTGCTCTTCCAGATCCTTTGCTGTCTCTGACAGAATTACAATATCATCGGCAAACCTTAAAGTTTTAGTTTCTTCTCCATGGATTTTAATACCTACTCCGAATTTTTCTTTTGTTTACTGCTTGCTCAATATGCAGATTGAATAACATTGGGGAGAGGCTACAACCCTGACTCACTCCCTTCCCAACCACTGCTTCCCTTTCATGTTCCTCGACTCTTATAACTGCCATCTGGTTTCTGTACAAATTGTAAATAGCCTTCGCTACCCGTATTTCACCCCTGCCGTCATGGGAGACTGGAACTCGACAGTCGGAAAAGGAAGAGAAGGAAACATAGTAGGTGAATATGTATTGGGACTAAGAAATGAAAGAGGAAGCCGTCTGGTATAATTTTGCACAGAGCATAACTTAATCATTTGGTTCAACAATCATAAAACAAGGTTGTATACATGGAAGAACCCTGGAGATACTAAAAGGCTTCAGACAGATTATATAATGGTAAGACAGAGATTTAGGAACAAGATTTTAAATTGTAAGACATTTCCAGGGGCAGATGTGGACTCTGACCACAATTTATTGGTTATGAACTGTAGATTAAAACTGAAGAAACTGCAAAAAGGTGGGAATTTAATGAGATGGGACCTTGATAAACTGAAAGAACCAGAGGTTGTACAGAGTTTCAGGGAGAGCATAAGCGAACAATTAACAGGAATGGGGGAAAGAAATACAGTAGAAGAAGAATGGGTAGCTTTGAGGAATGAAATAGTGAAGGCAGCAGAGGATCAAGTAGGTAAAAAGACGAGGGCTAGTAGAAATCCTTGGGTAACAGAAGAAATATTGAATTTAATTGATGAAAGGAGAAAATACAAAAATGCAGTAAGCGAAGCAGGCAGAAAGGAGTACAAACATCTGAAAAATGAGATTGACAGGAAGTGCAAAATGGCTAAGCAGGGATGGCTAGAGGACAAATGTAAGGATGTAGAGGCTTATCTCACTAGGGGTAAGATAGATACTGCTTACAGGAAAATTAAAGAGACCTTTGGAGAAACGAAAACCACTTGTATGAATATCAAGAGCTCAGATGGAAACCCAGTTCTAAGCAAAGAAGGGAAAGCAGAAAGGTGGAAAGAGTATATAGAGGGTCTATACAGGGGCGATGTTCTTGAGGACAATATTATGGAAATGGATTCATGCAGTATCATATCTCCCATTTCATCTTCATCTTCATCCACTTCTATTTCCATAATATTGCCCTCAAGTACATCGCCCTTGTATAGACCCTCCATATACTCCTTCCACCTTTCTACATTCCCTTCTTTGCTTAGAACTGGGTTTCCATCTGAGCTCTTGATATTCATACAAGTGGTTCTCTTTTCTCCAAAGGTCTCTTTAATTTTCCTGTAGGCAGTATCTATCTTATCCCTAGTGAGATAAGCTTCTACATCCTTACATTTGTCCTCTAGCCATCCCTGCTTAGCCATTTTGCACTTCCTGTCGATCTCATTTTTCAGACGTTTGTATTCCTTTTTGCCTGCTTCATTTACTGCATCTTTATATTTTCTTCTTTCATCAATTAAATTCAATATATCTTCTGTCACCCAAGGATTTCTACTAGCCCTCGTCTTTTTAACTACTTGATCCTCTGCTGCCTTCACTACTTCTTCCCTCAAAGCTACCCATTCTTCTTTTCCTGTATTTCTTTCCCCCATTCCTGTCAATTGTTCCCTTATGCACTCCCTGAAACTCTATACAGCCTCTGGTTTAATCGGTTTGTCCAGGTCCCATCTCCTTAAATTCCCACACTCGGACACCTATACACCGTAAATTATTTATTTTGCGAAGCAAACAACTAGCTAGCGTGACAATAGGTAGCAACTATAATTTTGGAATGACACAACCAGAAACGATTAACTGGCCGATCTGTCCATACTTAGAAACTAAAACATAGTACGTTGGTGGGGATTTTTAGGACATTATCCTGAAGGCTGTCACTGCATTTGCTGTTAGCTCATCGACCTGTCGTTTACGTGGAGCTTCAATCGTCGCCTCTAGAGTACTCTCAAGTAAGATGATAATAAGACAAGTTGTTCTGTGATGTCGGAAGACCGAAAGAATATCACCCCATGGACATTTGCGCTGACAAGCCATCCCAGCTAATTCGTAGGTGTGTGAACACCTGCAGATAATTTGTAGAACCGACCACCGACAGAGAAATAAAAAAATAAAAAAAACACAAATTTTAAGACAATGAATTAAAATACGGTAAAACTTCGGAAATACGCACTTTAACAGCCAGGTGGAAAGCATGTCAGTTCAGAAAAGAGCGGGTAAGGGAAGTGAAGATACTGAAGGCAGTGCTTACAGTGATTAACTCATCCGGTAATCTGTTAACAGGCAGAACATGGGCAGAGCAAATGGAATAGCAACACAGCCAAAGAATGAAGGGTTTTTGGGAACACAAAAAGAAGGAGGAAACAAGAAAAAAATGAAAATCATATAACATTCAAGTTAACCACTGTCCTGGAGGCAAAAATGTGTAATAATAATAATAATAATAATAATAATACAAAGTATTTGTAATATATATTACTTTATCATTTCATTACTGAATTTGTATTTTTAAAACCATATAAGTAATCCGAGTTTGATATTACACTACAGACTGATTTAATTCCTTCTCCTACACAATATTACACAAGACAGTTAGCTTGGAGAATTTTGAGGAGCAGATGTTTGACGTAAACTAGTTTTTAATATGCCGCTTTGACCCAAAACTGACCTATGAAGATTTATTTTTGTTGTGCGTGAGGTTTCTTCCGCCTTGCTCATGGCATTCCTTCCAGTGTAGTGCGTCCATTTTAATTTGGTTCATCGTTCCTGAGGACGTGGTTAGTCTTGATTAATTCTGGGTACGTTTCTCGTGGTCATCGACTGAGAAACTGTATATTTTTGCGACAGTTGTTGACTGATATTTGAGATACGACGATGTAGGCTGATTCCAATGTGAAGGAGTGATTGCCAAGGAAGTGTGGTCTGTTTACTATCTTCTCCTTTATACAGGGTGGCCCACATAAACGTCTCAGCGCTAATATCTCTGGAACAAAAATGGATATTGGAAAAGATTTTCACTGGTATGAATGTAAGACAGGAGCTCATGAAAATAAGTACTATGCGACATTATAAAACGTAAGAAAATGTTAGTTTCAACACAAACTTATTGTCTTTTTAAAGGGAAACCACGTATTGCTTCTTACGCAATCAATAGCATGAAAATCTGCTACTATGCCAGATTTACAACTGGAGTTCAAAAATGGTTCAAATGGATCTGAGCACTATGGGACTTAACATCTATGGTCATCAGTCCCCTAGAACTTAGAACTACTTAAACCTAACTAACCTAAGGACAGCACACAACACCCAGCCATCACGAGGCAGAGAAAATCCCTGACCCCGCCGGACAACTGGAGTAGTACTTGTTGTTGCCAGTGGCGTAGCTACGAGGGCTATGCCGAAAGTTTTTAGCAGTCCCTAAACCGTAAGGCAGAGGACAATGGGGTTGTTTGCATTCGAAAGAGCGATGTTTCTCGACCTTGGGACGTGCGCGCGAAGCCCCTGGCTAGCGGTGATCCCCCCACAACGCGGTAAGAAAGTACAGGCAGTGCTGAGTCAGAGACGGTGCAGGATGGATCTGTCGCGCCGCGACTTTTGCGCCATGATTATTTACGATTACAAAAAGTGTTTAAGTGCCGAAGAATGCCATTCTTCTTTGCTGCGTGTTTTTGGTGAAGCTTCCCCTTCTAGGGCCACAGTTGGAAATTGGTTTCGCGAGTTTTCGAGGGGTCGACAGTCAATTGAAGATGAACTTCGTCCCGGTAGGCCAGCAACAGCTGTTACTCCTGAAGACATTGATGCTGTGAGGAAAATGATCAAAGAAGATCCACATCTTACATTTTGCGACATTGAAGGGACCCTAAATATTGGATCAACAGCAATTTAGACCATACTTCATAGTCATTTAGGCCTTACTAAGAGATGTGCCAGTTGGGTGCCACATTCCCTGACAGAAAGCCAAAAGGCGGCGAGTGTGGACTGGTGTCGTTTCATGCTCGAAAAATTCAATGGAGGGAAGTCCCAAGACACCTACAATATCGTCACAGGTAATGAAACGTGGGTCTACCATTATGACCCTGAAACAAAGAGGCAGTCTTCTGTGTGGTGCTTTCCAGGCGAGGAACCACCCACAAAAGTTTGACGAAGTCGGAGCTCTGGAAAAAAAGATGGTGGCAGCTTTTTTCACAAAGATCGGCCATCTCACCTCTGTGACCATGGACACACGTCGTACAGTCATTGCCGAATAGTACGTGAACGATTGTCTTCCAAACGTCATCGCCACATGGAAGTCACAGCATCCAAAGTCCAAGAGTGGGCACCTTCTGCTGCATCACAACAATGCATCTGCACACAGGGCTGCCAGAGCGATGGACTTTCTGGAGAAGGAAAAAGTGCGAGTGTTACCACATCCCCCCTATTCACCTGACCTGGCCCCCTGTGATTTCTTTCTGTTCCCTAAGACTAAGGAAACAATTCGAGGGAAGCGGTTTTCATCAGATGAAGAGGCCATTGCAGCATACGAGAGTGCACTAAGTAACATCCCAAAAGAAGCTTGGACCGATACATTTTCTACATGGTTTCAGAGAATGGAAAAATGTATACATGCTAATAGAGAGTGTTTTGAAAAGTTGTAAACGTTTGTTTGCAAATAAATTTTTTTCACACATTGTGCTAAAAACTTTCGGCATAGCCCTCACACCGTAGAGTTAAGCGGAGCAGTGCCCAACAGTGCGCAAGCTCAAGGGATCCCTGGGCCTTCATGCAACGTTCAAAAAAGTTATGGACACTGGTGTCCAAAATTAAAGCAACAAACAGAAATTTTGAAAGGTTACGTTTATTTTGACACAAAACAGAATAACAGGTGATAGTAAAGTAGGAACAATGCAAAGAATACAGAACACAAATAAATGCTGTATGCATAACGATGGACAAAAATGTTCTTCGTTTTTATCCAACTTAACCCATTTGCACACATTCCGTCAACTGGTTAATGTGCTCAGTATGGGATGTGACCACCTGTGGCAGCAATACAGCCCCGACAACGACGGGGCATGCTGTGAATGATGTCATCAACCTCATGTTGAGGCAATAAGCCTATTCTCCTAGCAGAGCTGCTTGAAAGTCTTGGAGAGTGGTTGGTGAATGCTGATGCGATGCAACCTGTCTCCCTAGTGCATCTCAGACATGTTCTATAGTATTCCAATTGGCAGAGCGAGCAGACCACGACATGTGTGCAATATCTTCCTTTTCCTCGAAAACATCAGCCTACTGTACTGTATGAAGTTGAGCATTATTGACCATCAGTACGAAGTCTGGGCTCACAGCACCTCGCAACAACAGCACATGGAGTCCCAAAATTGTGTCACGATACCTGATAGCTGTTAAGCCTTGCCAATTTCATGAAGAGGTGTTTGAGTGGTCAACATAATCGTTACCCGCACCATTAAGGATTCTCCTCGATATCGGTCTCTTTCCAGAACCCTTGGGTACTGAAATCGTGTTCCACGTTCCTTCCAGATGTAAATGCTTGGAGAATCACTCACAAGACCAAATTAGGACTCGTCTGTGAAAAGAACATTGGCCCACTGTTCGACGTCCAGATGGCATGTTGACGACTCCACTCTAGACGTTGCCTTCTGTGAAGACGTATCAGACACACACATACAGCAGGTCCCCGACAGTAAAGAGCACTCTGCTGAAGCCTTCTGTCACCGTTTGTCTCGATACAATACATCCAGTGGATGCTATGAGGCCAAATGCCAGATGCTGTGCAGTACTAAGGCGATACCATCGTGTCCTTACATCCAAATAACACTCCTGATACCACATGTGGTCGAGCCTGACCTGGTCTTGGGGATAGTGTATCGGTCTCTATAAATTGTCACCACATCCAAGAACTGACAGAATGAATCACATAAAGCCATCGGGGCACATCAGTTTGAGACTGCCCTACTTCATTCTTCTTATTGTCCTCCGCCGCTGAGAGTTTGGTAGGTGTCTTCTTTGTGCTGTACCGCCCTGTCTGTGAATGTATATACATCTATTTTGGCTGTGCGACTACCCAGCACACACCATCCCATGTGATAGGTGCCCTGGCATCATCGTTTGCATGGTTGTTCGTTGACCGGAATGCCACATTCCATCCAGAACACGATTGTGTGGACATCTTTGGCTCTGAGCACTATGGGACTTAACATCTATGGTCATCAGTCCCCTAGAACTTAGAACTACTTAAACCTAACTAACCTAAGGACATCACACAACACCCAGTCATCACGAGGCAGATAAAATCCCTGACCCCACCGGGAATCGAACCCGGGAACCCGGGCGTGGGAAGCGAGAACGCTACCGCACGACCACGAGGTGCGGACGTGGACATCTTTGGAAGTTCGTATGATAATACCATGAATTAGACACAAGACGAGGAAATAGCGGTTTGTTGCTTTAATTTTTGACACCAGTGCAATATCTTAATTGAATCAAGAATTTTCATCTTTCAACTTACTGAAACCTGACCAACAACAGACTTCGAACGGCACGAATTGAAATCACAAAAGTTTCTCCCACCTTCAGAACATAAACTTAACAGGGTGTATTGCTTGTCCGCTAAGACGTGGACCCTTCCGCCGTTCGGGTGTTGCGGGTTGAAGTCGGAGTTGCATGGCTGCCAATCTTTGCAAACTAACAGTTAGTTGCGCTGAATTATTAGCACTGTGTTTGACAATACAGTGTGTGACCACATTTGAATATGAAGTCTCTACAATGTATTATCACGGAACACTACTGCTGCCGTCGAAAACGATACGTATTACGCGCGAAACAGCAGGCCCTGCAAAGTACTGACCTTTTCTCCCTGCGTCTGCCAAGGTCTTGTTCCGCACGGTCACAGAATTTTCCACGGTAGCTAGGAACCACGCCATAGCGGACGACCAATAATGCGCCAAGCATGATTACTCAACTGATTGTGTAGGGAATTTCCCTAAGCGAATGAACCATAATCATAAATCCCGATAAAGTGTTGTAATCAATTGCACCTTCAATTTCATCAAAGATGAAGAGAAAATATGGGTTTTGGTCTTGGATGGCTTTGTGGACTGTGTTAGTGATCAGCTCGTCATCAGTGTTATTCTGGCGGAAGGTGAATGTCAGTGGCTTATGTTCCGTACAAATTGTAAATATTCTCGCGTTCAGCTGCGTTCGGAAATATTTCACGGAAGTGTAGATGGCCAACATTTCCAGGTTGTAAGCGCTGCATTGTTGCTGAGCGGGCGATAATTTCCGAGAGATGCCTAGCATCGACCACAAGCGCGAGAGGCGCGTCCAAAGCAGGGTGAGCAAGAAGCGTTGCCTCAGCTATGCATTTCTTGGCGGTTTCGAAAGCGTCTGTTGTTGTCTGTGACCACTGCACAGGTGCTTTGTCCTTTGTTTTCGGACCGGCCAGCGCTGCTGTAAGTGGTTCTTGAAGTTCAACCACATGTGGCAGATGGCAGCAATAGAAATTGAGGATTCCGAGGAATCTACATAATTCTTTGGCTGTCTCTGGGCGAGGAATATTGAAAATGGCTTTAACTTTCTCTGGCAAAGGGCGCGATCTCACAGAAGAAATTAGGTGACCCAAAAGCGTTATCTCCAGTTGTCTGAACACACACTTAGTGACGTTCAAAACAATGCCGTACTTGTCAAGGCGCTCAAAAACTTCAATGAGATGCTGTTTATGTTCCTCTGGCGTCGCTGGGAAGACGAGTGTGTCGTCTAGGTTGGCAAAACAACATGGTAACCCTCATAATACAGAATCAATGAATCGTTGCCATGTTTGTGCGGCGTTTCTCAGGTCAAACGTCATAATTAAGCTTTCGAATAAGCCAAAAGGCGTTGGATTGGCTGTCTTCGGGATATCATTCTCAGCGACCGGAATTTGTGTGTATGCTTTGGCACAATCCAACACACTAAACTCCTGTTTTTTCCGTCATGAGTAAACGGAACTATACAACGTTAACTCTCAAAGAAAAACTGAATGCTTTGAAGCAGATAGACCATGGTGAGAATGTATCTAAACTGGCAACGTAACTGGGTGTTGGTAAAGCAACCATTTATGATTGGAAGAAGAACCAAGTGAAGCTTGAACAGTTCTGTGCAACGTCTTCGGGAAAAACGCTCGAAATTCGGCAGACTTTGAAACAGTCCCAGTATGATAAAGTGGATGAGGCTCTTTTCCTTTGGTTTACGCATGAAAGAGAAAGGGAAACTCCTTTGTGTGGAGCACTGGTTCAGGAGAATGCTGGTTACCTGAACAAGTTAATGAATGGTGATCAGTCTTCTAGTGTGAGTGCGGGTTGGTTGGACAGATTCAAAAAACGTCATGGAATCCGTCAGCTAACAATTACTGGAGAGAAGCTTTCTTCTGACCGTGATGCAGCGAAGGAATACTTGGGCGAGTTTGAAAAAATGATAAGAGAAGGAAAGTATTATCTCCAACAAATTTATAACGCTGGCGAGACTGGCCTTAATTTGAGGGCATTGCCAGCAAAAAGCCTGGCATCAAAAGCTGAAGACCATACTCTTGGTTTTAAAATGTGAAAAGATCGTGTGACTTTACTAGCGTGCAGCAACGCTGCTGGTAATCACAAGCTGCCTTTAATGCTGATCGGCACATCTGCTAGGCCCAAACTGCAAGTCCATGCCTGCATATTATCGCAACCAGAAAAAAAGCATGGATGGATGGTAAGCTGTTCAAAGAATGATTTCACGGCCAGTTTGTTCCCCCTGTTTTCTAAGGAAAATCATTTGCCTCCCCGTGCAATCCTTTTGATTGATAACGCGCCGTCTCACCCCAGCACTGATGAATTATGTGATGGAGAAATTGTGGCGAAGTTTTTGCCCCCGAATGTTACACCACTTCTACGGTCGATGGACCAGGGCGTACTGCAAACATTAAAACAGATTTACAGGAAACATTTTTTAAGAATGCTGATGCTAGATGATAGTATTCTTTTAGTGGACAAAATAAAAAAAGACCAATGTGAAGGATGTTGTTTATTGGGCCGCTGAGGCAGAATATTTCAGAAAATACTCTGAGAAAATCGTGGAGGAAACTGCGGACATCTCTCAAATTTCAGGACAACCTTGTTGAAAATGAAGAGGAAAATCTACTGCAAATGATACAGACAATCCCTGGATGTGAAGAAGCTAGTGAAGAAGACGTATATCTGCGTATGGCAGCGGATGGGGCACATGTAGAGAACCTTACTGACGCTGATTTAGTTGCTGCTGTGACTCAAGACCAGGAAGAAGTGGACTGTGCCGGCCGTTGTGGGCGAGCGGTTGTAGGCGCTTCAGTCTGTAACCGCGCAACCGCTACGGTCGCAGGTTCGAATCCTGCCTCGGGCATGGATGTGTGTGATGTCCTTAGGTTAGTTAGGTTTAAGTAGTTCTAAGTTCTAGGGGACTGATGACCTCAGATGTTAAGTCCCATAGTGCTCAGAGACATTTGAACCATTCTGAAGTGGACTGCTGTGACGAAGTGACAATGAGCCTGAAAGCGACAAAGGAGAGCTGGTGCCACACAGTGACGCAGCAGAAGCCCTTGACATCGCGCTACATTATTTGGGGCAACAGCCCACTGCTACACCTGCTGATGTGATGTTTATGAGACGATGTCGAAACTATGTGTCACATAACACACTGTCTTCATCCCCCAAAAAACAACGACAGAGTTTTTATCATCTAAAAAGTAGGGATAAAATGTGCGCTGTATTTTAGTAAGTTTGACAGCTTTTCTTTCATTGTTATGCATTGTTTAAACCTAATGTTTTCTTGCCAATTTTTCTAATACGTGTTTACTGTACTGTGTAAATTAAAATAGTGTGCACGTACAGCAGTTTACCGCACAGTTTTCCATACTTAGACTAACATTTTTCAGGTTCGGATTAACCGAAAGTTTGGATTACCGAGGTTCGGGTTAGCGGGACTCTGCTGTATGTTCATTTTGTAGCGCACATCTTTCTGAAGAGGTTAATATATAAAACATATATATTCGAGGAAATGTAAGACCTGTTATTTGGTCCTAAGTGTTTGAAAGTGCAGTGCCACACCTCTTGACACAGCAGTCTTCTTTCGCACATCACTGTATGTCGCTCTGTGGAATTCAAACGTGTATGTTTTGTAATGGAAGCCATCAAACCTATATAAGCTATCAAACCTATATTTTAATTTCCACTGGAAATTAAAATGTCCTGTGGCACCAACTCTTACTCCCAGTGGGCCAGTTTGACATCCTGCTGCCCTTTAAAAAACTCAGGATTAATACTGTGTGGGATTATTTGTGACCAGGAGAATAAGAACTCTTCAGAAAACTTGCACTCTTTATTGCATATTAGCTAATAGCTTTCTCTCTTGTGTGACATAAAATTAAATACAGGAAACATAAAATCAATAAAGACAAGAGACAAGCAAGACAGTACACATTTTTTCAATCCTTAGGTCCCAGAATGTTTTCCTTTCTAATCTTGCTACAGCTTTATACAGCAGGCTTCCCTTTCTGCGAAAGAATCTATTACCTCATCAGGGTTCTTCAAACGTTTTGCTTTATGAAAAATTAAAATGTCGTTTCTAATGCTGAAAAAGCTGTTAATACGAATAGTACCCAAGTCTGGTGTGGTTTCTCGTTTTGATTACATCTAATTTGTCACTATCTGCTTGATAAAACAAAACAGGCCTTTCTAATATTACAATAGTTGTAAGAGACGCCATATAAGCGAAACTGTTTTGGAACAAATGTTTATTTTTATCTACCTCATATGCATAAATAACACCTCAGAATATAATTCATGAAGCACCAATATTAAATGCATATTAGGCCTACTACAAGCAAAAAAGTCTTATGCTAGGAAATAGTTTCACATTTCATTTATACACTCCAGTTTCTCAAGCATGAGATCGAATAGTAGTTAGTACGAAGTTTTTATATAAATTTGGAATCGTCATGTTCTTCCATAAAATTTGTATGATGTCCCCATTTCCTATCCTTCTTCGTACTAACAAACAATCTTGGGATCACAAATTCTGTAACTATTCCTGCCATTGTGAACTTCACTAACGCTTCCAGAATCGCCAGTTTAGTTATCCCGCGTTTATACTCCGGTTACGCGGTATTATGTGTTCGTGCAACGCGTTTTCCGCGCTGTTCCGAGAATAGAGCTTCAGCATCTGCTAACTGTGGCCTGTACAACTAGACCTTAGTAGTGCGGCGATCTGGCAAAAATTTTCTGTCAAAATTTCATTTTCTTGGATACAACGAGAAGATAATATGTAATTTTTCTTACCTGTTATTCCTGTTAGTCGTTTATTTCTACTCTGGTAGTCTGAGTCAATGGACTTCGCTAATAATTATAACAACACGTACCATTCGCGCACCCAATCAACCTCATAAACAAACAGCGATTCGTATTCACCCGTTCGGGTTTATTCGGCTCACCTCGTATAAACACGCCCCCTTTTATCTGCGGGAATTTTTTCTTTTATTTTTGGATGCGATGGGGATTCCTCTGGCAGAGACATCACGTACATTATGTACGCATTCAAAAATCAACTTACGATTCGTTCAGAAATCAGCTTGGAATCTGTTCAAAAATATTGAAAACGCGAACAGGGATTTATTTCAAAATCATATGAATAATCGATAAACCAACGTGCGCTGGATGCTAGGCACTTTGTGAAACAAGATTTTTTATCTTCAGGAATATAAACGAACTTGGCGCCCCCAGAAACTTCCGTCCGCGGAGATACCCCGGTTTGCCCCGTCCCTCCCTCCCCCACCCGACCCCTAGGTCCGGTCCTGGATGTAAGTATTGTGTAGAGAGCCTGTATAGGGAGAGAGTGACCAACCGGACGATACGGCGGCCATTTTTCTGCCTAACTGCGGGCGGGACTTTTGAATGGCCAGTAGTGGAGTAGTGGAGTACACACTCACAGAATCAAAAGCACAAGACAATATAGCGGAATCATTCGTTAAATGCCTTTGTTTGTAAGAATAAGGTGCTATAATAATTTTCACACAGCCAATTTACAGGTCTGTTTTCAAATTTGACTATATATATTGCAAGTTGTTTTATATGTAGTAAAAAGCAAAAACGACTTACTTTGCATAGATAAGAGTACTTGGTTGGTTTCCACAAGGCTCCTGTTTGATTTATGTCAGTCCTGTTGACTGCGACGGCCCACTGCTTTCGTCTTTCTTCATTGTGTGGAAATGCTAACATGTGAAATCCACCTTCGCCTCTATTGGAAAACCAAATGCAGCACAACCTGGCATGTTTACGAACGTCTGCTAACATGTGAAATCCACCTTTGCTTCTATTGGAAAACCAAATGCAGCACAACCTGGCATGTTTACGAACGTCTGCAGAACGAATTACAGATGTCAAAAACAATACTGTACAATTACTAACGTGTTTACTTCAAACATGTAGGCCTACCGACTTCATCACAAAACGCTTCATTATTTCAACTCGTTTTTAAGATCGCAAACGCTAATTACGTACTAAAAACGAAATGCAACTAAATCGAACATGCATGCACAACGCATAACACGTCTCTCAATAATTCAAATACCTTTTAATCGTTTCCAAAAGTCCTCTGAACTTCAATTCAACTCAAAAGCACGGCGAACATAGGAAGCGCGAGAGACGTCTGGCGTCATTTTTCTGCCAAAGCAAATCAACCAATCACGGGCAACTTCACCTATGGGCACTCTCTCTGTATACAGGCTCTCTAGTATTGTATCGCTCATGTTGCTATCTAGGAGGGCGCAACATGAACAGCAGCCAAAAACCGCAGGCCAGCTGGTTGGCAAGTATGAAGGCGAGGTCAGTGTGCGCATTCATCTGTTCCGCGGAACGATAGAGTATCGCTTTATCAACGACCCTCCGACCTATAAGCATTCGCACAGTCGGCGAACGCACAGCTAGTCGTAGGGGATTCGTTCTTCAAACGGGCTTTAGAGTAGTGGACGTGTCGCGTTCGTTTACCCGTTGAGCTGTTGCTGCGTTGTTTCTCTATCATTGTGCGTGCTTCTATGAATTCTGTACTAAGCTGATCGGACAGTTACCAGTAAACGTGGATGTACTATGGCTCTTATCTAAAGCCTTATATAACTTGGTGTAGAGCACGGCACGGTCTGCAATTCACTGTTCAGCTAGATTCTTTACTCTTAATCTCGGTAATTTCGAATTAGCGAGCACACATTTAAATTTCAAGTGCAGCCATGGCAGGAAGCAGTGTTTTTCACTCTGTGCGGATCCTTAATGGGCGCAACGCCATGCCGATAAATGAACGTGTGAACGTTGCTGCCACACTGTTTATGGACACCGTACGAATTTCCCCTTATTTATCTCGCACTGTGGTAACGGTCAGCAGTTCGAGCGGGCATCGTCCCAGCAAGCGAACGAAGAGTGTGACGTTGGAAACACTCAACCCGTGCATAAAAGAGATGCAGTATGCGGTTAGGGGACCACTCGCGAATCGTGCTTCGGAGATCGAAAAAGAACTGGAAAAGGTAAGATGACAGATGCGGATTGCTGTTTCTTCTACGTATATGTAATAATCATATATGGACTAGTGTTTTTGTTAAAATCGTAGAAAGTTTTATGTATTTGTTTCAGTCTACAGTATAAAAAGTGACAAACAATAAGCAGACTGGTACTACAGATGTGTGTCACTTATGACTTTCTGCGAGTGCGCAATGCGACTGACTCACTCTCATTGCTTGTGTAGCAGCTTAAACTTTTGTTTTTGTGAAAGACTGGAGTTTATCGCAGTTGCCATCGTATAAAAGCCGCCAGGTCTGTTTTGTTCTTTTGCTTTAACTGATTTAATTCGCAATTTTGTAGTGCAGTTTTGCAGCGTCCCCAGTTCCACAGCTGTAGTGCGAACACTCATTTGGCTGCCTGCCCTTATGCACTTCGATAGTAATTACTTGATTATACAACGGTGTATGCTTTTGTTTCTGAGAGAGAGAGGTTAGTGTATCGTTGTTACCGTCATCTGCAAGACACCAGGACTCGTTTTTTATGGCTTGAATGTGATTATTTGTAGCGTAGACCGAGATCCAGGTGAGTCTTGGATATTACCCTGTATTCACCGAGCGAGGTGACGCAGTGGTTAGACACTGGACTCGCATTCGGGAGGACGTCGGTTCAATCCCGCGTCCGGCCGTCCTGATTTAGGTTTTCCGTGATTTCCCTAAATCACTCCAGGCAAATGCCGGGATGGTTCCTCTGAACGGGCACGGCCGACTTCCTTCCCCATCCTTCCCTAATCCGATGAGACAGATGACCACGCTGTCTGGTCTCCTTCCCCAAACCAACCAACCTGCAATACTTGCGAAACCTCACGTTCCCACTGCACTGTTATTGAATTTGTTTTCGCGGAACCGCCCATACAATGAGGGCATTCCGTATAATTATCTCCACAACGAAGATTCCTTGTTAAGGTGAAGTCGTAGTAACAGTCATCATAAAAAGTGTCCAAGTGATTTATATATCGATAATAGAAAGGCCTGTATGCGGCAAAAACGATAAATAAGGGCTGTCTACACAAAACGAATAATTTGTACAAGTTTGTCACCAGTATCAAGTTACACATTTTACACGAACTAATTCGTATCGTCCGTCACTCCAACTAAGTTTCCGTGTTTCGGACAAATTCATTACTTTTCTTCTGCAACAGGTGCCTCTAAAACGCTGCAGCCTTTATTCACTATATTTCAGTATAAATAGTACAAATCTCCTTTATACATCAATGACAGAACGCCAACATGTGACAGAAGGGGAGAATTAATTCGGTATAAATTATTACTGCATATTAGCTTGTTTGCAGAGGGACTGCACAATATCTCTCCGAAACTTGGATTCTAGCACCAATAATGTCGAGGCTGCTGCTAAGTTAAATAGACTATTTACATCCCCGCGATCAAAACGAAAACATGTTACATCATTAGCTTTACAAGTCAGCCAAAGGCACCAGCTGCTCCGCCAGCTTATCTTCCCATGGTCGCTCGCGACAGGTATTATCAACAGACACTTCGAAGTTACGAGCGTGGTCGCCTCCTCATAAAGTTCTGTCAGAAATGCATAGGGATAGTGTTTGATTTGTGCGGACATAAGGGGACATGGCCGATCTCTGGAAACTGCGACAGGCTGGTACAGAATACAGGCTGCAGCGTCCTAGGGGTACCTAAAGTGAAGGAATGAAATGTATTTGCAATTGCGAATATGGGTAACCATCAACTTATAATGGAATGGCGACAATGAAAATGTGTGCCTGAGTGGGTCTCGAACCCGGATTTCTCGCTTATCGCGAGCCGTCGGTTTACCATTAGCCTATCCGAGCACACTTCAGGGCCATACGTCGTCAACCGTGTATCTACAACCTACACTAGTACATCCATTATGTACGAATATATTACTGTACAGGGGAGGCATTTTAACTGAAAATCGTCGGCCGCGGTGGCCGTGCGGTTCTTGGCGCTTCAGTCCGGAACCCCCCGACTGCTACGGTCACAGGTTCGAATCCTGCCTCGGGCATGCATGTGTGTGATGTCCTTTGGTTAGTAAGGTTTAAGTAGTTCTAAGTTCTAGGGAACTGATGACCTCAGATGTTACGTCCCATAGTGCTCAGAGCCATTTGAACCATTTAACTGAAACTCGCTTGTCCGGTGTCGACGAATAAATACGATATTGCAGTGTGTGTGTTGTTTAGAATTACGATGCAATGTTTCTTCGGACATATATGCATGCATGTGGAAGCCGTGACACCTCTCGTTCTTGCGTTTTCTGTCGCACATGTTCAAAAATGGTTCAAATGGCTCTGCGCACTATGGGCCTTAACATCTGAGGTCATCAGTCCCGTAGAACTTAGAACTACTTAAATCTAACTAACCTACGGATTCGAACCTGCGACCGTAGCGGTCGCGCGGTTCCAGACTGAAGCGCCTAGAACCGCCCGGCCCCACCGGCCGGCGATCCCAAATGTTCCCAAATCTCTCGGGCCAGGAGACAAATACAGACAGTAATTAACAGCACTGCAATTGGTCGAAATAGTGGTACTGTGCTCAGCAGTGAAATATTATGAAGTTAGTATCACCTCAGTCACGGTCCAGACAGGAACGCAGATTGTAGCAAAGCAAAATTAGAAATGCTGAACTCCGTTTTCAAATGTTCGTCTACAACCGAAAATCCAGGAGAACTGCTCCAATTTAATATTCGTATCGCTAAAAATAAGTGTCAGTGTCAGTGCCGTTAAGGAACAGCTGAGATTGTTAAAACTGAACAAAGCTCTAGGGCTTGATGGAACCCCTGTCAGATTCTGTACTGAATTTGCGACTGAGTTAGCTCCTCTTTTAACTATAACCTAGCGTAGATCCCCAGAACAAAAAACAGTGCCCAATAGTTGGAAGAAAGCCCAGGTCTCGCCCATCTACAATGTTAGTAACAGAAATGGTCCACAAAATTACTGTGCAATAGCTTTCCCATCGATTAGTCGTAGAACCTTAGAATATATTCCGAGCTAAAGTGTAACGATATCACTTGAACAAAATGTCATCGTATGCCAACCAGCACAGATTCCGAAAACATACACCTTGCGAAACCGAACACGCACTTTTCTCAAATGACGTCCTGAAAGCAGTGGATCAAGGCAGTCACGTAGATGACTTTGGAAAAGCATTTGACTCACATGCCCTTATTATCGAAAGTATGATTATATGGGGTGTCGACTGAAATTTGTAGTCGGATTGAGGATTTTTTAGTAGGGATGACACAGCAAACTGTCTTGAATGGAGAATCATCGACAGACGTAGAAGCAACTTTGCGTGTGGCCTGGGGGAAGTAAGTTGGGACACTCGCTGTTCATGTTGCACAGATGTGACAAAAGACATGGGATAACGATACGTATATGCACAGACAAAGATAGTATCGCGAACACAAACTATAACAGGACATTGGGTTTCTTGGAGCTGCCATTTGTACTCAAGTGATTCATGTGAAAAGGTTTCCGACATGATTATGGCCGCATGACGCGAATTAACAGACTTTGAACGCGGAATGGTAGTTGGAGCAAGACGCGTGGGACATTCCATTTCGGAAAAAGCTAGGGAATTCAATATTCCGAGATCCATCAGTGTCAAAAGGGTGCCGAGAACATCAAATTTCAGGCGTTATCTCTCACCACAAACAACGCAGTGGCCGATGGCATTCACTTAACGGTCGAGAGCAGCGGCGTTTGCGTGGTGTTATCAGTGCTAGCAGACAAGCAACACTGCGTGAAACAATCGCAGAAATCTATGTGGGACGTACGACGAACGTATCCGTTATGTCAGTACGGCGACATCTGCCGCTATGGTAGCAGACGACCTCTACATCTAAATATCTACACATGTACTCCGCTAGCCACCAAGCGGTGTATGGCGGAGGGCACAATTCGCGCCAAAGTCATATTCCCCCCCCCCCCCCCCCCCCGTTCCACTCGCGGATAGCGCGAGGGGAAAACGACTGTCTGAACGCCTCAGTACGAGCTCTAATTTCCCTTGTCTTTGAATGGTGATCATTGCGCGATTTGAAAGTTGGTGGGAACAATATATGCTCTACATCCTCGGCGAATATCGGATTTCGGAATTTAGTGAGCAGCCCCTCCACTTAGCGTTCCGTCAAATGCAAGTGTGTGCCACTTCAAACTTTCGATGAGATTTGTAACGCTCTCGAGATGGCTAAATGTACGAGTCACGAATCTTGCCGCTCTTATTTGGACCTTCTCAATCTCTTGATTCAGACCCAACTGGTAAGGGTCCCATACTGACGAACAATAACACTGGACCAACTAACGTATTGTAAGCAATTTCCTTTGTTGAAGGACTGCATCGCTTCAGGATTCTACCAATAAACTGCAATCTAGGCTTCGCCTTGCACGTTACTTGTGTTATCTGATCATTCCATCTGAGATCATTTCGAATAGTCACACCCAGTACTTGACGGATGTTACCGCTTCCAAAGACTGGGCATTTATTTTGTACTCGTACAGTAACGGGGATTTTCGCCTTGTTATACGCAATAGGCTACACTTACTAATATTGAAAGAAAACTACCAGTCATTACACCACGCATTTATTTTCTGCAAATCCTCATTGATTTGTTCACAACTTTCGTGTGATAGTACTTTCCTGTAGACTACAGCATCATCGGCAAACAGTCTAATGCCGCTGTCAATACCATCAACCAGATCGTTTATGTAAATCGTAAAAAGCAGCGGATCTATTACGCCGCTCTCTGGCACACCTGAAGTTACTCTTGTTTCTGCTGGAGTCACCCCATTCAGGACGACATACTGCTCTCTGTCTATTAGAAAACTTTCTATCTAACCGCATATGTCATCGGATAGACCGTAAGCGGGCACTTTTTGGAGCAAGCGACAGTGCGGAACTGAGTCGAACGCCTTTCGAAAGTCGAGAAATACGGCATCAACCTGGAAGCCAGTATCTAGAGCCTGTTGTATATCATGCACAAAGAGGGCCAGCTGTGTCTCGCATGAGCATTGTTTCCTAAAACCGTGCTGGTTTCTGCAGATGAGCTTTTCAGAGTCTAGAAAGGTCATTACGTCTGAACACAAAATATGTTCCATGATTCTACAACAAATCGATGTCAGTCAAATTGGCCGGTAATTATGTGCATCCGATTTTCTACCCTCTTTATAGATTGCTATGACCTGGGCCGTGCGGTAGCGTTCTCGCTTCCCACGCCCGGGTTCCCGGGTTCGATTCCCGGCGGGGTCAGGGATTTTCTCTGCCTCGTGATGGCTGGGTGCTGTGTGCTGTCCTTAGGTTAGTTAGGTTTAAGTAGTTCTAAGTTCTAGGGGACTGATGACCATAGATGTTAAGTCCCATAGTGCTCAGAGCCATTTGAACCATTTTTTTTGACCTGGGCCTTCTTCCATTCCAGTGGAATTTTCCGCTGTTCCAACGATCTCTGATAGATGATGGATAAGAATGGTGCTATATTTGTAGCATAGTCAACATAGAATCTTACAGGGATACCGTCTGGGCCAGATGCCTTCCTGGCGTCTAAGGATCTTAACTGTTTTACAATACCAGATACACTAAACACTATGCAAGCCATCCTTGCGTTGTTCGATAATTGAAAGGGGGAATTGTGCTGCAGTCCTCTACCGCAAGCGACTGCCTTCTGTTTATCATCGCGAGTGTCTTTCCTAAGAGCACAGTATCGCCTGCAGCGCCTCTCCTGGGCTTCTGAGCATATAGGTTGGACCATAGACGACTGGAAAACGGTGGCCTAGTCAGATGGTTCCCGATTTCAGTAGGTAAGAGCTGATGGTAGGGTTCGAGTGTGGCTCAGACCCCGAAGCCTTGGACCCAAGTTGTCAACAAGGCACTGTACAAGCTGGTGGTGGCTTCATAATAGTGTGGGCTGTGTTTACAGTGGACCGGGTCCTCTGATCCAACTGAAGCGATCACTGACTGGAAATTGTTATGTTCGGCTACTTGGAGACCATTTGCAGCCATTCATGGACTTCATGTTCCCAAGTAAGGATGGAATTTTAATGGACTAAGTGCACCAGGTCACAGGGCCCCAGTTGTTCTCCGATTGGTTTGAAGTAAGTTCTGGACAATTTGAGCGAATTATTTGGGTGGACACTCAGATCGACCAACATGATTCCCGTCGGACAGTTATGAGACATAGTCGAGAAGTGAATTCGTGAACAAAATCCTGTACCGGCAACACTTGCGCAATTATGGCCGGCTATAGAGGTAGCATGGCTCAGTATTTCTGCAGCGGTCTTCCAGCGACTTGTCAAGTCCATGCCACGTCGATTTACTGCACTATGTCGGGCAAAAGGGGGCACAGCACGATATTAGGAGGTATCACGTGGATTTTGATACCACTGAGAACATTAATTACCTTGTGGACGATACTGATAGCAATTTTTACAAATGATGCAATTGTGTGTCAAGAGGCACTTTCTGAATGAAGCTGCATAAATATTCAGTCCCATCTTGACACGGTTTCAGAGTGGCACCAAGATTAGCAGCTTCCTTTAAAAATACATAAATGTAAAACTGTGCACGTAACAATACAAAAAACTGTAGTATTCATGGTGTCAGTTCCCTTCGTCACTACTTCAGTCAAGGCCGATTCCATGCCACGTCGTGTTGCGGCACTTCTGGGTGCTCACGGGGGCCCTGCACGATATTAGGCAGGTTTAACGGTTTCTTTGGCTGTTCGCTGTATATATACGCCTCAAAACCAAAATGAATAAACCAAAAGCAGGCATTGTCTGCAGGGGGAGCGACTGTTAAAATTAAGCTTTCGAAAACAGCCACAAGTCGCACTTTGTATTTTTGATTATGACCGGTTTCGCTTTTCAAATGAACAAGAGCATCATCAGAATATACAGTTTAAAGTTGGCTGACAGTATTAAAGATTGCCTTTACAGCTGGCTGACAGCTCTAAAGATTTATTTGGCTGTACTGTAGTACTTAAATTTACGTTTAAAGTACGTTTATAGTAGAGTAGTGAATGTTGACATTGACAGCGCCGAAGATGAAATTATTATGGTCATAATTAAAAAATACAAAGTGCGACTTGTCGCTGTTTTCGAAAAGTTATCAAAATGAATAACCCTAACCAACTGAAGAATTATATGAAACTAGCTGTAGTTCCCGTCGTTACCCGGGATGTTTGACATATATGCCACACAAAGTGTTTCGCCCTCTGCTTTGTTGATACTCATAACGAATGCAAGCCACATGGGAAGCTGCAATCGCTTTAAATCGACGGGCATACTTGAATGAGTGGGCATCAACGGAATGCGACGAATGAATACATCCTCACCTCAACCAATCATAAAAATCTCGATCTAGGCTTCCGGTTCTGACGTCTGCAAATATACACAAATTTCAAGTCAAAAGTTTAATAATGGGCGTTACATCATGGATTACGCTTTGATTCCTTTTTAAATTACAAATTAAAGTAATATATCTGTAACGCATAATGTACCTAAAATCTAATTGTAAAACACATATTTTTATCATTTTAATGCACTTAATTTTCTGCGAGAAATGCTTTTACTTTAAAAATATGTGCTTATACTTAATGAAGAGGGGAACAAACCTAAGATTGCGCAGTTAAGGAGTATCCTTAAATATCTGGGTTATTATCAGTAGGAAAACAAAATCATTTTAGTTTTATATTTATTCACTCAAAATCTACTTGTTCAGAAAACTATAGCAGTAGTTCAACTTTTCGAAAATACAAAAAAACAGGAAATGCGCACTCTTTCGTTCACCTGCACTTAAGAGTACGCAAAATATGTCCAAAGAGAACACAGCCGGCCGGAGTGCCCGAGCGGTTCTAGGCTCCACAGTCTGGAACCGCCGACCGCTACGGTCGCAAGTTCGAATCCTGCCTCGGGCATGGATGTGTGTGATGTCCTTAGGTTAGTTAGGTTTAAGTAGTTCTAAGTTCTAGGGGACTGATGACCTCAGAAGTTAAGTTCAAAATTGGTTCAAATGGCTCTGAGCACTATGGGACTTAACTTCTGAGGTCATCAGTCCCCTAGAGCTTAGAACTACTTAAACCTAACTAACATAAGAACATCACACACACCCATGCCCGAGGCAGGATTCGAACCTGCGACCGTAGCGGTCGTGCGGTCCCAGAAGTTAAGTCCCATAGTGCCCAGAGCCATTTGAACCAGAACACATTTGGCAAATGTCACAGATGAGTGCAGTATCACCCTCGTGCCACCATCTCCCACATTCAATGCACTGGATCCAGTCCTGTGGAAACGCCAAACTCGTATGTTTCTACTCATAGCTTTCAGTCTTTTCCTTAAAGTAGACTCCTTCGTACCAAGAGCAGCGGCAACCTAATTTGAAGCGATTCAGAAACAAAACCTATCCTTCGGGGTCGACAACACACTCAAGGGGTACAAATCTGCAGTTTGTGATGTTACAAAATAAAAGTGAGGTTGTCAATCAATGGAAAAGTTGGAAATTGAGATTTCGCTTACTGTTTTATCAATCACAATTGGCGTAAGAATCATGGATTGACCATTGTCATAAAATATTGCATTATGAAATGTGAATAGTTTTTACTTGCAGTTTCGCGTGGCTTGAAGAAGTCACAGCTAGCGTGCTATTGATTAAGAAATTGCGTTATCGTCTTTCTAATTACTTCATGATCGTAGGTACGATCATACCCGGTTCTGAAGTTGTTATGACAAAACAATTTCCTAAGGGACCAGAAAGTTCTTAAGGGCGCAAAAACAACTGTAACATCACAAAAAAGGGAAATCCAATATTAAAACTGGTGCAAGGAGACGATCAAACAGTTTTCTTTTTATCAATGTAACACGCCCATTGGACTGCTGATCTTGGTGTCTGTAATCTTAGCAAAATGCATAATTAGAATGAAAATATTACTGAGGAGATGATAGGAATGAGCACTGCTAAATGATTCAGTATTCCCAGAACAAATATTTATCATAACTAAAACATATATACTTTAAGCTTAGTACTACATTGACGGTAGATTTTTATGTCCGTTTCATGTCCATTGAGCGCTCTTTTATATAGCCATTGTCCTCTTGAGTCGCTCGTGCGTCGTCACGATAAGTTATAACAGTTCTTCTTACACTTCACTCAAACTTAGACGGAACACGTTTTTATTTATTTAGTAAAAAATTAGATCAGACCGCCACAAATCTGCGTCCGTCTTACTTAAGAAAAACAGTACAAGTCTTTAGCGCTCAAGGCTTCGTTTGTTCTCCAGCGAACAAAATAGTGAAGGACCGCATATTTATCTGTATTCTTCTGTTTATAATGCCGCCCAAAGACGACGAATTACATCATTTAGGAAATTCCATCGTCGCTATGCGACGCCTTATTATACATTAATCATTCTTGACAAACAAGTATTTGCCTTCTGGCTGAAAATATTAACTATTTGCTGTTTTAATGAAGTCAAAAATAGCGAATATCACAAGTTGTGCCCTAAAGAGAAAGCATTCTCTCTTTGAGGACGTCATATGCACGCTCTTTCGTACAGAGACAATTGTTCCAAGCAAAGTGAACAGATGGCAGCACACGTCACATTTGCAAAATATGTGGATGCAGTATAGTAGACTGCAAGACAGTCGTTCAAAATGCAATCAAGAATTAAAGGCTATCGCTCGTGTATTTTGTATATAACTTATGTAACAGAGTCCAGAACCACATCAAGAAGGCTAAAAAGTGATTCTTATCTGTTTCACTTCGGAAACACAGGATTTCTTCACACAACTTCTACGATTTGATTTTGATACCACTACGCCAGTGGCGAGCTAATCAGTTTAGTCAACTGTCAGGAACACAAGGTGCGCTCTCCTTGGGACTGCTAACTCTTTGGTATATTTACCCTAAATGTCTCACACGTTTATTAATATTTTGTGTAATTTAATTATATATTTACAGTCAGCAGGGGTAGAAAAAACCCCAATTACTTAAAAAGACCTACCGATTTAACAGTTTCTACATTGCAAGCTGCGAAATTTTCCTTTCACGGAAACATAATGAAAATGTACTTTCAGCCAGCAAAGATATAGTTTTACCTAGCTCGAATAAAACTATGAAATAAAACCATTGTCGCAAAGCTTGATGGTACACAATGCTATTCGTTTGTCTATTAGGAGTGTAAACACAACTATCCAGCGTGCCGACTCTTGTGGAAGCTACGCGACAAACGCGGCGTGTCCAAGTTAATGATGCCGCACAAAGTGGCCGAGCGGTTCTAGGCGCTACAGTCTGGAACCGCGCGACCGCTACGGTCGCAGGTTCGGATCCTGCCTCGGGCATGGATGTGTGTGATGTCCTTAGGTTAGTTAGGTTTAAGTAGTTCTAAGTTCTAGGGGACTTATGACCTCAGAAGTTAAGTCCCATAGTCCTCAGAGCCATTTGAACCATTTGAACTCTGCACCTTGTTGATAGTCACAGCAAATACAAGTCGGATGGAAAACTGCAATCACATGAAATCGAAGAGAGTCGTCACTGTTTCTATTAGACTGTGGCTGTAATTTCAGAAGATCACAATTGCGTATCATCAGAATTATGGTCTAAAGTTTTGCTCGGAACCGATTTCTGGGGCTGATATCTTGCAAGTGTGCTGTATCCCTTTAAAATTTAAGGTCATAATCAAATGGCTCTGATCACTATGAACGTTAACATCTGAAGTCATCAGTCCCCTAGAACTTAGAACTACTTAAACCTAAGTAACCTAAGGACATCACACACATCCATGCCCGAGGCAGGATTCGAACCTGGGACCATAGCGGCCTCGCGGTTCCAGACTGAAGCGCCTAGAACCGCTTGGCCACACCAGCCGGCATTTAAGGTCAAGTTCGTCGTGTTTTCTTGTAAGTTGGACTGAAGATTCGACGTGAAATTTTAACATTATATGGACCAAATGCAATGCCGCGTGCAACCATCGTGAAATGGTACCATCAATCTAACAAAGAAGGCACAGACGTGGTTGGTGGATGGAGAAGGCACCACAGGCGACACTGTCCAGGCACTCGAGTAACTGATGCGCAGCAGTGCCAGAGTGACTATCAGGGACGTTGCTCGGCAGTTGCGCATCTCAATAGGCAGTGGACATTGCATCGTTCGAGACCGTCTGCAGTATCGAAAATTGCCCTGGCACTGACGGCTGTCTCCTGTACACAAAATTTTACGGCGTCTCTGGAAGTCCTCGGGACAATAGGTTTCTACACCGTATCATTATGGGCGGTGAGACATGGGTCATCAATTCACACGTGCAACAAATAACACTAAGCTGACAAAAATTATGGGGATAGCGATATGCACATGTACAGATGGCGGTAGTATGCGTATAAAAGGTGTAAGAGGGTTGTGCACTGGTGAAGCTGTCATTTGTAGCCAGGTGATGCATGTGAAAAGGTTTCGGACGTGATTATAGCCGCTCGGCGGGAATTAACAGACTTTGAACGCGGAATGGTATTTGGAGCTAGACGCATTCCATTTCTGAATCGTTCAAAAATTGTTCAAATGGCTCTGCGCACTATGGGACTTAACATCTGAGGTCATCAGTCCCGTAGAACTTAGAACTACTTAAACCTAACTAACCTACGGATTCGAACCTGCGACCGTTGCGGTCGCGCGGTTCCAGACTGAAGCGCCTAGAACCGCCCGGCCCCACCGGCCGGCGATCCCAAATGTTCCCAAATCTCTCGGGCCAGGAGACAAATACAGACAGTAATTAACAGCACTGCAATTGGTCGAAATAGTGGTACTCTGCTCAGCAGTGAAATATTATGAAGTTAGTATCCACTCAGTCACGGTCCAGACAGGAACTCAGATTGTAGCAAAGCAAAATTAGAAATGCTGAACTCCGTTTTCAAATGTTCGTCTACAACCGAAAATCCAGGAGAACTGCTCCAATTTAATATTCGTATCGCTAAAAATAAGTGTCAGTGGCGTTAAGGAACAGCTGAGATCGTTAAAACTGATCAAAGCTCTAGGGCTTGATGGAACCCCTGTCAGATTCTGTACTGAATTTGCGGCTGAGTTAGCTCCTCTTTTAACTATAGTCTAGCGTAGATCCCCAGAACAAAAAACAGTGCCCAATAGTTGGAAGAAAGCCCAGGTCTCGCCCATCTACAATGTTAGTAACAGAAATGGTCCACAAAATTACTGTGCAATAGCTTTCCCATAGATTAGTCGTAGAACCTTAGAATATATTCCGAGCTAAAGTGTAACGATATCACTTGAACAAAATGTCATCGTATGCCAACCAGCACAGATTCCGAAAACATACACCTTGCGAAACCGAACACGCACTTTTCTCAAATGACGTCCTGAAAGCAGTGGATCAAGGCAGTCACGTAGATGACTTTGGAAAAGCATTTGACTCACATGCCCTTATTATCGAAAGTATGATTATATGGGGTGTCGACTGAAATTTGTGGTCGGATTGAGGATTTTTGGCAGGGATGACACAGCAAACTGCCTTGAATGGAGAATCATTGACAGACGTAGAAGCAACTTTGCGTGTGGCCTGGGGGAAATAAGTTGGGACACTCGCTGTTCATGTTGCACAGATGTGTCAAAAGACATGGGATAACGATACGCATATGTACAGACAAAGATAGTATCGCGAACACAAACTATAACAGGACAGTGCGTTCGTGGAGCTGCCATTTGTACTCAAGTGATTCATGTGAAAAGATTTCCGACATGATTATGGCCGCATGACGCGAATTAACAGACTTTGAACGCGGATTGGTAGTTGGAGCAAGGCGCGTGGGACATTCCATTTCGGAAATCGCCAGGGAATTCAATATTCCGAGATCCACAGTGTCAAAAGGGTGCCGAGAACATCAAATTTCAGGCGTTATCTCTCACCACAAACAACGCATTGGCCGACGGCATTCACTTCACGGTCGAGAGCAGCGGCGTTTGTGTGGTGTTATCAGTGCTAGCAGACAAGCAACACTGCGTGAAACAATCGCAGAAATCTATGTGGGACGTACGACGAACGTATCCGTTAGGGCAGTACGGCGACATCTGCCGCTATGGTAGCAAACGACCTCTACATCTACATATCTACACATGTACTCCGCTAGCCACCAAGCGGTGTGTGGCGGAGGGCACAATTCGCGCCAAAGTCATATTTCTCCCCCTCCGTTCCACTCGCGGATAGCGCGAGGGAAAAACGACTGTCTGAACGCCTCAGTAAGAGCTCTAATTTCCCTTATCTTTGAATGGTGATCATTGCGCGATTTGAAAGTTGGTGGGAACAATATATGCTCTACATCCTCGGCGAAGATCTGATTTCGGAATTTAGTGAGCAGCCCCTCCACTTAGCGTTCCGTCAAATGCAAGTGTGTCCCACTTCAAACTTTCGATGAGATTTGTAACGCTCTCGAGATGGCTAAATGTACCAGTCACGAATCTTGCCGCTCTTCTTTGGACCTTCTCAATCTCATGAATCAGACCCAACTGGTAAGGGTCCCCCCATACAGAAGAACAATATGACTGGAACACGTATTATGTTCGAGTATAATGACTTTTCTGGAGACTAGATATCTCCTCTGTAGGAATCAGCATGGGTTTCGAAAAAGACGGTCGTGTGAAACCCAGCTCGCGCTATTCGTCCACGAGACTCAGAGGGCCATAGACACGGGTTCACAGGTAGATGCCGTGTTTCTTGACTTCCGCAAGGCGTTTGATACAGTTCCCCACAGTCGATTTAATGATCAAAGTAAAAGCATATGGACTATCAGACCAATTGTGTGATTCGATTGAAGAGTTCCTAGATAACAGAACGCAGCATGTCATTCTCAATGGAGAGAAGTCTTCCGAAGTAAGAGTGATTTCAGGTGTGCCGCAGGGGAGTGTCGTAGGACCGTTGCTATTCACAATATACATACATGACCTTGTGGATGACATCGGAAGTTAACTGAGGCTTTTTGCGGATGATGCTGTGGTATATCGAGAGGTTGTAACATTGGAAAATTGTACTGAAACGCAGGAGGATCTGCAGCGAATTGACGCATGGTGCAGGGAATGGCAATTGAATCTCAGTGTAGACAAGTGTAATGTGCTGCGAATACATAGAAAGATAGATCCCTTATCATTTAGCTACAATATAACAGGTCAGCAACTGGAAGCAGTTAATTCCATAAATTATCTGGGAATAGGCATTAGGAGTGATTTAAAATGGAATGATCATATAAAGTTGATCGTTGGTAAAGCAGATGCCAGACTGAGATTCATTGGAAGAATCCTAAGAAAATGCAATCCGAAAACAAAGGAAGTAGGTTACAGTACGCTTGTTCGCCCACTGCTTGAATACTGCTCAGCAGTGTGGGATCCGTATCAGATAGGGTTTTTAGAAGAGATAGAGAAGATCCATCGGAGAGCAGCGCGCTTCGTTACAGGATCATTTAGTAATCGCGAAAGCGTTACGGAGATGATAGATAACCTCCAGTGGAAGACTCTGCAGGAGAGACGCTCAGTAGCTCGGTACGGGCTTTTGTTGAGGTTTCGAGAACATACCTTCTCCGAAGAGTCAAGCAGTTTATACCGATCCGTTTTTGGTTAGTCATTGTTCCCGTGCAAAGTTGATTGAGAAGTATTGGGAAGCTTTTCAGCAGAATCGGAATGAAACGTCGCGAGCCATCGCATTGTGATTTGTTGTGTTCCTGTTGGGCTAAGGAAGTTATAGTCTGGTGCAATGCGTCCTTTCAGTCTTCGAAGGTGAGGAAACCACAATTTTATTTGTTTGGTGACACAAATATAGGCAAGTCAACATCGACTGAAAAAATTTTAGGCCGTAAACATGAGGTGTATATGCCTTATTGTACCGAATTTGGATTTGAGGCTGTAATTCATCAATACATTCTGCAATTTTGTTTGAGGAATTTCGCCCGATGAACCGTTGTGTTATTCGCAGGAGAGACTGTGGAGTCGTAGGAGGCCGCGTACAACATCGTCTATTACTCTGGGGAAGATTTGTCGTTGTTGTTGTTGTTGTTGTTGTGGTCATCAGTCCTGAGACTGGTTTGATGCAGCTCTCCATGCTACTCTATCCTGTGCAAGCTTCTTCATCTCCAAGTACTTACTGCAGCCTACATCTTTCTGAATCTGCTTAGTGTATTCATCTCTTGGTCTCCCTCTACGATTTTTACTCTCCACGCTGCCCTCCAACACTAAATTGGTGATCCCTCGATGTCTCAGAACATGTCCTACCAACCGATCCCTTCTTCTAGTCAAGTTGTGCCACAAGCTCCTCTTCTCCCCAATTCTATTCAATACCTCCTCATTAGTTCTGTGATCTACCCATCTAATCTTCAGCATTCTTCTGTAGCATCACATTTCGAAAGCTTCTATTCTCTTCTTGTCCAAACTATTTATCTCCACGTTTCACTTCCATACATGGCTACACTCCATACAAATACTTTCAGAAACGACTTCCTGACATTTAAATCTACACTCGATGTTAACAAATTTCTCTTCTTCAGAAATGCCTTCCTTGCCATTGTCATTCTACATTTTATATCCTCTCTACTTCGACCATCATCAGTTATTTTGCTCCCCAAATAGCAAAACTCAATAAAGGAGCATTTCTTTCCCCCATTCCTGTCAATTGTTCCCTTATGCTCTCCCTGGAACTCTGTACAATATATTTTTTATTCTAATAGCATCTTGCAGACCCTTCTGGCATAGCTCGCAGACCCCTGGGGGTCCGCGGACCACCTGTTGGGAACCACTGTTCTAGACAATGAATGGGAACAAAATGCTCATTCTTTCTAAAAGAATATACCGTTTTGGATGTATAAGAAAGAGGAAAATCTCATATAAATGAGACCTGAATTTAGGTCAATAAGTACCCAGGTTTCGTTTGCAGTTCACATTTGTAGCCTACGTCTACTTTCATACTTGTGAGGTCTGTTCAAAAAATTCCAAAACTTTGTCTACAAAATTTTTCAACGGTTACCTTTTACTTATTGTGCATGGTCTCCTTCGAAATACTCTCCTCCACAGTCGATGTACCGCTCCCAAAGCCGTTTCCACTTCCGAAAGCAGTCTTGGTACGCCTCTTGCTGGATCGGGCGAAGCGCCGTTTGCGAATGTTCTTTTATTTCGTCTACCGTTGCAAGCCTTGGTCCTTTCAAAGGGATTTTCAACTTTGGAAATACAAAAAGCTCCGCAGGATCAGGTGTAGAAAGTACGGTGAAAGTGGCAGCACAGTTATTTCGTTCTTTGTGCAGTAGTCACACACCAACAGAGGTGAATGTGCGGGTGCGTTATGGTAATGCAAGAGCCATCAATTACCTCGCCACATTTCAGGCCGCTTCTTGTCACATTTTCTCGTAGGCGTCGTAACACGTCCCGACAGTGCCACCGATTAACAATTTGTCCCTGTTGCACCAATTCATGATGAACTAATCCTTCAAAGTCAAAGAAAACTATCAGCATGGCTTTGGCGTTTGACCTGATGATCTTTTTCTGGCCTTGGAGAACCTTTCCCGACCTACTGTGAAGATTGAACCTTGGTCTCAACATCATAACCGTAGACCTACGTCTCATCACCAGTTATGATTCTCTAAACGAACATCTCGTTCTCATTTGCGCGATCCAAAAGCTCTTCACAGATTGTAAGGTAAATTTCCTTCTGGTGTTGACTCATAAGCCGTGGGACGAACTTGGTGGCAACACGATGGTTTCCAAGATGCTGTGTGAGTATTTCGTAACATGATCCAACTAAAATGTTACATTCTTCTGCAATCTGTCGGACAGTGTGGCTTCTATTGGCACGCACAGTTTCGCTGATTTCCTGACATGATCGTCGTCGGTAGATGTCGACGGGAGAGCTGAACGAGGGTCATCTTTAACTTCCGTCCACCCATTTCTAACCGTGTGAACCGTTCGTAACGCTGAGTACGGCTTAAGTACTCATCACCGTAGGCTTCCTGCTTTTGGTGATCTCTGTTAAGGTTTTCTTGTGTTTCAGGCAAAATTTAATGCAAGTGCGTTGCTCCTCTAACTCTACCGTCTCGAAATTCGCAAAGTGCGCGACACAACGCTCTACTCAACACAGCACTGAACAGTACGTAACAGACATACAACAATTAAACTTCCCGCAGGTACACATTAAACACAGGCGTGTGCAGGGATGCAAACCGCATTTCGTTGCAACTCACCATTGGTGCGAAATTACGAATGTTCCGAAATTTTTTGAACAGACCTCGTACATAGGCTGACTTCCTTGACGTCATCTTTTTGTTCCTGTTTTGTCTTGAAATACTGTATAGGAATTATTTCTCATTTTGTGACATTATTTTGTGTTTCAATCAATTAATTTATCTCAGTAAAGTTAAACACAGATACTCATAGCAAACATTTTGGTATTGATTTTAACTTCCATGTCCCTTGGGTAGTGACTAGTATTTGTTATTTGTAACGATGTACTGAAGGATAGCTGTTTCGTGTGCTAATAAATCAGAGGAAGATATTGTTAAGATTACATTTTGACTTACTGAAGTATTAACAACAAAATAGACTAAGTGTTTCTTATTTCCTCTTCTTACTCGAGTTGGAGGATCGTGTCCAGGGTAATACTGTAGTAGAGTGTTAGTGTCCATGTGTGTGTGGGGGGGGGGGGGGGGGGGGAGAGGGAGGTAGGTGTGGCTGGATGAGAGAGCCGATGTGTGGGCGACATTTTGTTGAATTGGTAGTATGGTGGAGACAGACGTGTGGGAGGCCCCACCTCATACTCTCGTGGGAATTCCACGTAGTTTGGGACTGAAATACCACGCACATAAACTGCAGAAAAGATTGACGGTATTTTACTCGTGATATGGCTAACAAGTGGTTTAAGTCATATCTACAAAGCCGGCTGCAACATGTTGAGATCTGACATACTGTATAAGAGTTTCTGGTAAAACACTTATCAGACCCAAAATATATTAATTAGCTCCCACAGGGGAGTGTATTAGTCTCTATCCTTATTCGTATTTACACTCATGTCCAAAATTAAAACAACAAACGGACATTTTGGAATGTTGCAATTATTTTGCCACATAACACTGCTAACAAGTGATAGTAAAGTAGGAACAATGTGTAGAATACAGAACATAACTGCAACAAGCGTAACGGTAGATAAAAACGTTCTTCGTCTTTTCCAAACTAATGGGTTTGTGGACACATTCCAACAACTGGTTATGTGCTCAGTATGGGATGTTCAAATAATTCAAATGGCTCTGAGCACTATGGGACTTAACATCTGAGGCCATCAGTCCCCTAGAACTTAGCACTACTTAAACCTAACTAACCTAAGGACATCACATCCATGCCCGAGGCAGAATTCGAACCTGCGACCGTACCGGTCGCGCGGTTCCAGACTGAAGCTTTGAGGCAACAAGGCCCGTTCTTCTTGCAGAGCTGCTCACGTCTTGGAAATTGATTGGTGGATGCTGATGTGATGCAGCCCATCTCCCTAGTGTATCCCAGACATGCCCTATGGAATTCAAATCAGGAGAGCGAGAAGGCCACACCAGGCGTCGAATATCTTCCGTTTCCAAGAAAACATCAACCGCCCATGCTCCATGAGGTCGAGCATTGTAGTCCTTGAATACGAAGTCTGAGCCCACAGCACCTCGAACAACCATACATGCGATCTCAAGCTCTCGCCACGATACCTCACAGCAGCTGAACCTTGCTGATTCACCCGCACAATTTCATAAAGAAGCGTTAGAGTGGTTAACCTAATCCCTGCCCACAGCATTAGGGATCCCCCTCGATATTGGTCTCTCTCCATAATCTTTGGGTCCCAAACTCGTGTTCCATGTGCCCTCCAGATACAAATCCGTCGAGAATCACTCTCCATACCAAATCGCCACTCATCTGTAAAGAGAACATTGGCCCTCTTTTCGACTGTCCAGGTAGCATGTTGACGACTCCACTGTAGACGTCCCCGCCTGTGAAGAAGCGTTGGAGGTAAACAGTACAGCAGGTCTCTGCCAAAGCCTCCTGTACACCATTTGCCTCGGGACAACTTACACACTACTTAACCTAAATTATCCTAAGGACAAACAAACACACCCATGCCTGTGGTAGGACTCGAACCTCCACCGGGACCAGCCGCACAGTCCACGACTGCAGCGCCTTAGACCAACACGTCCAATGGGTGCTGCGAGATCAGATGCCAGTTGCAGTCCAATGCTAAGACCGTATGTAGTGCCCGTACAGCCAAATAACGGTCCTCTCTTTTTGATGTCACACGTGGTCGGTTCTGCCCTGGTCTTTGGGACACAGTTTCGATCTCTATAATCTGTCGCAACATCCGAGAAACAACAGAACGATTCACATTAAGCCATCGGGCCACATCAGTTAGCAACTGTCCTGCTTCCATTCTTCCTACGGCTCTCTGTGCACACTGCACCGTCTGCGACAGTGCACACAGCGATTGTAGCAAACACTACCCAGTTTGACAGGTGCCCTGACGTCACTGTTGGCGTGGTTGTCCGTTGAATACCATCTTCCCTGCAGAAGATCCTACGGACATCTGTTGACAGTTTGTATGACTGTATCGTGATAGACACAGGACGGGAAAACAGCGGTTTGTTGCGTTAATTTCGGACACCAGTGTATATTAATAATTTCGTGCAGAGTGTCAGACGTGGAGAAAGAATACTGTTTGCTGATAACAGCAGCACTGTGATCACAGGTAAAACTCCAACACACTTGACAGAAAAGGCTAATTCAATCCTCAAAGATGTCTACAACCGGTTGTTGAAAAATAAAGTAACGTTTAATGGCAAGGAAACTAATTGTAGGCTATATACTTCAAGTTGAATAAAAGACAGAATGATGATCGATCAAAACTTAATGATGATTTATTAGAACGTGTAATGGAAACCAAATTCTTGGGGTTGACTGCAGACTGGCAGCTGAAATGGACAGAACATGTAAAGGCTTTGGAAAAGAGATTATCCAAAGCATGTTATGCGCTGCGAATACCTCCACCGGTGTGCAATATTTCATGCCACAAAGTGTCCTGTTTTCGAAAGGTGCACTTAATCCACAGTCATGATATATTTTGGGGAAAAAGTACTGGCAACATACAGACTGTCTTCAAGGCATAGAAAAGGGTTGTAAGTAACAAACATTAAAAATAAGGCCCCCAGTACTGATTTATTCAAAAAGTTAGAAATCCTAGCACTCCCATGTGAATACATCTTCCAGACTGTAAGGTACATAATAAAAGAATATTCACCAGTATACCAAACAGCTCAATACATGACCATGAAACAAGATCCAGTCATTACTTATGCCTAAACAAGTCAAAACACAGAATAGTATGCTATATAACGGCCTAAAAATGTACAACAGGCTACCACGAAAAAATGAAGTTGTAAATGAACTTCATACTTTTAGCCAAAGACTAAATACAAACATTGTGCAACTCAGATAAAGGGCTGGTTCTTCCAAACCTCGTAATTATCCCCCATCGTGACTTGAAGTTTGAAATTTGGCTCAAAGACGCCTGCAACTTTCCTCTACAACAATGCAAAAACGTGGCTCTCTGTGACGTCCCCATCTGGCTCAGTGATACTTCAAACAGCATGGTGTCCGCACATGCGAAAAAGAGCTAGAGCTCAGAAGTTCATGATAGCTGTGAGGTAGGTTAATGATGCCACATTGGCGCCAAATTTCACCACGTGATGCCCAACACCACCGTGGGTTGTCGCACAGTGGGAAGGTTGTCACACCTACTCTTACCCATATTTCACCCCTTCTTTCGATGCCTCTACGATGGAGGCAGTGTTGAAATCAAGCGGTCTTTTATGGGTGACCGAGAAAAAACATTCAGACACAGCGCCGCTCACTATCGAAACGGAAAGACCTCACAGGGTGGCATAAAGTGCGTCAACGGAACTGTTCTTCTCCTTTGGCTATTTATTCCCACACATTTCGCAGTCTAAAACAAAAGTTCTCAGTGCGATGAGAAGCAGGACGATGTTCTTGACAACTTTTGACACTCCCCAGACGACCCAGTCTTACTCTAAGGACATGGTGGGCTAGCAACCCCACTGAACCTGATATGACCCCCTTAGAGTGCAGTGCAAACGCTATTTCTGCTCTGGCGTACAAGATGGAATCGCCAGGGACTGGCCAAAACCATTCTACGAAATTTGAACGTGATGCCCTGCATCAAAGGATGCTTATGCTTTTTCATCCCTACTGTTTCACATTCTCTTGTAACATGATCGCAAGGGGGGCCGGAGATGCAATCGTAAAGGATTCTCTCTAAGCTTACCCAGTTCGGCAACACCCTCAATGCCACCTGCCGAACGTTTTTGGGCACCTTAACATAAAGGACGATTCTTCCTTGGGATTGATTGAAGAGAGGATACAGAACAAAAAAGATCTAATGAACTTATGTTCAGAAATGTATGGTTTCCATGCTACAGACAATTTATTCAATCATACATTATTACAGAGAGTGCGGTCTAATATGCGCTGTACCACATAGCCACAGTTACAGTATGTATTGAAAAGGGTTTCCATGTGCCACAAACATGTTTGTATGCGCCGTAGCATGTTTTGTCTCACACATTCATATCAGGCAGGCTGCTTCCGAATAGTGCCAAAGGCAGCATCAATCTGCTGTTCCAGTGTCTCCACATCTAGAGTGGGCTCTGCATACACAATACTTTTGAGATGGCCCCATAACTAGAAATCGCACAAGTTGGGATCCAGGGAATGAGCAAGCTATGCAACTGGACTCCCTCATCTGATCTATTGACCACAGAATACATGACTGAGATGCATATGGACATTAATGGATGATTGGGCTGGAGCACCACAATGTAGCAGTCACATAACCCTTCGAATTATCAATGCCACTTCTTCCAGCAGGGGAGACAAAGTCACCTGCAAGAAACGCCAATAGTTCCAGCCTGTTAGGTGATGTGGAAGGAAGACTTGTCCCAAAATATAGTCGCCAATTAACTTGGCCCACATATTCCAGCTGTACCAATGCTGATGATTCGCTGTCAACATATCATGGGGGTTCTGCATACTATCCCACAGATACCACTCTGTGTAAAGATAGCCTCATGTGTGAATACAGTGGATGACAGAGATACCGGAATTGTGGTTGCCTGGTGAAGAAACCAGTGACAAAACTGTTCCTCATGTGGAAAGTCTGTCACTAATAAGACCTGCACACTCTGTAAGTGATAAGGGTAGTAACAATTATGATGGAGAATTCCAGACAGTTGTCTGGCTTAACCTGCACTGTTGGGCCAACTGCCTAATACTGATTCCGTGGTTGCCTTCCACACTGTTAATCATATTTTCCTCCAAGTCTGGTGTCCAAACATTTCGAGTACGTCCTTCATGATTTCCTGCTTCCTGAAATGACCTTCTCTCAGATGAATGGCGAAACACAGTTGCAAACATTGAATTCTGTGGTTGTTGTTGGCAGGGATAGATCTCCTGATACAACCCTGCTGCCTGCCGCCCATTACCATTTCCCTTTCCATAATGGAAAGCCCTCGATTCGAATATGGAACCATTGTCTACAATACTCTATCACATCCACTACAAGATGAGTCAGCAAGAGAAGTGAATCGGACACAACATTAGCAATTACTGTGGCAGCAGAGGGCGCTAGGGCATGATGTACTATCATCTAGGAGGAAACCATGGCTACTGTGACTGTGGGTCCATGGTGGAGGGTGTATCGGACCACAGTCTCTGTAATGAAGTAAGATTTAATAAATGATCCCTAGCATGGAAACCACGCATTTCCAGACTTAAGTCCATTAGACCTTTTTTGTTCTGTTTGCTCTCATAAATCGATGCGCAGAGATTGTACACATGGAAAAAATCACCCATTATATCTCTAAAGAGAGAAAATGTAAGGCTGGCCACTGTGGCCAAGCAGTTCTAGGTGCTTCAGTCCGGAACTGCGTGCCTGTTATGGTTGCAGGTTCGAATACTGCCTCGGTCATGGATGTGTGTGATGTCCTTAGGTTAATTAGGTTTAAGTAGTTCTAAGTCTAGGGGACTGATGACCTCAGATGTTAAGTCTCATAGTGCTTAGAGCCATTTGAACCATTTTTGAACATGTGTTGGAGTCCTACATACCTGCACGCAAGTTACGCTTCTGGTTTAGCCCCTGCTAGCATACATGCAGAATTGGTGGAGTGTCTGGAGTGACTAGGCAGCTGCCTGTCTGTAGGCACAAAGGAGTATGTTGCGCATCATTTCAGTACATGTATATTTTTAAGGTTGTCAACAAAGGTAGGTGAGTAGCACCAAAGGAGTTGCTGAACTGGGTAGCCTTAGAGAGACACTTTGCAGTTTTATTCACACATGTGTCAATTTGCTGCCCCCCCTCTCACAATCACGCCACAGGAGGGTGTGCAAAACAGATGGCTGAAAAAGAATAAGCGCTATTTCCTGCGGTGGATCATGTTGATATTTTGTTGAATGGTTTTGAATGGTCCCCAATGGTACCATGCTGTACAACAGAGCAAAAAGTGCAGTCTCACTACAGTCCAAAGGGGTGCGTTCACATTTAGTGGGATAGCACACCAACAATATCCTTACTAGAGGGTTGAATTGTCTGGGGTTGTCATCAGTGACAAAGTTTGTCAAGAATGTTGTTCTGCTTCTCGTCGCATTGTGAACTGTCATTCTCCACAGTGAAATGTGTGGGAATCAATACATGAAGGAAAGCGGTGGTTTTACTGGCAACCTTTATGTCATCCCCTGAGGCCTGTTCATGTCGATTGTGAGTGGCAGTGTGTCTGAAATGTTTTCCTTGGCCACCCATAAAAAACAGCATGATTTCAACTTTGGGTGTCGCTGTTCTGAGCTCTATCACAGAGATGTCAAAAAAAGGGGTGAAATTTGGGTAAGAGTAGGCGTGACGGCCTCCCCATCGTGTGACACATCCACGGCAGAATTGCAATGAAATCTGGTGCTAATGTTAACTTATTGAGCCACCTTACACCTCGTACGAACTTCTGAACTGTGGCTTTTTTTTTTCTTTCCATGTGTCAACACTTTGCCAGTTGATGTGTCACCAAGCCCACTGGTATTGTAGGGAGCAATGCTTTTGCACCATTACTGTGGAAGGTTGTAGGCACCTTTAAGCAATGGCCTTGCCGCAGTGGATACACCGGTTCCCGTCAGATCACTGATGTTAAGCGCTGTCAGGAGTGGCCAGCACTTGGATGGGTGACCATCCAGGCCGCCATGTGCTGTTGCCATTTTTTGGGGTGCACTCAGCCTCATGATGCCAACTGAGGAGCTACTCGACCGAATAGTAGCGGCTCCGGTCAAAGAAAACCATCATAACGACTGCATCATCGTCTGTGAATGACATGGCGGTCAGATGGTCGAGATGGGCCACTTGTGGCCTGAAGACGGAGTGCTTTTGTGGGCACCTTTGAGCCAAATTTCATAGATCTACATACTAATGGGACACAATTTATGGGGTTTCAAAAAGTGGCCCTTTACTTGTGTTATGCAATGTATTTATAAAGTAAAAGCTTTTCTGCTGTAAATGAGTATTATAAATAATTATAGATAATGACTTAACATTTATGAATACACAATGTATGAACCTACAGTATATGATCCATCTATAGTTACTGTAAAACTAATTATAAGAACTATAAAAACTGTATGAATCCATGTATGTTTATGTTTGCAACACTTGCAGTTCTCTTGCAGGCATGTTGAAATTTGCTTTTTTCATCAAATCTCATGGGATTCATCTCACTAACCTGCTAATGCAGTTTTTATTGCGATGAAATACTGAAACATTATTTATTAAAAAAGCAACAGATAAATGTCTAATTTCTCCACCTACATTGCTGTGAATCCACACTGATTCCCATTTCATCAGCTATCGTTGGCCTTAAAAACTACATTATTCTATTAAAAAAAAATCTGCATTTACTTGGATATTGCAGTAGATAATGAACTTTCACCTGTTAACCCATTCATATAGGAACAGCTTTTAAAACAACTTCCATTGCTGTTCTAAGTAGAATGGGATTAGACTATTGATGTATACTAATAAATCAAGCAAGCAAATTTGTGTGTTCTCTTTGTCATGGTAGCTTGCAATTATAAGTTAATAGTGTGTTTGTAGCGTCTCAGTCATTTCTGTGATTTTAGAAGACTGCTGTAATTTTATTTGATATTTAACCCCTAGTGGACAGCGTATATTGAAATAAATTTGTAACAGTCCTCAAAAAAGTTTTATAGATGTAGCCTATTTACACACACGTCATTAAATAGACCCCTGTTTGATATGTCAGAGGAGTGCAATATTGCAAATGGGGCTTCTGATTAGAAATTATAAGATATCAACCTTTCCTACCCTCACAGCATGGAAGTGGCATCCCATATGCCATTGCATATCAAGGGCCATTGAGTAGCATGTTGTTAATTACAATTGCGTACCCATTTCTATTCCTCTTATTACAGCACCATCTATGGTAAAACAAAGAAAATGTTTCAGACAAAATGTATGTAGATTTTGTCATAGAATCACAATCTGCTATAAAATGGGGGTTCCTACTGAAGATTTCAAAGTTGACCCTCATCACCCGCGCATGTAGTAGGGTAGAAGGTCGAATGGGGTATGATTGAATGTCACCCTCTGAGACAAACAAATTGGAATTATAACTTTTTTTGTTCAAATGTGTAGCTTTCGAGATACTTCAATGCCTTTAGTTAAAATGAACATCCTATACCAGTTAAGAATAGTGACTTTTTTTTATATTAAGATGTGACACAATGTGGAGAAGTTCACAACTTGTGAGATGAGTGTATGAACATTATCTGCCTCAACTAGTCCTCCAGCTACACACGTATTTTGTACCATGCATGTATGACAGTAAAATTGAGACACACATATCACATATCCTTAAATATATCACGGAAATGCTTTCCCTGAATTGTTAGTAGTTCTCACAATAGACCAGAAATTGTTGAAGTATTCATTTCATAACAATAAATGAACCAACTGACAGCACAACACAATTATTGTGACTATGTAATAGTTACCACTCTGCAATAGGGCCCACACTGTATACTAATAATAATATTTATCATTATTAGTGGCAGTGGTCAAACACAAAGCGTTGGCAGTTTGAAGTCTTCCAAATTCAGCCAGTTCAGAAGTAAAGGGTCCAACAATTAGGTGATTTACAAAATCCAGCAAAAACAAATTCAAAGAATTAGAACAGTGACTGTGCCAAGTTTGTACATGTATGAGACTATACTTCTGCTAATGGTAAATTGCACAGCACTTGTAAATAGGGATTTAAATGAGCCCAACACAAGAACTAGAGATAACTACCATATCTACAGCAAATGATTGAAAATGACATATAGGGACCCAACAAATGCAGGAAGCTTATTTTGTAAAAGGCTGCCACTTAGCACAAAGAGCCTAAAGGAAAAGAGCACCTTCAAAAGAAAACTGAAGGAACATCTCATCTCTGGATGTTGGTGTAAGGTAAGGAGCACTTCTAGGCAAATCCATAGAACAAATGTAAAGTTGGAAGTGGAGTAAAACACTTTATTTTTCTTGTGGAAACAAATTTCTGGAAACAGGAAAATGGAAAATTAAGTGAATGCTGAAAACACAGGAGAAAACATACAGACTACATGTACTGGTACAATTATGATTTAAATGAATTTTCACTCTGTGTATATGTCAAATTTTTTTCTGTAGCACAGTCAACAAAAAATTAGTTTTCATTTTGTCTAAACACTTTAGTATTTTCAGCAATAGGGCAAAAATATATCATTTTATAGAATTTGCTTAAACATGCAACTCTGTTGCATAAATTAATGTAGGCCACTAGCATGTTTCATCATTGTGTGTTACTGTTGATCATCAATAAAAGTTAATTACAAAAAAAATTGTTTTTATATGTCAATGAATAATTTCTAAGAAATTTGTTCTATTCTGTATAACACTGTAAACATGACATGTCTAACACCATGGTAAAACAAAATCTGTGGGAATGTATTGTGCACAGATTTTAATTTGGTCCATTTTAAATGTGGGTGCATGGTACAGGTGAAGAAAATGTTGCTAGGCAGAGGAATGGTGCAGAGGAAGCATATTTTATAACAAGAATTTACCATCAATGTGGATAGTTATCATTGTTTTCTGAGAAGGATCTGTAGGTGATACACTGAGAAATGCATCATCATTCTATAAACAAAAGTCGTTAGAAATAAGCAGTACCCTCATTGGCTCATTACTTGGTGGTTAATCAAAATGCCTGTAAAAACTAAATCTCATTTAGCTTTTGTTATTTTAAAAATGTAAATGTTCACAGAGAATTCTTTTTCATTCTATAGTTAGACACTAAAGTTGATGATGGTATGGGGGGAGGGGGGGGGGATATTGCCTAATATCTGATTACATTCTGGGGTAATGGCCTCAGAAAGGTTGTGAACCAACAAACTAAACTACAGCAGCGATCTGGGATATCCTAAGAACCCAGGCGGGAGGTGTCATTAGTGCCAACACGAGCTACAATTTGCAGCTGAATGAACCTGATTAGTGGATTCTGTACCCACTTACATTTCTCAGAAACAATCGGAAAGCTAGTTGTGAGATAATGGGATGAATCCAGGTGTAGATAGGTATGGAAGAGGCTAACTATGGAATGTGTGCATTGTACAACTCCATTTTATTCCCTGGGTGGTTGTAATAGGAGCAATGTCCCCATGGAGTTATGCTGGTAATGGAGTTTGAACTCTGTAGTTTTTTTGTTGCTTAAGTTACAAGTAGATTTCTCCTTTGTATGAAGGAACATCAACTGTAAACAAGAGTAAGAACCATTCAAATGAGCATAACTATAGTCATGATGGGCCATGGGGAGAAGACTGTGGGAACTTCACCTCTGAGCAACAATATGTTTTGTGAAATTATCTTTGTCAAGCATTATCTCTTAGTTGTAGTGTATATTTAGAGACTTACATGAGTCTGTTCTTTACTTTTCAAGTGCATTAATCTATTGTGTACATGCTCAGCAATATCACAAACAAAATACTGCCAACCATTTCCCAAATTAATGTGTGTCTCTTTCCTGGTACAACCTACCTGAAAGTCCCCCAGTGGTGACTCACAACAGACACTCAAGCCATTTTTAGCAAAGTTCCCTCAAAATCACCTGATTTTATTTGACTACATTTCATCATCCTTGTTTTGCTCTTGTTGATGTTCGTTGTACACCCTCCTTTCAACATCCATCTGAGTCGCTATCAGGTGCCATCACTGTGTATGCAAACCGCGGGCTGTTATTAACGAGAATTACATGACCTGAGCATGGACATTTACTGCCACATAGCACCTTAAACCTACCAACAAAAAGTCAGATACCTGATGTGCAGAATGAGTGATATATTTTGTTCCAAAGATGAACAAATAAGCTATCAAGCAGGTGGTCATAATGTTTTGGCTCATCAGTGTAACTGTAACTTTAAGTGGAGATCTGCCCCCTGTTTTGCAGATATCTAATGGTTTTGGCAACAAGAGAAGCGGTTCAAAACTGTATTGCGAACTTAACACTTCTCTTACTACAATTGACTTACTTGAAATGTTTAGAAGATCCCCTTCTCTAGATACCCGGCTGTGTCAATCTCCACAATTTCTTCTTTGAAGAAATAATGCTGGTTAGAGGAACTAAAAAAGACTCTCTCTTTCTTGAAATAACTTGGTACCCTCTTAATACTTTCAGTTCAGTTCAGGTATATTTTCATTTCCACAAGTTTTACATAAGCATACAAACTCTTGCAAGTCAACTGCATTGTTAACCATCAGATACTATTAAATATGTGGGTTTAATAACCACCAGAAATTCAAAGACAGTTCTTGCTTCTAGCAAGTCTACCATCAAGATTAAGTAAGAGTCACTAGACAAAACATGTTTCAATTGTCTATAACAGTTACAATTATTCGACCACCAAGGAATAACACGTAATTACTCCTTGTACTTTCTATTCAGGTTCTATGGTGTGCATGGCAAACACCTATCAGTGTCACTCGTCTGATGCAGCTCCTGTTCTCCCATGACCAACATCCATCCTGCACACACAGACAGGTGTTCCACAGTAAATAGACTCTCTCTCACACTTATCTTTAAAATATCATGTGTTTGAGGCAGCAGAAGGTTGAGTAGTTCCAGAATTTACGTGGAAATTCTTGAATCACTACAGATGACATGCCGAGTGCTGCACAGATTTGAAAATTATGTTTGGTCAGTTATAACTCTTTGGCTGGAGAATTTATTGTGTTTAATTGTGAGTGCCTCACCCATGATTAGTTTAATGTTACACTGGCTGTGTGACAAATGACTGAAATCTAAACAGTTTACTGCATTTTTTTGTGCCTCTTTTGCTCAAGGCGTGTAAAGGCTACATGTGTTGTTAGTGTAAAAAGAGTTCTTGTTTTTAATTAACTTCTTACTGTTTGGTTGTTTTGCGTAGGGTGTCAAGAAACCATTTACAGAAGTTATTAAAGCAAACATCGGTGACTGCCATGCCATGGGACAAGTGCCTATTACATTTATTAGACAGGTGATTTTAGTACATATAATCAGAAATTTCAAAATGAATTTCTCTTGAAAATTGTATTTCATATTTTATACATATGATAATACATATATACTGTTCATTTTACTGTAGTATTTATTTCAGGTGCTTGCTCTGGTTTCATATCCAATGTTACTAGATGACTCAATGTTTCCCAATGATGTGAAACATCAAGCCAAAGAGATCCTGGCTAGTTGTCCAGGTGGCAGTGTTGGTTTGTATGACTGCACTACTGAATTATTTACTCCAACCATTTAAGCTATTCAGTTCACTGTCTTACAGCACACCACTGCCACATCAGTATTTTTCAAAAGTACTTCGAAAAATTTTCTAGGATCATATTCTGAAACTGCTGGAAATGAAGTGATTCGTAGACATGTAGCAGAATTTATAGAAAAGAGAGATGGTGCCCCAAGTTCTTGGGAGGACATTGTGTTGACATCTGGTGCAACTGTAGGCATAAAGGTAACAAACTGCTATTTGTGGTGTCATTAAATTATTACAGGATTTGATAGCACACACAAGTGCCCATGCTCCATGCCCACACCCACCACATACAATGACTACCCTTCCCTCTCAAAACCCACACACACATATTTGTTGATAAACAAGAACTGAAAGGTGGAAAATATTTTATTATGAATGTTATTAATGTTCCAGGTAGTGCTGAAGTTGCTGATTGGAGAAATAAATGGGAAAAAACCTGGTGTTATGATTCCAATTCCCCAGTATCCTATATACTCTGCTACTCTTTCAGAATTTAACATGGTGCAGGTCAGAGCATTTACTTTTGTCTTGTTGTTCCATAATCTCTCAGTGTGGGTGTTTTGTATTTGGTAAGCTATACACAAATTACTTGTGCAAATAACAGCATTTGCAATTATTTTTTTTTTTAGATACCATATTATCTGGACGAAGAAAGATGCTGGGGCTTGGATGTAACTGAGCTGCAACATGCCATAGGTGAAGCTAAAAAAGTATGTAATCCTCGTGCTATAGTCATTATAAATCCTGGAAACCCGACAGGTAATGATAAAGCTACTGACAGCTCATGAAAAATTTTACCCATGTGCTACAATATTACAAATATAAACAGATTTATAAAAAGTATATTAAAATAAGAAGTAGTACTTATTCAGTGATGAAAAATGAAGTCCATACATTGCCATTTTCTGCTGCAGACTTTATCTATAACTTTAGAGTTGTACTCTCAACATTGGTTACCATTTTTTTTTTCAATGGAGAGCATTGGCAGGGCATTAAGTCACTGCTCTGACATGGTATTCTGAAGAAAGGTCTTAATTCTGTTCAAAGATGAAAAACATCTTACAGGTTCACCAGTTGCTGTTCAAAATGAATTGGAGTAATGATAGCGCTCCAGCAATATTCCTTAAGTCTGGCCATTGGTACAATACCAACAATGTTGGAGGTATGGAGGTTAAACTCCATATCTCCAACATGGGCTACAACTGGATATCAACATTAATTTCTCTCTCTGGGAAAAATATTTGAGTATTCTTCAAACTTTGAGAAATCCAACAACATAGCTGCATCTGGATGATCTAGATCTTGGAAACAATCAAGGACTTCTCTGTTAATCCTGTCACAGACTTCTTTTGCATCAGAATGTCAGCAAACACTTATCTGGCACTTGCTGTGAGAGGTGGCTGTGGTTGTATCTGTGGTATCATGGTCACTAATTGAGGCTCTTATATTATTACTGACTTGTGTGAAATGGGATGCCAAACTTTTTACTTTACAGCCTCAACAGATCTTGCCTGCAGTTAACTGTACATGATATCCACATGAGGCATTACTTTTTGAAGAACAATAGCCAAAAGAAGAATTTTTCATCTTCTAGATTCTGGTGGAGCTAAACTGCTTGACAACAAGTTTGGACAGATGTTGTTTCTTGCAGTGCTGATAAACATCCATCAGCAAGGATTTATTACTGCGCACCACATTTATGATCCATGATTTAAAATTCCGTCTACTAGCTGACCCACTAGGAATACTTCATACAGTACCAATACTGCAGAAAGTTGTCCCAGTGACTTTGAAAAGAAGGATGAAAAAACTGACGGATTTAAAAAGAACACTGTAGATAATTGATTTTGTGAAGCAGCATGTTCCATTGTTAAATTTAATTGCTGTGCACAACAGTTAGAATACACTGTTTTAGTTTTTACCTGCATGCCACCTGTACGGCCACTCATTGCAGCTGCACTATCGTATGCTGGTGCAATAATTTTGTGTGGTGCATCCTTGAACAAAGGATCTATAACACTGAAAATACCTGTTGAAATTTCCTGGCTGATTAAAACTGTATGCCAGACCAAGACTGGAACCCAGTGCCTTTGCCTTTTGTGGGCAAACACTCTACTGACAGAGCTTATAGTACATTCAAGACCAGGATAATAATCAGCTACTCTGACAAGGCTATGACCTCCTTAAATCATCCCTGAAATGAGGTCCATTCTGTCTGGCATTTTGCTCACCACACCATGAACAGTTTTTCATCACCATCTCCACAACATCTATGACAGACCCTATGCCCCTTCTGCACGCATTTTTCCATCCTATGGCTTCCACTCCTGTGACTCTCTCCATCATAAGAACAACCCTTCACACGCTTCTACAACACCTATACTAGCCCTGTAACTAGCAAATCATGTACTATCAAAGGAAGAGCCACCTGTGAAATGACACTTGTTGTATACCAGCTGTTATGCAAACACTGTTCAGCCTTTTACATCAGCATACTACCACCAGGTTCTTAGTTAGGATGTATGGATATTGGAAGAGGGTGCATACTGGCAACACACATAATACTATTGCAGAGCATGCTCTACAACATGACAGTTGTGATCTCAGTGCCTTTTCACCACATGTGTCATCTGGATTCTTCTCCCTCACACCAGTTATTCGGAACTCCACAGATGGGAACTGGCGTTACACCAAGTCCTTGGTTCTCCCTTCATTTATGTTAATTTCTTTGGTCTCAGCATGTATTTTCAGTAACCATTCCTTTCTTCAATCCCTTTTAGTTTTCTATGTCTTTTTCTGACCTGCCTACTCCCCCCCCCCCCCCCCCCCCACACAACTACTACATAAAATACGCTTTACTTTCCACTCTTATTAACTTGTGCACAAAGTTTTGGCAGTAATCTCTGTCTCGTGTATTACCCATCCTCCACCTTTAAGCTCTCAAGTTTTCAAATCGCATCAGGTGCAGTCCCCATCAATCTGTCCTTCCTTCTCATCCTCTGTGGTAAGTCTCTCTTGATCCAGGGTTCTGGATAACTTTTCTGAACTCTCCCCATTTTCTAAACCTAATCAGTACTTTTCCTCTCTTTCTTCTCCCTCAACCCTTTTGCCAGAAGAAGGAGCCGCTGGCTCTGAAAGCTTGGCAATTTAAATATCTTTATATGTGTGTTCTCCTGCCACCTTTTGGTGAGTAGATTTTTTTATCAGTCCAATTACATTGTACAATTCGGACTTAAATAGTATCAACTATTTATTCACAACCGATACAAAAGAGTTACGTGTTTGCACCTGTTACTGTCCTTCAAGGTAGTCCCCAGTGTTGTGTAGAACCCATTACCAGTGATGTGGAAGATGTAGTATACTATTAGCAGAGCCTGTTCTGTTGATGGTGCGAATGGAGCGGACTACTGCTTGTCGAATCTCTGGAACAGTTCTGAAGTGAATGCCACGAAGTGGTTCCTTCACCTTCAGAATCAAATCAAAGTCACAAGGACTTTAGTCTGGGGAGTATGGTGGATGGTACAGTACTTACCAGTCCCATTGACTGAACAGCGCAGCCACAGCTTGTGCAGTATGCACCCGCACATTGTCATGCAAAATGATGGGGAGGTTACGCAGAAAGTGTCACTGCTTCTTTCACAAAGCTGGTTGCAGGTGATGCTCCAAAAATGAAAAGTAACACTGTGCATTGATGGTCTGTCATGGAGGAATGTAATGTGTTAGGATAACACCATCACAGTCATACATGAGAATCGCCATAACTTTCACCATACTGGGGCTCTGATGCACTTTTGACTTTCGTGGTGACCTATAATGATGCCATTTGTTGGATTGGCATTTCAGTTTTGGCTTCGTGGCATTCACTTCACAACTGTTCCAGAGATTCAACAGGCAGTAGACTGCTCCATTTGCACCATCAACAGAACAGGCTCTGCTAACGGTACACTACACCTTCCACATATCTGAAACAGGTTCTACACAATGCTGGTGACTACTTTGAAGGACAGTAATAGGTGCAAACATGGAAGTCTTTTGTATTGGTTGTGAATAAATAGTTGCCACTATTTAAGTTCCAACCCTCATACATACATATTCTTATAGACAGCATATGGTGGGTGACAGAGGGTATCTCATACCATTACTAGTCACTTTCTTTGCTGATGCGCTCACAAACAGAATGAGTGAAAAACAACCATCTGTATGCTTCAATATGAACCCTAATTTCTCTTATTTTATCTTCTTGGTCCTTACGCTAAATGTACAATGGTGGCAGCATAATTGTTCTGCATTCAGCTCCAAATGCTGGTTTTCTATATTTTCTCAATAGTGTTTTGCGAAAAGAACATCACCTCCTCCCATGCAGGAATTCCTGCTTGAGTTCACGAAGCATCTCTGTAATACTCACATGTCTATCAAATCTACCGGTAACAAATCTAGCAGCCCATCTCTGAATTGCCTTTATATCTTCCTGTAGTCTGACCTGGTGGGTATTCCAAACACTTGAAGAGTAGTCAAGAATGTGTCATGATAGTGTTCTACATGTGGTCTCTTTTACTGGTGAGCTACACTTTCCCTATAGGGCAGGAATACTAGAGATTCTCTGGAGATAATGTGAGGGGAGAAAATTCCTACTATAAAAATAGGGAAAGCTCAGGTAATGAGTCTTAGACTTCCATTGTTTTTACATAAAAGTTTTTAGGTAAAAACAGTCTAAGATCACATGTAAGTTGTTAAAATGAAAAAATGTATTACTCAGATGACTGGTTTTGATCATGGTACAATATCATAAGGCCACTAAAACTTTGTGAAAAGAGTAATAGCCCGCCGGAGTAGCCGTGCGGTTCTAGGCGCTTCAGTCCGGAACCGCGTGACCGCTACGGTCGCAGGTTCGAATCCTGCCTCGGGCATGGATGTGTGTGATGTACTTAGGTTAGTTAGGTTTAAGTAGTTCTAAGTTCTAGGGGACTGATGACCATAGATGTTAAGTCCCATAGTGCTCAGAACCATTTGAACCATTTTTGAAAGAGTAATACAAAGTTTCAGAGGACAAGGCTTAGGTATAAATGTAAATACCGTTAATAATTTATCTAAGATTCCAAATCTAACAATGATCACAGGTCAAGAGAGCAGCAAAGAGCAGCCCACTATGTAACAGTGATAAACACTGGTGACCAAAGTACGGCTGTTTGCACTTAAGTAGGTGAGGTTCTAGCCACTGTATCCCACACAATGTCATTTATAGCAAATAGTTACAGATTATGACATAATTTCATAATAGGTTGCAGTAAAGTATAATTATTATGGATAGCTATGGAATCATGCTTTAAGTTGGTTACATTATTTACATTTATACCTAAGTTTTGTTCTCTGAAACTATGAATTACTCTTTCCACAGAGTTTAATGGTTTGATGACTCTTTCCACAGAGTTTAATGGTTTAATGATGACTGTAACAAAATCGAAACTGGTCACCTGATTAATAAATTTTAACAACTTACATGCATTCTTAGACTGTTCTTCTTTAAAAAAACTTTTATTCTACACTCCTGGAAATTGAAATAAGAACACCGTGAATTCATTGTCCCAGGAAGGGGAAACTTTATCGACACATTCCTGGGGTCAGATACGTCACATGATCACACTGACAGAACCACAGGCACATAGACACAGGCAACAGAGCATGCACAATGTCGGCACTAGTACAGTGTATATCCACCTTTCGCAGCAATGCAGGCTGCTATTCTGCCATGGAGACGATCGTAGAGATGCTGGATGTAGTCCTGTGGAACGGCTTGCCATGCCATTTCCACCTGGCGCCTCAGTTGGACCAGCGTTCGTGCTGGACACGCAGACCGCGTGAGACGACGCTTCATCCAGTCCCAAACATGCTCAATGGGGGACAGATCCGGAGATCTTGCTGGCCAGGGTAGTTGACTTACACCTTCTAGAGCACGTTGGGTGGCACGGGATACATGCGGACGTGCATTGTCCTGTTGGAACAGCAAGTTCCCTTGACAGTCTAGGAATGGTAGAATGATGGGTTCGATGACGGTTTGGATGTACCGTGCACTATTCAGTGTCCCCTCGACGATCACCAGTGGTGTACGGCCAGTGTAGGAGATCGCTCCCCACACCATGATGCCGGGTGTTGGCCCTGTGTGCCTCGGTCGTATGCAGTCCTGATTGTGGCGCTCACCTGCACGGCGCCAAACACGCATACGACCATCATTGGCACCAAGGCAGAAGCGACTCTCATCGCTGAAGACGACACGTCTCCATTCGTCCCTCCATTCACGCCTGTCGCGACACCACTGGAGGCGGGCTGCACGATGTTGGGGCGTGAGCGGAAGACGGCCTAACGGTGTGCGGGACCATAGCCCAGCTTCATGGAGACGGTTGGGAATGGTCCTCGCCGATACCCCAGGAGCAACAGTGTCCCTAATTTGCTGGGAAGTGGCGGTGCGGTCCCCTACGGCACTGCGTAGGATCCTACGGTCTTGGCGTGCATCCGTGCGTCGCTGCGGTCCGGTCCCAGGTCGACGGGCACGTGCACCTTCCGCCGACCACTGGCAACAACATCGATGTACTGTGGAGACCTCACGCCCCACGTGTTGAGCAATTCGGCGGTACGTCCACCCGGCCTCCTGCATGCCCACTATACGCCCTCGCTCAAAGTCCGTCAACTGCACATACGGTTCATGTCCACGCTGTCGTGGCATGCTACCAGTGTTAAAGACTGCGATGGAGCTCCGTATGCCACGGCAAACTGGCTGACACTGACGGCGGCGGTGCACAAATGCTGCGCGGCTAGCGCCATTCGACGGCCAACACCGCGGTTCCTGGTGTGTCCGCTGTGCCGTGCGTGTGATCATTGCTTGTACAGCCATCTCGCAGTGTCCGGAGCAAGTATTGTGGGTCTGACACACCGGTGTCAATGTGTTCTTTTTTCCATTTCCAGGAGTGTAATTTTTGAATGTTGTTTCCCGGGAACAATGTTCCAAAAGATGCTCCATCATTTTTGTTTGTTATTCCATTATCATACACACAAAATTCAAGCTTTCGCAACAAACTGTTGCCTCATCAGGAAAGAGGGAAGGAGAGGGAAAGACGAAAGGATATGGGTTTTAAGGGAGAGGGTAAGGAGTCATTCCAATCCCGGGAGCGGAAAGACTTACCTTCGGGGGAAAAAAGGATGGGTATAAACTCGCACACACACACATATCCATCCACACATATACAGACACAAGCAGACATATATGAGTGTGTGTGCGAGTGTATACCCATCCTTTTTTCCCCCTAAGGTAAGTCTTTCCGCTCCCGGGATTGGAATGACTCCTTACCCTCTCCCTTAAAACCCACATCCTTTCGTCTTTCCCTCTCCTTCCCTCTTTCCTGATGAGGCAACAGTTTGTTGCGAAAGCTTGAATTTTGTGTGTATGTTTGTGTGTCTTTGTAGTGCTATTTTGTTTTCAGAGTACTTATCTTGTAGTGAATTGTACTCTCCTTGTTACAGGCCAAGTTCTTTCACGAAATAACATTGAAGAGATAATTAAATTTGCACATCAGGAGAGGTTATTTATTTTTGCTGATGAGGTAAGTTTTTTAAAAAAAATTCTAATATCAGTTTATGTGAAAATCACTAATCATGCTATTAAGCAGCATCCAAGATGGCTAACCAAACAATGTAGGGTGGTTCTCTTTAGGAATGCTGATGCAGTGCATTGTACTACACCCATTTCATTGTATTCACATTCATGTGACCAAGTAATTAATATTGAACTGGAAAGAACTAATAAAGTTTGATATAACAATGCAGTTTAGACAATCATTATGTGGTTTGCAGACAAGATAGTCCAGACCTACATTAGCAGTCTGTTTCTCAGGTAGGGTGCATTGGAATTTTTTTAGTAAAATATATATTACACAACTATTTCAGGATAAGTTGAATGGTGATCGTTACAGTCACGGAATCTGCTTGAAACTAATCAGAGAATTTCTCAGCAATGATCCAAGATAGACACTGATACATCAGCCTTTGTTCCTTGCAATTAACAATTGGAAATTACACCAAACTCGAATAACCTAGCACAAACACTGTTGGTATTCTTTTCTTTTGGAAGTGATTTGTGTCCATTGAAAGAAAACTCAAAACTTGGACAATTTGTTATAGTACTTGTGGGCCAGTATAATCTACGAAATGATCAGCCAGTAGAAATCATTTCATTTTACATAAACAACAACTGAGGAAATGATAGAGTGCTACTTACCATAAAGAAGACACATTAAGTTGCAGACAGGCACAATTAAAAGACCTTTACACAAAGCTTTTGGCCACAGTCTTAATTAGCAAAAGAGAAATACATGTCATTCATATGCAGAAGTAAGCACACCTCATGCACACATGACTGCCAACTCCAAAACTCGGGCCAGATTGCAACTATCACATGAGATGGAAGCAGCAATTTGAACGGGCAGGAAAGGGGAAGGGAAAGGGATAATAGTACACGGTTGGGGAAACAGGGAAATGCTGTCTGACTGTCTGTGCAGCGATTCAACAGGTGCACCATCAGGAGGTTGTGGGGCAGTGAGATGGGAAAAAAGGAGCACGAAAGAAGAGGAACTACACAAGATGGGCAGGTGCATTAGCAGAGGGTGCCAAACAAAGAGGGTGGGAGACAAGAATGAGGAGGAGATGACAGAACAAAGTGGTTGGAAACTGTTGGGTGGAGGGTGTGGAGACAGTATTTTACTGTAGGTTGGGGCCAGATAATTATGGGAGTGGAGAATATGTTGTAAGGATAACTTCCATTTATACAGTTCAGAAAAGCTGGTAGTGGAGGGCAGGATCCGGATGGATTGGGTAGTGAAACAGCCATTGAAATCAAGAGTGTTATGTTCCGCTGTGTCTTGTGCCACAGAGTGGGCTACTTTGCTCTTGGCCACAGGTGGTGGCCACTCATCCTGGTGGACAGCTGATTGTTAGTCATACTAATATAAAAAGCTGTGCAGTGACTGTAGCAGAGCTGAAAAATGACATGGCTGCTTTCACAGGTGGCCTGGTCAAGACTGGAATAGGAAGTGCTGGATGGATGATTTGGGCAGGTCTTATACTTGTGCCTTCCACAGGGATGTGATCCTTGTGGCAAGGTGTTGGGATTGGGAATGGCATAAGGATGGACTAGGATGTTGTGGAGGTTTGTTGGGCAGTGGAGCATGACTTTAGGAGAGGTGATTGTTTGAAGCCAAGTTTTTCAATAGTGTCCAACCACTTTTGGTGGTCCATGGCATCAAGACTATGCAGCAGTTGTCTGCTATTTCTTGCTCTCCAGTTGTGAGGATGTCCTTGTACATTTTCTCACTGACCTCATACTGTCCAGGAATGTACTCCTTCTGTAACCTCTGGTAATAAACTTTCTTGCTGTGCTTAATACCACACCCACAAATCTTCCACAATTATTGCTCAAGGAAGGAATCCATCCTGAGGTCTTATCAAGGTTTTTGATGAAATCAGACAAGTTTGATTTCTGAAATTTCTAGCATCATTGGAGAATGGAAGTTACCAGTGGGATGTGTAAGCCTGCTTTCAGTGTTACTGGACAGTGCTGACTGTATGGGAAGTTAGACAGAACTCTTTGTGTGATTGCTAATGGCTGAAGATTATTGTTAGAAGGTTGAAACAAACATCAGGATTGTATTCTTGCCTCAAAGCAGCAGATCTAAATGTGGATTAGTCATTGGTAGAAAAAATTAGATGGAGATTTTGACCTTCTGCCATCAGATACTTTGTTGCAATAAGTAGCTTCTTGTATCCACTCCACATACACCATCTTTCACCTGAAATCAAAAGGTGGGATTACAGGAGCTAGTACTTAGGTGTGAGTGTTTCATTTATGACACCAAAACACTAAAATGTGCATGATTTGCACTTGTACACACAGTAGTCACATATTATATCCCACTTTGGAGTATCTCACACAGAGAAATTTACTGTGCAAAAGTGAATAGCAAAGACATATTATTCTAAAAGATAGATATGCAACATGAACAGATCCATCATTCCAATGATGTATCTATAATTAGTCAATGGTTATGTAAATGACACATTAGTGTAAGGCACAAGGGGGTTGCAGATGTAACTCATTTTTGATTCTAAAGCAACTAAGTTTAGTGTTTTCTTGATCACTGTAGGCTTTCAGCTGATGAGGTTCATCCTAGAGATGTAACTGTCATTTTTCTTAGTAAGACTTAATTGTAATATTTATATAAATTGTAATACTGACTTGTCCTATGTCCATGTGTAATGACACACAGCAGGATTTCTAGGAGAATAAAAATCAAATCAAATGATCTGCGCCCAAGAAGGACTAGGCAACAGACCCCATGAGCTACTGTTGGTCCCAGTGTTGTGGGTTGCCAGGAGAGTCAACACCGGGTTACTAGAGGAAGCCGAAAGGCACGCGTTTTAGCTCACGCAGGCTGGCGTGAGGTCTGGAACAGGACAAGGAAATTAGAATTTAGAAAAAACGGACGCAGCTGGTTGAATACTTAACTTCAATCCATTAATGGTGAACGTTGCTCTTGATGGTACATTATTCATAATATCAATAGCAACTGGTAATGGCGCCTTGCTAGGTCGTAGCAAATGATGTAGCTGAAGGCTATGCTAACTATCGTCTCGGCAAATGAGAGCGTATTTTGTCAGTGAACCATCTCTAGCAAAGTCGGTTGTACAACTGGGGCGAGTGCTAGGAAGTCTCTCTAGACCTGCCGTGTGGCGGCGCTCGGTCTGCAATCACTGATAGTGGCGACACGCGGGTCCGACGTATACTAACGGACCAAGGCCGATTTAAAGGCTACCACCTATCAAGTGTGGTGTCTGGCGGTGACACCACAACCAGGATCTGGGATCAGTTGCATGTCACTTGCAATTACTTCAGTGCAGGGTCTAAAACTTCTATGGTGATGTAACTTCTCTTCCCATTCACAAGATACTGTCCTTACTACCATCTGTCGTCCATTTGATGTTTAAATATACAGAATTCAGGTGATTGAAAAAATCATCATCTCTACAGGTCATTGTGACCACACCACATAAGTACTGAATGTAGTCAAGGAAACCAGTTGAATTCAATTGCACTAAGTTCAGAGCAGTCTTCTCAAACTGGTCCACAATCACATTGGTAAGTAATGATGACAGAGAACTGCACTTGGCCATGCTATGTGTTTGTTAATATAATCAGGTGCTAGCTGTCAACCTTCTGACATAGAAACATGCAGATATCTACTAAATAACTCAGAGTACACAGTGCGCAGTTCTACTGCAAAATGAAATGGGAAAAATAAAATCTACTGCTGAACTAGGCTATTTCATATTGGCTTCAAATTATGAAATTGTGAACTTGGACTTTCATTTTCACATAAAAGCTGTCCCCCTCCCCTCTCCTCCCTCTCACTGATCTCATACTGATCCATGGTAAGTTGTCATTAGATTCACAACAGGACATTTTCAGATATTTTTGAAGAAATTTGAACCCATATTGCCTCTCCAAGCATGCAAAAGAGAGCAAATGATATATTTTTAATATTAATTTTCTAAAAGAAAATAATTATGGAAAAAATTGAAATGTTACTTAACACTTACAACCTGAGTTCTGTAATTGATTTTCCCAGCAGAACTGAACAGAATATGTTACACTAATAGATAATATATTTGTAAATGAACCCTTAATCAATGATATAAATATTTATTTGAATTCAGTGGCCTCCCTGGCCCTGATGCACAACTAACCATTACTCAGAATCTGTGACTGAGTTAGTCTCTCTTTTAACTGTAATACATCACACATCCTTCAAACAAGAATCTGTGCTCAATAATTGGAGGAAAGCACAAGTCACATCAATCTGCTGTCAAATATCATTGACATTCATCTACTGCGGAACCCTAGAGAATATTCAAAGTTTGAATATAATGGGGTATCCCAAACAAAACGACCTCTACCACCACAGATTCCAAAATCAGCGATCATGCAAAACCCAACTCACACTTTTCTTACATAACATGCTGAAAGCTATGGAACAAAGCAGTCTGGTGAATGCAGTATTTCTTGACTTTGTAAAAGCATTTGAGTCACTACCACACCAATGGTTATTAACACAAATATCACATACCAAATGAAATTTGGGAATGGATTGAAGATTTCTTGGTACAGTATGCAGCATGTTATCTATGATGGAGGACTGGCAGATTTAGAAATAAATTATGGCATGTACCAGGGCTCTTTTTGTTCCTGGTTTATGTTAATGTTTTGGCGGACAATATTAATAGTAACCTCAGGCTTATTGTAGAACAGTTATCTACAGGGTGTCCCAAAAGAGACTTTACAACTTCAGTGTCTAGTAACTCAAATTGTAGTAATCATCTTAGAGAGAAAAAAGTTTGTTTGATGCACCATCTCAAAAAGTTTTTTGCTCATTCTTTGATCAAGCTCTACATGCATTACCCTTATGCCACATACTGTATCTACACAATACTCCAACTCAGTCCAAGTCTATTCTAATATGTCAAGATTAACTGTCTCAGAATCTGCCAGTATTCTTGCCTTCAAATTGGCAACATCACGCATAGGGACATGGTACACTAGGTCACTGACATAATCCCACTAAAAGAAGTCAAGGATTGTAATGTCAGGGGATCAAGGAGGCCAGGGAATTTGATCACCTCCTCCAGTCCATTGTTTTGGGAGAGTCCTGTAAGATAATGTCTCACTGGCAAAGCTCAGTGTAGAGGTGCTTCATCTTGCTGCCTGTATATTGCTTCAAATTCACACTCCCTCTTTTAATGAAGTTTCTGTGCTATTTTCTTATAGATGGCCAAGAGGTCAGGATTTTTCGTATCACCTTCTGCAATTTCTTTGAACTTGGATGTCTGACTTTGTTTTAATGAACCAAGCCACACACTTTGCCTTTTCCTGTACAAACTATTCTTCAATTCCTACCACCATGCTTAAAAAAATATATATATAAAAAATAGAGGGAAACATTCCACATGGGAAAAATATATCTAAAAACAAAGATGATGTAACTTACCAAACGAAAGCGTTGGCATGTTGATAGACACACAAACAAACACAAACACACACACAAAATTCAAGCTTTCACAACTCACGGTTGCTTCATCAGGAAAGAGGGAAGGAGAGGGAAAGACAAAAAGATGTGGGTTTTAAGGGGGAGGGTAAGGAGTCATTCCAATCCCGGGAGCAGAAAGACTTACCTTAGGGGGAAAAAAGGACAGGTATACACTCGCGCGCGCGCGCGCGCGCGCGCGCGCGCGCGCGCGCGCGCGCGCGCGCGCACACACACACACACACACACACACACACACACACACACACACACACACACACACACACACACATATATATATCCATCTGCACGTATACAGACATATATCCATCTGCACGTATACAGACACCCACACACACACACACACACACACACACACACACATATATCCATCTGCACGTATACAGACACAAGCAGACATTTGTAGAGGCAAAGAGTTTGGGCAGAGATGTCAGTCGAGGCGGAAGTACAGAGCCACAGATGTTGTGAATGACAGGTGAGGTATGAGCGGCGGCAACTTGAAATTAGCGGAGGTTGAGGCCTGGTGGGTAACGGGAAGAGAGGATATCTCTGGAGTTCTGACAGGTTGGTGTTAGTGGGAAGTATCCAGATAACCCGGACAGTGTAACACTGTGCCAAGATGTGCTGGCCATGCACCAAGGCATGTTTAGCCACAGGGTGATCCTCATTACCAACAAACACTGTCTGCCTGTGCCCATTCATGCGAATCGACAGTTTGTTGCTGGTCATTCCCACATAGAAAGCTTCACAGTGTAGGCAGGTCAGTTGGTAAATCACGCAGGTGCTTTCACACGTGGCTCTGCCTTTGATCGTATACACCTTCCGGGTTACAGGCCTGGAGTAGGTGGTGGTGGGAGGGTGCATGGGACACCCTCCCACCACCACCTACTCCAGAGAGAGAGAGAGAGAGAGAGAGAGAGAGAGAGAGAGAGAGAGAGAGAGAGAGAGAAAGGTATCCTAGGACTACAATGTCAATGAATCACAACTGGAATCAGTCAACTCATGCAAATACCTGAGAGAACTATTTGCGGAGTAAGAAATTTGAACACCACATACATCTACATCTACATCTATGTGGCTACTCTGCAAATCGAGTGCTTGGCAGAGGTTTCATCCAACCACCTTTACAATAATTCTCTGTTATTCCACTCACGAACAGCACACAGAAAAAATGAACAGTAATATCTTTTTGAGTGAGCTCTAATTTCCCTCATTTTATCATGATAATTGTTTCTCTCCATGTAGGTCAGCATCAATAAAATATTTTTGCATTGGGAGGAGAAAGTTGGGGGTTCAAATTTCATGAGCAGATCAAGCTACAACAAGAAACCACCTTGTTTTAATGATGTCCATCCCAGTTCCTGTATCATGTCTGTGACACTATCTCCCATAGTTCTCAATATTACAAAACATATTACTCTTCTTTGAACTCCCTCATTGTACTCTGTTAATCCTGTCCTGTCCATGTTCGGAAATGTAATATTGTTCACTCCATGAAACACAGAAATGTGGTATCCTGGAATTACAGTATTAATGAGTCTCAACTGGAATCAGTCAGCTCATGCAAACACCTGAGAGAACAGCTTGTGGAGACAGGAAATTGAAGACAACATAGGAACAGAGGCACATAATGCTTATGGTAGGCTTTGGTTTATTGGTATTTTCCCTTGAAAATGTAGTCAGTTTACAAAGACAACTGCTTATAGATCAATTACATGCCCTCTCCCACAATATTCTTCAAGTATGCATGACTGATACTAAATAGGAGTACGGGGAGTTATTGAATGTATACAAATACAAGCACAGGTTACCTTGGCCCATGGGACTTGGAAAGGCTGAAAAATGTGAACTGGCAAACAAATGAATATATCGAGGAATATACAAAAAAATCCTTAAGTATACTTCCATAAGGACTCAAAGGCAGGACACCCTGATATGTAGTACAATAGGAAATACCCTCCATAATGTGCTTCACTTACATGCTGTTCTCTACAAATGACTGAAGGTGTACATTGAGTAATCCACCTGATTGGAATGAAGTAGTATAGTACAAAACAAAGAAATTAAGGAACTGATAACAGAAAGTTTCAGGCAGTCTGACAGGAAGCTGAATGGTTTGATGTGTATAATGTATGATCTATTCTAAATCTGATGTATTTATAGAGAAATTCCTGTCAGTCTTTAACAGTTGCTTTCCAAAGAAAATAATAAAGTATGCACCAATAGCAAAAAAGTCATGTATTACAGAAGGAATCAAAATACTGTGTGCAAGAAAAAGGATATAATTGATACATTTAAGACAAACAGAGAAGCAGGACTAATTTCAGATTAAAATAAATACTCTGATACCTCTTGAAAAAATTGAAAACAAACATCTGTAGGTCTGAAATTTGTAATTCAGATAATAAAATTTACACGGGGAATAAATCAGTAAAGAATGAGAGAACTTAGTAATAAAGAATACAGTCAAAGAATAAATGACAGCAGTCAGAAAGCCAACATATTTATTAGTTGCTCCCTGGAAGCAATTTAGAACAGTATTATAGACAGTTGTGGGATTAAGCAATAGCACACATGCAAGAAGCAACCCCAATCAATATACATGAAACCAGATCACAATTACTCCATGCTTTGTCAGGGATGTACTGTAAATAATTCACTCAGAAGCAAAAACCCTCATGAAGTTATTATGTGAAGTAAATTACTCAAATCATCTTCTTCACATATATGTGTTGTGACTCGCCGATCATTCAAAGTGCCACCGCGCAATTACACGCGTCCTCTACATGCGGCGCTGTCTGCCAGCCAAGCAGCAGCTGCGCCACCTAAGCGGCCAGCCAGCCAGTGGCCGCTAGACTTGGACTTGGTGCTCATTCGAATGTTACAGTGTTCACATGTCTTGCTTTGTCAACTTGCTCAGTGAAATATATGTGTTGTGTCGTTTCCAAATATGTGTGTTCAACTTGACGTTATAACAATTGGCGACGAGGATGGGATTTTTCCTTTTCATCGTTGACCCACAGGTTTCCATGGTTACTGTCGAGCAACTATTGCAAGGTCTCATTGAACAGCAAAAAATTCTAACATCGGCAATTCGTAATTTCGTCGCGGCTTCAAATGCGGAGCGTTTCTCGTCGTTGTCTATACCTCCTTTTCCTCCTTATGACGAGACGGCGGAAGACTGGTCTGATTATGAAAAACGTCTTCGACAGCACTTCTTGGCATTTCATGTCATGGACGAACAAACATTTAAGTCTCTGTTCCTTTCCTGGATTTCACCTCAAATGTATCGGTTGTTGACGCAATTGGCTCCTTTGAAAGATCCTGCGTCTCTGTCCTTTGCTGAAATGTGCTCACTTCTGTCTGTCTATTTTCAAAAGCAAACACATGTGGTAGCCTCTCGGGTTGCCTTTTATCGCTGTCAAAAACAACTGCATCAATCCTATCGCGCTTGGGCTGCTGAGATTCACAGCCTCAGTCGAAAGTGTCAATTTGTTACTGACGTTCACAAAGAATCCTACACGGATTCCATGGTATGGGATGCTATTATCCAGTCAGTGCCCGACAAAGAAGTTCGGCAACGTGCCCTTCAGTTGTCGAATCCGACTCTAGATGAAGTCCTATCCATCACGCAGTCTTTTGAAATTTCTCGCGCCGCTGGGGCGCAAATAGAGGCATGGGGTGACGTCGGGGAAATACAACCTCTGTGCGCTGTTGACGACGCGTGCGGTGGGTCCCCACCACCCGACGTGGCTGCAGTATGCTCCCACGCGCTGCCTCGGCCTAACCGTAAACAACCCTCTAAGAAACTGCAGCAAAACCCCCGGCAACTTCCTTCATGCCCGCGGTGTTTTACAAAACATTCACGCGAGGATTGTCCCCAACTTTGGGCTGTGTGTCACAATTGCAAAAAGAAAGGTCATGTGTCTTCCGTTTGCAAATCTGACAGCATACATGATGTTCATGAACATGACTCTGATTCTGTGTTGTCTGTTAATTGCACTTCTTCCCTTTCAGGGAAATTATTCCTCACTGTCAAAATCCTTGGTCGGGATGTTCACATGCAGGTGGATACCGGTTCTGCTGCCACTATAATTAATTCTCAGACGTATCTTCAGTTGGGTTCTCCACTCCTATCACCTGTCACTCGGCAATTACGGACGTACAATAAACAGAAGATTTCTCTCTTGGGACAATTTAATGCTGAGGTATCTCACAAATCCGTTATTCGCACTGTTCCTATATTCGTGGTTAACCATAGTAACGCAGAGAATCTTTTTGGTTTCGATGCCTTTCGTGTTTTTGGGTTCTCCATAGATGACTCTGTCAATATTGTCTCTGATGCTATTCCTTATGCTCAATTGGATTCCTTGTCGGCGACATTTTCGTCCCTTTTTTCTCCTGAGTTAGGCCATGCAAACGACTTTGAAGCTCATCTCACGCTCAAAACCACTGCTTGGCCTAAGTTTTTTCGGGCTCGGCCCATTCCTGTGGCCCTTCGTGATCGTGTGAAACAGGAGCTGGATCGTTTCACTACTTCCGGGGTCTTGCTTCCTGTCACTTCCAGTGAGTGGTCCTCTCCTGTCGTTGTCGTTGCTAAGCCAAATGGTGATATTCGTCTCTATGGTGATTTCAAAGCCACTGTAAATGCTCAATGCCGCATCGACACTTACCCTATGCCCTAACCTGAAGAACTGTTCACTAAACTAGCTGGAGGCCAGTATTTTTCTAAAATTGACCTGTCTGAAGCTTATCATCAACTTCCTCTCGACGCTGCTTCCCGGCAGTTTCTGGTCCTTGACACGCCTTTCGGTGTGTCTGAAGCTTATCATCAACTTCCTCTCGAAGCTGCTTCCCGGCAGTTTCTGGTCCTTGACACGCCTTTCGGCCTCTATCAATACCAACACTTGCCATTCGGGGTTGCTAGCGCCCCTGCTCTCTTTCAGTGATTCTTGGAACAATTATTGCTCACTGTCCCTAGGTGTATCAATTACATGGACGACATTGTTGTCACTGGCTCCACCATTGAAGAACATCTTCGGAATCTCCGCACACTTTTTCATGTCCTTACAGACTGCCGGTCTTAAGTGTAATCTTCAGAAATCACAATTTTTTCAGGCATCTATCACGTACTTGGGGTTTCAACTCTCTCAGGATGGTATTCGTCCATTTCAGCAAACTGTCACTGCGATCGATGCCCTTCCTCACCCTACATCTGTTAAGGAACTGCAGGCCTTCCTGGGGAAAATAGCATACTATCACAAGTTCTTGCCATCTGCTGCTTTGGTGGCTCAGCCGTTGCATCGCCTGTTGCATAAAAACGTACCTTTTCACTGGTCCGTGTCATGTGATGCGGCTTTCCAGAAACTGAAGACTAAGCTGAAACAGGCCCCGTGCCTGGCTACTTATCGACCTGGTCAACATCTTGTTCTTGCCACGGACACCTCTCACTACGGGGTCGGTGCAGTCCTTGCGCACCGCTTTTCAGACGGCTCAGAACAACCCATTGCTTTTGCCTCCAAAACGCTCACGGACGCCCAACAAAAGTATTCTCAAATTGCCCGCGAAAGGCAAAGGTCCCAAGTTCAAGTCTCGGTCTGGCACACAGTTTTAATCATCCAGGGAGTTTCATATCAGTGCACACTCTGCTGCAGAGTGTAAATCTCATACCTTTAGAAGGGTTGAACAGTCCATAATGGATTTGTTACTTAGACGGCATCCAAATTAGTCCATGTCCGAAATCCCTGAGCAGTCCTGGTCAACCCATTCTGGTGTTACTGCTTTTCTACTGATAGCACAATACTCCCCACCTCCTTTTATGCTGGTGGGTGGTGGTGGTGGTGGTGGTGGTTAGTGTTTAACGTCCTGTCGACAACGAGGTCATTAGAGACGGAGCTCATGCTCGGGTTAGGGAAGGATTGGGAAGGAAATCGGCCGTGCCCTTTCAAAGGAACCATCCCGGCATTTGCCTGAAGCGATTTAGGGAAATCACGGAAAACCTAAATCAGGATGGCTGGAGACGGGATTGAACCGTCGTCCTCCCGAATGCGAGTCCAGTGTGCTAACCACTGCGCCACCTCGCTCGGTATATGCTGGTGGGTCTGCCTCTTGTGACATAGTGGGTAATTCCGCATTACATAGTGGTGTCTGGATACTGTTGATTAGCGCATCTCTTACAGAAGCCTTTTTACAGATCTTGGGATTCTTGATCGCTTCCCAAACCATATATTCCTTAATGTTTTTTGTAGCTGTTAATAGAAATCAATATCTATTGAACTGTGATTAATGGTCACAATACACAACAAAACCACTTTTCATGTGGACTTTGCCTCCTTTGTGTATTATTCAAAATAGAATCTTATACTCCAGTGAGAAGGTATTCAACACACTCCTGTCCCACATAAAGCAAAAAATTCTCTTTCACTTCAATAAAAAATTAAGAACATTCTTCACTAGCTCCTGTTTCTACAAATTACCTGAATATTTACATTTAGTGGCTGAAAAATTTTCTTGCTAAATGTTCTATAATGGCGTCCATTGCAGAGCTGCACGACAATTAGTTGTTGTTGTTGTTGTGGTCTTCAGTCGAAAAAGTGGTTTACTGCAGCTCTCCCAGCTAGTTTAAGCTGTGTGAGCCTCTTCAGCTCTGAGTAACTACTGCAACCTACATCCTCTTGAACCTGCTTACTGTATTCGAGTCTTGGTCTCCTTCTACAATTCATACCCCCGGCACTTCTCTCCAATACTAAACTGGTCATTGCTTGATGCCTTAGAATGTGTCCTTTCAACTGATCACTTCTTTTCATAAAGTTGTGCCACAAATTTAATTTCTCCCCAGTTCTATTCACTACTGTAAACTGGGCCAATTTTGGACCACATTTTTCGGCTTTTCAGGTTTAAAATTTATTATGTCCTTCATTTTTGCTTCTAAAAATTCCAAAAAAATCCTGTAATAAAAGTGGTGATTTTCTGAGTACTTATTGACACAGAAGGTGTTTGAAAAAAATTTGAAATTAGTTAATGTTGCCCCATTATAGGACAACTTTAGCCTATTCAACAGTTTGATTTTTTGGAAAACATTTTTTCTCGGTTGCTCAAAATTTTCCATATATGATTTTAATCCAGGTTCTAAGCTAAAGTAAGGAAGAAAAAAAAGTAGTTTAAGTTATGTATTGATACTTCATTGAACATTTTATTGAATGAAAATATTATACAAACCTGTGTAATACAAACAGGGCAAGTTTATCTATGAGTTGAGAAAAGAATGAAGTTAGCCAGTTTCTTTCTCTTATAGTGGCCACTTCCAGAAATTCATAATTTTCTCCGTGCACATCACTCTAATTTTCTTCATTCCATCTTCTGTGCCAGGGTGGAGTTGTCTGTTATAACTGACTGCAAAATAGTCATTTTCTTTCAGTTCTTGTTTGCATGATTCATCTTCTTTTTTTAGTTAGGACTCTTCTCATCCCATATGGTAAGTGTTTTTTTTAGTTAGGGTATTCTTGAGTGTCACAGTCCTGCTGCCCACCCTCCAGGTTATCATTTGGAGAATCAACAACACTGAAGTCAGACTCATGACTGGAGGAACTGATACACCAGTAATTTTTTTGTGGCCTTCCCTCATTCCTCTTCCTCTCATTTACAGGTCAGTCAAGCATTTGCACTTCCATGTCTTCAGGGGTGATTCCTTTTCCAGGCTCCATATTTATCAGTTTCCATTTTTTTCTTACAACAGGTGTAGCCTCTCTTCTCAGACTAATTGCTGTTTCAAAGAATGCTTCAGTGGTGCATTCAGCATTCACAGACCTTTCAGCACCAGGCAGTCTTTTCAGAAATGCATTTGCATCAAAAGGATAGCTACATAACCTCTAAAATCTGAAACCCTGTTTTCTTCTTTGCCTTAATGAGATTCTGTCACAAACTTCTTAAGCAATTTTGGAAACACATACTTAGGCAGAGTCTTGATATTTTCTCCATTTGTAGTTTTGCACCATGAGTAAGTGTACTTACTTGAAACTGGTGTGACTTTGGCCCACAACAAAGTTGCAACATCAAGTGTAATTTCGAAATGTTGGAAGAAAGTACACAGAAATTTACTAATGAGGTAATGTCATTAAATAATGTAAGGAAACTGGTAGTTACTTGAATTTTAAGGGTGAAATTGAGATCCACAGACAAGAAAGTTGTTGTACTACTTTACCATGACAAAAGAGGGGAATCTCTTGTAAAAATGCTTCCAACATGAAAACTAAATTGGAAACCAGTGTGACCAACTTAGGTTGAGACTATACATACTAGCAAAAGAGTATAGAACACCTGGATTTCCAGCATCTTAAGAATAGTCTCTGGAGGAAAACAAAAATCTTTTCCCTGTACGTGGGACCAAGTTTCCCAAATGACCAAAGTTGGTCCAATTTATGGTACTTCCTCTCTGGTCACATGATCTACACCTATAATCTTCAGCATTTTTCTGTAGCACTACATTTCAAAATCTTCTGTTCCCTTCTTGTTTGAAATGTTAACCATCCACATTTCACTTCTGTATAAGACTATACTAAAGCCAAATACCTTCAGAACAGATTTTCTAACACTTAAATTTACAGTCAGTGTTGACAAATTTCTGTTATTCACAAACACTTTACTTGCCACTGCCATTAAGAAACACTTCACTGTCCAAATAGCAAGACTTTCCTACTACTTTTATAGTCTCATTTCCTAACCTAATTCTCTCAGCATTTTGATTCCTTTTCCAAATATTTTTTGGTTTCCTTTACTGCTTGTCCAATGAACTGATAGGAGGACACTGGGTATACGCTACAACTCTATCTCTCTCTTTCCTCACAACTACTGTTTCCCTTTCATGCTCTCTAATTCTTTCAACTGCTGTCTAATTTATGTACAAGTTGTAAATAACATCTTGCTCCCTGTATTTAAGCCCTTCTACCTTCAGATTGTCAAGAAGCGTATTCCAGTCAACACTGTCAAAAGCTTCCTTTAAGTTTACAAATGTTATAAGCGTAGGTTTGCCTTTCTTTAACATATCTTTATAATACAAGTCATAGAGGCAGTATTGTAATTGTAATTTTATTTATCCTATAGATCATACATTGTGTGCAGAGGAGCACATGATGATATAGGACAAGTCAAAAATAGAGATGAGATGATACATGGTTAAAATGATTATGAGAGTGATATTATAATGATACAAATGCTCACATAATAAATATGTAATGCCTAGAAACAGAAAAGCATATAGATGTATATTTTATGAAAAATTCAGACTTGCATAATACACACATTAAAAAAAGTTTTGCATAGCCTTAGTTCCGGAACCTGTACAGAAAATTGGAAAGGACATCAACATAAACATCATTTCCGCCCTTTTTATTGCTCATGAAAACCACATGCTGCATGTTGTACCACCATTCAGCGAGACCTTCAGAGGTGGTGGTCCAGATTGCTGTACACACTGGTACCTCTAATACCCAGTAGCACGTCCTCTTGGCTTCATACATGCCTGTATATGTTGTGGCATACTATCCACAAGTTCATCAAGGCACTGTTGGTCCAGACTGTCCCACTCCTCAATGGGCATTCAGTGTAGATCCCTCAGAATGTTTGGTGGGTCACATCGTCCATAAACAGCCCTTTTCAATCTGTCCCAAGCATGTTCGATAGGGTTCATGTCTGGAGAACATGCTGGGCACTCTAGTCGAGCAATGTCGTTATCCTGAAGGAAGTCATTCACAAGATATGCACAATGGGGTTGCGCATTGTAGTCCATGAAGGCGAATGCATCACCAATATGCTTGCACTATCAGTTGGAGGATGACATTCATGAATTGTACAGCCATTATGGCGCCTTCCATGACCACCAGCGGCATACGTCGGCCCCACATAACGCCACCCCAAAACAGCAGGGAACCTCACCTTGCTGCACTCACTGGACAGTGCGTCTAAGGTGTTCAGCCTGACCAGGTGGCCTCCAACACGTCTCTGATGATTGTCTGGTAGAAGGCATATGCGACACTCATCGGTGGAGAGAATGTGATGCCAATCCTAAGCTGATCATTCGGCATGTTGTTGAGCCCACCTATACCGCGCTGCATGGTGTCATGGTTGCAAAGATGGACCTCGTCATGGACATTGAGAGTGAAGTTGTGCATCGTGCAGCCTATTGCGCACAGTTTGAGTCATGTCCTGTGGCTGCACAAAAAGCAATATTCAACATGGTGGCATTGCTGTCAGGGTTCCTCCAAGCCATGATCTGTAGGTAGAGAACATCCACTGCAGTAGTAGCCCTTCGGCGGCCTGAGCAAGGCATTTCCTTGACAGTTCCTGTCTCTCTGTATCTCCTCCATGTCTGAACAATATCACTTTGGTTCACTTCGAGATGCCTGAACACTTCCCTTGTTGAGAGCCCTTCCTGGCACAAAGTAACAATGCAGACATGATCAAACCATGGTACTGACCATCTAGGTTCATGGTTGAACTATATACAACACAAGCCATGTACCTCCTTCCTGGTGGAATGACTGCAACTGATAAGGTGTCTGACCCCCTCCGTCTGATAGGTGCTGCTCATGTATAGTTGTTTACATCTTTGGGTGGGTTTAGTGAGATCTCTGAACAGTCAAAGGGGCTATGTCTGTGATACAAAATCCACAGTCAACATCTACCTTCAGGAGTTCTGGGAACTGGGGTGATGCAAAACTTTTTTTGATGTATGTATTTCTAAATAAGTTCATTTTATTAAGGGAAAGAAACACATAATCAAATAACATGGAAATTCATCTTTGACAAAAGTGCAATCGTATGTTCAGAGCCTACTACATCTCTATGTGTCAAGACAGTCTCCAGGCCTCTTTCAGAGGCATCTGCCATCACCACCAGCTGTTTGTCCAAGTGAAATGTGGCAAGATATGGTGCCGATAGGAGGGCCAGTGTAATCCATGTGGCACACTGACGATCAGGACTTTCCATGATTTCTTATCCAGGGGTAGTTGTAAGCAAGCTTTGGAGAGATTGACCTTTGGAAAACGTTGGCCTCCTACCAGTGCAGAAAAAAGCTCATCTGGTTTTGGAATGAGATACATATCACTCTCTGACTGGCAACTAACTGTAATGTTGAAGTCTCCATACAGGTGCTCTTTTCCAATGTTACTCTTTCTTTTCTTTTTTTCTTATTTCCTCCTGTAGCAGTTTGCTTCCTTCGTTTCTTTATTTGTTGTCCTTGGTGTCGACATACTGGCTGAAAAAATAGGGGGTGGACGTACAGTACCGTCTTCTGAAAATGATGTAGCCGACAGATGCCCAGTTGCGTTTCAGTCTTTTATTTTCACTTTTCACAAATGCCCAATAATACACAGTTATATACGGCCAGTGTGCAATTGTTCATCCTTCAATAAGCCTCATTACTAGTTAGCAGGCCCACATCCACATACTGCTACAATAGTTTCCTGTCGAACATCAGCGAGCAGTAAAAACATAACCACATAATTCACAGTTCTTGAAGAATAAACAGGTATGTATGGAAACAGACAATGTCATTGTTTTTACACATGGCCTATTGGTGTAACACTTATTTAACTGTTAAGTAATGCAGTGTTGCTGTTCTAACCAAAACGGGTTCCTTGTCTGAAACTCGGCTGTAGGCTGACTGTCTCATGACTAAACATCAGGCCCTTATATATCATCACAATAATAGGTACTGAAACTACACATTGTTCAAAGTTAAATTTACAGAAATTACAATTAAAACTTAACTCATTAAATTAACTGAATACGTCTAAAAGATGGTTCTTTTTAACAGTTTCTTCTACTGCGAGGGTTAAGCCGAATTATTTGTTTAAATCAAGAAATTAACATGCATAGTTATGCAAACAATACTTTTGACAAAACTGTTAATTACTCTAGAATTAATGAAGGACTGGTTTTGCTAACATGTTTCCGACTAAAGCCAAATAGATACTTTAAGAATACTAGCATTTTGTCTTCCAAATGTTTATAATTAGTACAGAATTTATATTTGTTTATATGTCAATGATAGAAATTACATTACAAAACAATTACTGATTTCTCCCTATAATAAAAGATACTAACTAAGAATACTCACAATAAATTAGAAAATCAATTACATACATAAAACTAGGCACAAAATTAGATCTGGTGTTATTTACTTTAAAACTGAGGGCCACCTTTCTCTTTTATGAAAATGCAGATTATACTTATGTATGTTAATGGTGATTAGGGGGCAGATGGCAAAACAAGAGAGGAAGTAAAAATATCCCAGCTTGCTTCGTCACACCCTTCTCGTAATAATCAAAGGTATTGCCCACTCACTTGCAGACTTGGTTTCAGTTACGTCCAAGGCTGTCATTGTCTACCTCATTCTTGACAGCATCCCACATTGTGATGGGCATGGGTCATCCATGGAAGAAGCAAGGGCATGCTGATTTCCCTAATGTAATGTGCACCATTAAGTTTCTGGTTTCCTAATCCCAAACCAGCACTTGCACTAAGACCAGGTGGACCAAGCAATTGATGACAAATGTGAAAGGTGAAAATTTTCTATATCTGTGTTGTGAACCACAAGGAAGATGAGATGTCATATGACTTTTAATTGTGAGTTATCCTTTGAGTGGAATGTATTGTTTGTTATATGCCACTCAGCAGTGAGCTGTGGATTGAAGGGGTGGTGCGCCTAGCTAGAGATACTTTTCAGTGCTTAAGAGGGGCACACAAGCACCAGTGTCAACCTGTAGCTGAACTTGTTTACATCGCAAAGTGAGTGCGATAAATAGTTTCTTAGGTGATATCACTGTGGTGTGAGAATCTGATGTAATCGCATTTATATCCATCAGTTCCCATCAAGATGTGAGTTTTTTTGTCCAGAGCATGGCACACAGATGTGAGATGTCCTTCCTTCCACCACACCTCACACTGTAACAACCTGTCATGGCCGTCTACTCTGACAAGTATTTGAAAAGAGTGTAGGCACTACAGATACAAGTGCTGGTCAGGGAGCCTGTCGGCAACACTGGATCCCTCTCCTTGATCTGACACAATGATAACCACCTCACAACAGTATTCTAATCAATGGCCCACAGCCTGGGAAATTTTGAAGGATTCAGCCCATGTTAAAACATAATCCAAAGAAGGGCCTTCAAATTGTAGAGCTTTTGATGCACCTCCTTATCCAGAGCCACCTGAATGATTGTGTTTCTGGTAATTTCCACTGCATATGATTCCTTATATACACTGGAGTCTTGAGACAGCATTTCCTACTGAGTCCCTGCAGTTCAGCTGCCTGTGTGCAGTGTGACTGATTTGGCTGTTAACAACACTGATAAAATTCCACGGGATGCAATGATGTGGTAGTGTTGGTGAAAGTAGGTACCTAATAGAGCACACATTTTGTCAAATGTCAGGTGTACCAGTTCAGGGAGGTGGGTCAGTTGGCACAAAATCTGGTATGTACTGGGTCAGATCCATGGCAGGAAAAGCTGTATGCATTACCTGGAATGCAGCAAAGTCCTGCCAGTGTGCTTATGTGTGCTTACTGCTCTTCCACCATCTCTTCGTAAGTTGGACAGCATGGCTTCCTGATGTTTTGTGTCCTTCTAACTGCTGGTGGAGAACTTTCTGTAGCACGACTTCCATCAACGCACCCAGTAAGGTAACCTGCTGCACAGGGTCCATGATTGCATAACAAATAAAGTATATTTAATGATCTCATAGGACTGTAGTTCACAACAGATATAACATATGGTGTAGCCATGAGGCAAGCCAGGTACAGTACAGTTCTAGCTAGTGCAGCAAATAGCATGATGAGCAGGCTGTGGGGTGTCTCCTCGTAGTTGCTGCACTTCACGACAGTGGACAAAGAGTGATAGTCATATTGTATGTGCCATTTGTGTGACTATGACCAATGTCTGAGAAGTCAGCTGTTCCCCAATCTTTATGCGGTAGCCCAGTTGGTTACCTTTGATCCATATTTTTATAATCACTTAATAATTTCTGAGTGTCAATAATTTTGTGACACACACAAAACACACCAATATTTTGTACATTGAATTTATGTTACTTTAAAATATTTCTTTAACAACAAAATCTTTGCAGTGTGTTGTAAAGTCCTAATTCAACTGTTTGCAATGTTTCCACCTTCAATTATTAATACCTATTAAGTTGATTACAGGAGTTAGCTTTATTTTCATTCACCTAATTTTGAAATAAACAACACTGGGTCATGACCCCACAATACTAGCAGTGCAACAAAAAGTTCACTGCAATAGTGAAAGGTTAATAGCAGTTACTGTTTGTATTAAACATAAGCCGTTTTGCTCACCTATTAAAAAGCTAATGCTCCATTCATCATGCTGATTTTTTTTATATAGGTGGCACATAAAAAGTAGTACACACTGAAAAATCTGAGGCAATAAGGCCATTTCATCTCTTTAGATATTCATAAAATTCAGACAAAAAGTTAAAATCAATGAAATAAAAATGGAAATATTAACATAGTCCCCCCACCCCATGGGGAAGCACTCACACTGACAGACTTCATTGTCTATAATGGAGATGGTTTTGTGATTTGGTGTGGATGGTGATGGGAACACTTGATTTCGTAGGACTAGTGGATCTGCCAGCTCAGGCAACCTATTTGTGCAACTCCAAATCTCAAATATCTTTTTCAACTGGGATTCTGTCTAGCTGCTAATTTTTTCTATACTAGATAGTTGTTTCTAGATATATTGTCTAAGTTTGGAGTCTCTAATTATGTCTTTTACAAAATTTTAATAGCACTATTCACAGCCTTTCTCCTCCAAACTTGCCATTTCCTCAACTCTGTACCAAGTAAATGTTACATTTATTATCTTGGAAATCTACATCTAGATCTACACTCTGCAAACCACTGTGAAGTTCAAGGCAGAGAGTACATCCCATTTACCAGTTTTTAGGTTTTTTTCCCAGTCCATTCATATATGGAGCATGGAGAGAATGATTGTTTTAATGTTTCCTTCCATGCTGTAATTAATCTGATCTTGTCCTCATGATATCTACAGAAGTGGATATGTAGAGGATTGTAGTATAATTCTAGAGTCATCATTTAAATCCCATTCTTAAAACTCTGTAAGTAGGATTTCTTGGGATACTATAGCTTCATTAATTCATAACAGGAACTTCTAACATATCTCTAAGGTGGTAGATAATCTGCAACACTTCAGCTTATTTTGGGCCAAAATTTATATTTTCACCAGGAACTCAATAAATAATAATAAGTAGCACAATAGAAACTTCAAAGTGATGAATTTATGATATAATTCATTTACTGTCTAAGTGTCAAGTTTGTAGCTTTTATATCCCATTACTCTAAAAATTACAAAAAACAGTGGTTCCTACAGAAACTATTACATTAATTTCTGCCAAACTCAGAATTTGGTCTTTTTATTACCTCTGAACAATTTTGGCTACAATTTGGATTATATTAATTATTATGTCGTTTTGAGTCTTTTTGTGTAATCTCTACTTGCATGCTTGATCAGGCAGTTCGCAACCTCAGCTCAACAGAGTAGAGGTGGGGAGGGGGGGGGGGGGACTCTCTGGCACTCTGCGAACATGCAGTGATCAAAAGAAAATTCACTCGCTTCCCAACAAAATGTTGCAATGTTATTTTATTGATGTTGGGTCTTGTGAACTCCACAGCCATTAACGACAGTTGGTGAATGACGCAACCAGCCACACATGCTTTTTTTTAAAATTTTAGTTTCATAACTAGTTTCAGGCTACCATACCTATCTTCAGATGCCCAATATTTTTCATTACACAGATGTTTTGACCAAAAGCACATTGTGTGCTCCACAATAAGTTCCAGTAGATGGCGATTTGTTTTGCTGTGCTCCGTGTAATTTTCTAGCTCAATGTATATGTTGTAATGTTATAATTTTCTTGTTTTATTCACTGATGGCTTATGGCATCATGTTTTGTGGCATTTCACAATTAAGTATTCACACTGCAGAAGTATGTAATAAAAATAATATCTGGTATCCACTCTTAGTCTCTTTTAGATGAGTCTTTAACCAGATATACATATTAATAGTCACACAAAGCACCTACTCCTTATGAAGTTAATTATCAACAGGGAGAAAACTTAAACTGTATGGCACTCCACCTTAGATTTTTATAAACCTTGCTGCTTTCTAAGCCACATGACATCCACTTATCCAGTGATGTCAAGAAACCAACTCATAATAAAATTAAGATCTGAAAGAGACTTTCATTTTTGCCAGAAAAACATGCAATGAAAACTGTATTAAGTATTCATCTTGCAAATTGTTAAAATGCCATGTTCCAGGAATTTGGAGACATTCACTATCAGAGAGTGATTTTTGCCCTCAATGAGAAACCAGTTAATAATGCCTACCAGTTTTCTGAAAGGAAATTCTCAAGGGTAGGCACTGCATTGATTTTATGGTACTTTCAATCTGTCCAGTGTTTAAAGTAATATTTTGTTTATACTTACAACAGAGAAAATCTACTCATCAAATGATGGGAGATGAAAACACAGAAAGACATAAAACTGTTAGCTTTTGCAAACAGGGACTAGTGCTCCTGGCAGAACAGAAGAAAGAGTTAGAAGTAAACAGATGCACAAAGCTTTAGGGTGCAGGAACGGCTGTTGGGGAAGTTGCCCTTGACTGAAAATCAAGGGAAATTTAGCAGACAAGAGATATCTTGCCTACTTAACCTCCCCTGGTTAAGGGTTCACATATAATGCATGTTTCAGCAAAGTAGTTTTACTTGGTATAATGTATGTAACTTTGGAATAAAGCTAACATCTGCAGCTTTGTGGCAGACGAATACACTGTGCTGGGACTATAGTCCTGCATCTTGGCCGGGGGTGAGAGGTCATGTATTGTGGTGTGTGTGTGTGAGAGAGAAAAAGACAAGGAGTGGGAGGGAGGGTTGAAGGTATATATGCCTTGATCCAAAACATAATTGACAGATAAATTTCCTGAGGCAAATGTGATTACAGTTTTAATATTTTTGAAGTAAAGATCTGTTTGAATTTTCAAACATTCATAAAATATTGCATGTTTTAAAACATATTTCAGCTATACAAGTATATTACTACTGTCAGTGTCTGTTAAATTTAAAATAAATAAGAGTAAATTAAGAGGGAGAATGATGCAGGTTTTAACATTCACTGCCGGAATGGCTTCATTACAATAAACTGAAACGATAAATACAAGTTTTTTGAAATGACAACTATAATAACCAGGAGACTGCCATTTTACATTGCATTCTTAATATTCTATACATGTGTGAAGAACAAGTTACTTTTCCTTGCAGTTGCAGTTGTAATGTGTTTCTCCTTAGGTGTACCAGGACAATGTGTATGCAGAAGAAACTAAATTCTATTCATTTAAAAAGGTTATGATGGAAATGGGACCACCGTATAGTGAGATGGAGATGGCCTCTTTCATGTCTGCATCAAAAGGTGAAATGTATATTGTGTTTGTTCTATAATTTTTTTGTAATTTGTCATGGATTTTAGTACTGAAAGTACAAAATAATACCTCAATTAACTTTAACAGTGTCAGTGTTGTTACGGTATGTTGTTTATTACAGGATACATGGGTGAATGTGGACTACGGGGAGGATACTGTGAGGTGATCAACCTAGATCCAGATGTGAAAGAAATGTGCTTGAAAGGCTTTAGTGTTCTGTCAGGTGCTACTCTTCCAGGACAGGTACTCTCCCTCACTTAAAAAGAAAAATGTTTTGAGTGCTAACTGATTTTATTTTACATTAATTGCATGGTGAAATACTTTTTAATTTATGTACAAGAACATAATTCAATGCAAGATCATATTCAATATCACAGATTACTGGATATATAATTGTTTATGGTATCTCCCATGGGAAGCAGAAATATAAATGGGCGCTAAACACTTAATCAACTTTCATTTGTAGATTCTGGGCCCACAATGTGCTTTTATACTTAAAAACAGGAAATGAATACAGTTCAGTATTTTTGGATTAATATTTGTTGCTAGTTTCTGTTATTTACCTTCTTTATGCTTCTTTTTAGGTAAATTTTCTGATATATACTACATGTGGCAATTATTATTAAGAAAACAGTATTACTCGTCAAACATATAGCTAAAAATGGATTGTTACATGTCTACTCTTTTGTTGTTGTGTATGGTGAATTTTATGTATAAATTTCACAAAGAGAAAGTAAGTGTGGCAAGTACTTACCTTCAGACTCCACAGAAAAGAGCGCTAACATCTTTTGTGTCTCATTCTTCAATCTATCAAACAATGGAAAATCCAGGACAGAATAATGACAATATCATGAAAAGGATAGATTGCTACTCACCATACAGTGGAATTGTTGAGTCTCACTCACTCACATATATATATGCAAGTGCAACTCTCACCCACATGACCAATGTCTCTGCCCAACGAGGTAGCCTTGGCAGCCAGAGCCAGTGATTATGTGTGTGAAGAGATTTATATCTTTCTCGTTTGGTAAGTCACAGAATCGTAGATAGACACAATAAAAAACACATAAACACACACACAAATATCAAGCTTTCACAACCCGCGGTTGCTTCATCAGGAAAGAGGGAAGGAGAGGGAAAGACGAAAGGATGTGGGTTTTAAGGGAGAGGGTAAGGAGTCATTCCAATCCCAGGAGCAGAAAGACTTACCTTAGGGGGAAAAAGGGACAGGTATACACTTGCACACACACACATATCCATCCACACATATACAGACACAAGCAGACATATGTAAAGGCAAAGAGTTTGGGCAGAGATGTCAGTCGAGGCGGAAGTACAGAGGCAAAGATGTTGTTGAGTGACAAGTGATGTACGAGGGGCGGCAATTTGGAATTAGCGGAGGTTGAGGCCAGGTGGGTAACAGGAAGAGAGGATATATTGAAGGGCAAGTTCCCATCTCCGGAGTTCTGATAGGTTGGTGTCAGTGAGAAGTATCCAGATAACCCGGACGGTGTAACACTGTGCCAAGATGTGCTGGCCGTGCACCAAGGCATGTTTAGCCACAGGGTGATCCTCATTACCAACAAACACTGTCTGCCTGTGTCCGTTGATGTGAATGGACAGTTTGTTGCTGGTCATCCACACATAGAAGGCTTCACAGTGTAGGCAGGTCAGTTGGTAAATCACGTGGGTGCTTTCACACGTGGCTCTGCCTTTGATCGTTTACACCTTCCGGGTTACAGGACTGGAGTAGGTGGTGGTGGGAGGGTGCATGGGACAGGTTCTACACCGGGGGCGGTTACAAGGGTAGGAGCCAGTGGGTAGGGAAGTTGGTTTGGGGATTTCATAGGGATGAACCAAGAGGTTATGAAGGTTAGGTGGACGGCGGAAAGACACTCTTGGTGGAGTGGGGAGGATTTCATGAAGGATGGATCTCATTTCAGGGCAGGATTTAAGGAAGTCGTATCCCTGCTGGAGAGCCACATTCAGAGTCTGATCCAGTCCCGGAAAGTATCCTGTCACAAGTGGGGCGCTTTTGGGGTTCTTCTGAGGGAGGTTCTGGGTTTGAGGGGATGAGGAAGTGGCTCTGGTTATTTGCTTCTGTACCAGGTTGGGAGGGTAGTTACGGGTTGCGAAAGCTGTTTGCAGGTTGGTGGTGTAATGGTTCAGGGATTCGGGATGGGAGCAGATTCGTTAGCCACAAAGACCTAAGCTGTAGGGAAGGGACCGTTTGATATGGAATGGGTGACAGCTGTCATAATGGATGTACTGTTGCTTGTTGGTTGGTTTGATGTGGACGGATGTGTGAAGCTGGCCATTGGACAGATGGAGGTCAACGTCGAGGAAAGTGGCATGGAATTTGGAGTAGGACCAGGTGAATCTGATGGAACCAAAGGAGTTGAGGTTAGAGAGGAAATTCTGGAGTTCTTCTTCACTGTGAGTCCAGATCATGAAGATGTCGTCAATAAATATGTACCAAACTTTGGGTTGGCAGGCCTGGGTAACCAAGAGGGCTTCCTCTAATTGACCCATAAATAGGTTGGCGTACGAAGGGGCCATCCTGGTACCCATGGCTGTTCCCTTTAATTGTTGGTATGTCTGACCTTCGAAAGTGAATAAGTTGTGAGTTAGGATGAAGCTGGCTAAGGTAATGAGGAAAGAGGTTTTAGGTAGGGTGGCAGGTGATCGGCGTGAAAGGAAGTGCTCCATCGCAGTGAGGCCCTGGACGTGCGGGATATTTGTGTATAGGGAAGTGGCATCAATGGTTACAAGGATGGTTGCTGGGGATAACAGATTGGGTAAGGATTCCAGGCATTCGAGAAAATGGTTGGTGTCTTTGATAAAGGATGGGAGACTGCATGTAATGGGTTGAAGGTGTTGATCTACGTAGGCAGAGATACGTTCTGTGGGGGCTTGGTAACCAGCTACAATGGGGTGGCCAGGATGTTTGGGTTTGTGAATTTTAGGAAGCAAGTAGAAGGTAGGGGTGCGAGGTGTCGGTGGGCTCATGAGGTAGATGGAGTCAGGTGAAAAGTTTTGTAGGGGGCCTAAGGTTCTGAGGATTCCTTGAAGCTCCGCCTGGACATCAGGAATAGGATTACCTTGGCAAACTTTGTATGTAGTGTTGTCTGAAAGGTGACACAGTCCCTCAGCCACATACTCCTGACGATCAAGTACCACGGTCGTGGAACCCTTGTCAGCCGGAAGAATGACAATGAATCGGTCAGCCTTCAGATCACGGATAGCCTGGGCTTCAGCTGTGGTGATGTTGGGAGTAGCGTTATGGTTTTTCAAGAAAGACTGAGAGGCAAGGCTGGAAGTGAGAAATTCCTGGAAGGTTTGGAGAGGGTGATTTTAAGTGTGTGTGTGTGTGTGTGTGTGTGTGTGTGTGTGTGTGTGTGTGTGTGTTTTGTCTAATTCAGAAGGTGGCTGTTTGGCTGAAAGCTTACTTGTTTAGCAGTCTTTTTATTGTGCCTGGCAGTGACTAAACATTTCCACTATAAGGTGAGTAACAATCTATGATTTACATAATATAGTCATTCTTCAATCTATTTTAATCACTACTACCAGTGTATCAATGAGACTCCCATTGGGACTGTCTCTCTTAAACTTATAAGCACAGAACTGCAGATACATCAGAAAACTGTGTGAAACGTAATTGAAATTAAGTAGAGCGAGGTGTAGGTGTTTACACATTATAATTAAAGATTTATCAAGTTAATTGTTCTTTTAGTTAGTACCTCAGCAAAAATGTCACTCAACAGTTTCTTAGTTTCAGTTTAACATCAGCATCTTTCAGGTTTGGGGTGGCCAAAGCTTACTTTTACAGATTAATATGCAAACAGTAAGAAGTGTAAACCTGCCAAATAAAACACACATTTTACTTAAGCAGCATAAAAGTTCACTTGCATCTCATTGTAAGTACAAATTTTTTTACAGTAAATATTACTGAAGAAATAGATAATTATATGTAATGGTCACACAATGACAATTTTCATAAAATGTGATAATCAATTTCTAAATTTATTTTACAAGTACATAGATTTCTGCGCATGAAAATTTTACATAGCCTGACTGCTTAGTAAGAAATTTTTAAATTTTAGCTTAGTAGGTAAGATAAAACTGTACTCAATCCTAAGGTTGAACACCATGCCACTTTAATATGCATAGTCATTTTGGAAGGAGTATATTTTCTCTTTCCAACCTATGATGAATGATTAACGCAGCCAGTTATAAGGGGACCTACAGTTTAATGTGGACTCCAAATCATGGTGCATCTAAGCATTTTTTACATGCAAATTATTGCCAAATGTAAAAGAGGAGACAACTGGAAGAAAAGATTCTACAATTGTCAGAATGTTCAACATCAGACTTGTAGATCTTTAGTCTGATGCCTAGCCACTAAGTCATTGAGCCACATGTTAGTGTATGTTTTACTTTGACAATGGATTCATCATTTCATTTAAAATGATGCTCATATTTAATTAGCAGTATATTGTAATGATTATTCTCTCTCTCTCTCTCTCTCTCTCTCTCTCTCTTTTTAAGGGTGGTGCATTTCCATGTGTGTGTATATTGTGATTTTGTGTACAGGTTGCAATCGACTGCATAGTCAAACCACCTCAGCCAGGAGCTCCATCATACAAGCAGTATGCTGTAGAAAAAGAGGCTATTTTAAACTCACTCAGTGTAAGAGCAAAGATTGTTGTAGAAACATTCAACAGTCTGAAGGGGATGTCCTGCAACAAAGTGCAAGGTGCCATGTACGCATTCCCAAAGGTAAAACTCCAACACTCTTAAAATATGTGGCAACTGGAAAACATGTTCTACAGTGTTTAATCAAAATATGAGGCAAGGCAACCTATCAGTTTGTAAACAGCCCCTTGCTCTTTTTCTAGCATAAGCACATACATGAGCTTGGAAATGTAGTAAAATATTTCTACTATCAAATGTCTCTGTGCACTGCATCAATCAGCTACATGTGAGTGGAGTAGCCTTTCCTCATTTTTGGTCATGGTTCCCTTTCTGGAATTTTTCTTATTGTAGTAGTGATACAATACTATGTCTAGCATTATAGAAACCATTATGTAGTGAATGTCATGTTGCATTATTGGGCTGAAAATGAGTGATTAAGTTATTGGAGGCCCATTGTTAGGGTTAGTTGCAATTCCTCAGACGACAACAGTTGAAATACATAATAAAGCACATCTCTTGTTTACCATCATAAATGCTTGGTGAAGATCACTAAGCACTGATGTAAAGAAGTCAGAACATGTTATCTTTATGCTGCTCCATTCCCTATTGCAACCTGTTTGCTGAATGAAGCCAGCTTTCTCCAATCCTTTTCCTCCCTATTCAGATAGCAAGTGCTGTTCCTTTATTCTGTAGTGAAACAGCCAATTTTTACACTTTTATTCTTCTGTATTTATTGTTGATGTCCTGCTATCAACTTTCATTTCAGTTACATCTTCCACCCAATGCTATAAAGACAGCTAAACAAAATAATTTACCACCAGATACATTTTATGCATTGGGATTACTGGAGGCAACTGGTATCTCTGTTGTACCAGGATCAGGATTCGGGCAAAAACCAGGAACTTATCATTTCAGGTATGAAATCAGTTATCAGTTCTGATATGAAATGTTGAATGTAAATTATGTATGCGAAAAAGAGAAGTATTTACCTGCCAGTCACTGGAATAAGAATAATTACAGTATAGTTGCTACACGAGATACAGAAACGATTAATAAGCAATTACCACCTTCAGAGGTTTGGAGTGACTGAAATTTTATTCTTTTTAGCAGCTCTTCATATTTCCCTTTTTCCTTGTTCATTCAATTTATTAGCAGACAGAATTTTTTAGAGAATGTGAAAGAAATGAAATTCTACTCTGTTTTTCTAAGCAATGTAGTTTTTCATTTACCTTGCATTTTTCAGCATGTATCCATTGTTTAAGATTTGAACTACAGGTATTTCATTAGTTTACTGTTGCATTATAGATTCTTGGAAGGTTAACAGTCATACATATTTTCTTTTCCAGAACTACTATTTTGCCTCAGCAAGATAAACTGAAGAGTATTATGAAGAAATTCAAGGCTTATCATGAAGAGTTTATGCAAAAGTATGAATAATATGCAAATTAAGGAAAGTGCTCACAAATTTGGGCGGAGCAGTGTTTTATTATGGATATATTTGTCTTCTGTTCCTTTATGGAGTAAAAACTACTAAATACTTATACTTGTGGACAAATATTACAATACATCCTAAGGAGGCTGTGAAATTAATTTCTTAAATGATGTAATACTCACTTTTAGCTGTTACCTTTTTATTTCAGTTTTGAAATTTTGCCATTTGATTTGATGTTATGTGTGTTGTATATTACATATATGTCATTAAAAATTATAGAAACTGTGGATCCATGTTACAAGTAATTAATGTGAAATAAATATGACATGCAATCCATAATTTTCATGTTATTTGTTTGTGTTGTTAGACTCAAAATTATCAAAGGATTTGACAGTAGCATTAGAGCTCTATTATAAATGATGGAAGGGTTACCATGCAGCTGAGGTATTGTGCAGTTGTTGATAAGTACAGAATCAAGACTGAAAGTGTACCTATGTCTTTTGTGTCCTACCTCAAATCTAAAAACTAACAAAAACATGTACATGCATGCTGTCTTTCATTGTCCTGGTATAGATCCTTAAATATAATGGACCCCATCATGACCATTTGATCTGTCAGAAGTTTCTGATAACACAGAATGCAGCCCACTTATGGAAAATGGGCAGCTGTATTCCTAATCAGTGGTGGAATTGAAGTTCCAATTACCCCTCCCAGAAGCCATTCTGTTCTGTCAGAAGGCTGAGTCGTGATTGGCAGTGACAATCACTTTGGCAATATAGGCCATCATAACCCAGACAATGTCTCATGGGTTGGTCTGGAGATTTCCATTCACCATTACATCAGGCACTGGGTACCTCCCACTTCTCCTAGAAATCCTCCTGGTGGTCTCTCAAATGACTATACTTTTACTGGAGTGGTTTATGGTACTCAGGAACAGTTGTCATGATTTCTTTTTGGTGTGTCTAATAATTTGTTAGTATTTTTCACCTGCTTCTCAAAGGGCTGCATAGATCTTTGCTGTTGGTTAACACTTGAATCTACACAGAGCCACCCACCTGGTCCTTACTGCAAAGTGGCATTCGTCACTCCATCAGGGCCAAGATGCCTTTTCAGCTGGCCTGAAGACTGCAGAATGTATGTTTCTATGGCATGGTGGATCACTTTGGTAATATGATCCACCCACTCCTGGATGCTGTTATGGTGTTCAAACACAGCAAGTTGTCTGCAGAACATCCAGTCTTCACTACTGTGCACCCACCATGATGGTTGTGTTTCCGGTCTGGTACAAATCCTCATACGGCAAAACAAAGAAATTTCCTTGTCCATATTAACCTCCTTTTGGAGTAAGGATACTTTCCTGACTTGTTGCATGAAGCAACTTTAATTCCACTTTTAAAACCTGGGAAGGATCACACATACCCAAAGTAGTTGTCATAGTGTTGCCCTCACTAGCTGTATGGGAAATACCTTGTATCAGATGGTCAAGTGCTGCCTTTTCTGAATCATAGAACCCAGGTAGTTTCTTAGTTGCTTTCTGTGTGCGTTCATCAGATACCACTCCACCTTTGGTAACAAAGCCCTCCTGGAAGTAGCTATACAACAGGCTTTTCTATGCTGGAATCACTTAATGGGTATATTTTTTGACATCAAAAAGGCTTACAATACTCCTTGGCAGCACAATATCCTTGGGCAGCACCATGAATGGAAGTTTTGAGGATGTCTTCCTATCCGTATGCAGTTGTTCCTTTCACGCTATTTAAGATATTGAGTCAGTTCTGTCCTCCACGACTGCACTGAGCAAGAGAATGTTCCTCAAGGTAGTGTTTTAAGTGTGACTGTCCTTGCCATAAATATTAACATTATAACATCGACAGTTAAATGTCTTGTCCAAAGTTCTTTGTTTATTGATGATTTCTCTTTGTTTTGTCCCTTTGAACCTTTCAACAACAACTCGTCAGTTTCAGTTGACTATTTGGTGGTTGCAGCAACAGCAGAGAAAAACAGTTTTAATTTCTCAACCAAGAAGTCTGAATGCATTCTTTTTAACAGTTCACATTCTGTTTTCCACTTTCCTGAGTTGATGATGAGGGACACTGTTCTTAATTTTAAATATGAGGTGAGGTTTCTGGGCCTCACCTTTGACTCTTAACTTGCATTATGCCACATCTTAGGAACCTGAAAAGATGATCACTCAAAGTACTCAGTATTTAAAATGTGTTAGTCATAATTCATGGGGAGAGTACTCAACTTGGTTTTGCAGTTTTACTGGGCCTTCATGCACTCTTGGTCTGATTATGGGTGCATAGTTTATGGGTCTATAAGATCTCTTATTGAGAAATTGTGGATGTGGTACACCGTGAAGGATTTCGGCTGGATACTGCTGAGGCCTTTACAACCAGCCCCACACTTGGCACTGGGGTGCGGCATGCCTATAGAATGTTGTCCACACCTAACACACCTGCATACCATACTGTTTCTTGTCAACTCTGAATTATCCTGTCTCACGGTCTAATTAAAAATAATGTTGAATAATGGTCAAAACTGAAGGTTCATTAACAGTTCTGTCTATGTAGAGTAGACACAGAAATGGATAGGGTAAATTGCAGGACACAGGTAGTACATCAGTTGCATTAACACTGCACAGTGTAAAAGTCAGTAGTTAAATATTATACTTATCTTTTGTCTCTTGTATTCAGCATTGTAATTACTGTTGTTGTTGTTGTTGTTGTTGTTGTTGTTGTTGTTGCTTGTTGTCCTAAAATGAAAAGGGTATGATGTCACTGATAAAGGTGTATGTTTTATGTATTTTAGAACAGTTGTTTAATCTCACAGGTCAGTAATCCACTGTAGTGCATTCTTCAAAAAATGTGATAACATTAACTCGACCCCTTTTTTAAAGTAATGATACTGAATGAGTTTTTAAATCAATAACTTTTTTTAATCAAACACTTCTCACAGTTCTCACACTTGGCAAAACACATTTCTTCTGACAATACTCATTCTTTGGCAATACAGTTTCACGTATGTATTTTTACACATGCGAAATGAAGGTGTGTAGAATCAAACCTCCTCATATCTGTCCACTTAAGATACAAGACAGCACTGAACGAAAACTTTCTTATAAGCAAATACAACAGGTAACAGGCATGTGGTAAAAAGATATTAAGACTCTTCTGATCACAGATAAACATTCACATCAATATTGGCTGACAGAGATGTAATATAAGTAGAATAGTTTGTACCGAATCACAATAGCATTTTGATAGCTCTGAATGCCAGTAATCAATTAGTTTTAGAAACAATAAAACACGAAATATAGAATAGAAGTCCCTAACACTGAAAGAGACCCACCGTTTTACACAGAGAAAAGCAAATGAAATATAAACAGGACAAGAAACATATTGTGATATTCATTAGTCACGGCAGTACCATTATTTACACTTGCAAAGATATCACAACACTATAAGTCTGTTTCACCACCAATGGGAAGACTTTCTCATAATTGACAATGAGCAACAAGGACCTATGTGTTTTGTGTGAAAGATTGCCTTTTAGAGGTGGATGTGGCTGATATTAAAGTTTTAACAAAGGTTGGAGTAGATCGCCACCTTGGGTGTTACAGAGGCTCAGGGTTATTTTAGACTTGATGATTTACAAAAAGGACTGCACTACTATTTTTACATTTATATCACTGGTTCTTAATATTTTAGATAGGTGTAATAGTTTTAATGTATTTTTTTATATTTTTTTATTGGCATTTGGCCATTGCTATACTGCTATGCACCACATTTAGCTACTACCACTCTTATTGCTTAATCCATTATGCATGCTGTTAATTGCTGTTTACAAAAACTGGGGTATGAACAAAAGACTGATACGTGTCACCACTAGGAACTATTCATAAAGCGATTCTATTACTGTAGAGAGTGCACCAGGTGTAGAGAGAACTTGTGTCAAAAGGGAGACACCAGAAAGGAGGTGGTTTGAAGCTAAGGAGATATGTAAAATAAACTTTTGGTTATATTTCGACCATGTGGTGTGCCTGAGGGTTTATCCAGATGGGACTGGGGGGCATACACCAGTATGAGTATTAGCAAAATATGGGGACAGAAAGGGAAGAGAAAGGTGTTTCATGTTCAAAGCATCCAGTGGCTGGTTAGACAGAGTGGTTATGGAGGCAGGTGCTGCCTGAAAGCTAGAAACCATAGAGCAACTTCACTGTCCTCTCTTTCCCAAAATATAACCACCAGCAGCAACCATGTGAATCCTTTCTGATGCCTCCCTATCAGCTAGTCGGTGGAGTGGGTACATAAGTGCATTCAGCAGAGGGCTGAAAGTGTACCCTGTTGGTTGCTTTTACTCAAAAGAGCTACTTCTGTCCTGAATGGACAGGTAGTTTGGTCATGTAAGCACTAGAAAAACATCTAGCTTTGTTGCAGTTACACGCATGAAAAAAAAAAATAAAAAAAATTTAAATTCTCTCAATAACCCAAACTGGCTAGGAGCCTTCCAAACTACAATAATATATAAAAAAAAAAAAAAACCTAGATACAATCATATAAAATAGCCACACATCATGTGCATAATGTTTCTGTATCAGCAAATCAGGGTCAGCCACAGTGTGCCAAATTGCATGTGAGCATGATAAGCAGGCTGCATGTGTCTTGACTTTGCTTGTTTCTTGTCAGAAGAACTTGGTGCAGCATGACATTCCATTTTTTGGTTGGCTTTACTTTCTTCAGTTTGGAAGGGTCATGGTATCAGTAATGGCGCCCATACCTGGGCTGAAGGGGGGCACAGTTGCCCCCTCGCTCTCAGGCAAATGAAAAAAATATAGTGTAGTCAAATGTTTTTCTTTCAAGATAATGATTTAAAAGTCATTGTTATGCAGATTTTTAAAAGGTTCGGAGCTAGAACTTTTTTTATGGCTACTTATAAGTCACCAATTATCTTGAAGAAATATTAAAAATACTTCATACCCCATCCCTCCCTGGTTTACCCCCACCCCTTCCCCTCCTACAATCATATGGGCATCTTTGGGTATCTGCACTCTATATCTTTTGTTATTTGTTTGTGGTATAAAAAAAGTTCACAGGGCCAGTGGTTGTTTGTACAAAAAGAGGCAGTCAAGTGATCTATCATCACAAGCCTTTAAAAGTGAATGGGAACGACAGAAGAGAAGGATATGAACTCTCAGTATCAGTCATGCAATATACAATTATGTTATCAACATGTACCACAAATTTGCTGTGTTATGACATAACAACACCATGCAGAAAAAATTTGAAGATTTAGTTGATGCGGAAAGAGCAAAAAATTCCAATGACCAACAGATGAAATTCATTGTTTGCAGGTGTAGAGCACTTGATGAAATTGGTGGTACAAATAGTAAATTTTCCGAAGTCGTGTGCGTTATTCCACTGTAAGTTGCAACAGTTTTCAATGGAATCGAACAAAGAGTATGTGGACTTTATATATTACTGCAGAGTACATTGCTTAAGTGAATTTGCAGTGATTTTTCAATTTCAAACTCACTACTGTTTATTTATGAAAGAAAAAGGAGAGCAGGAATGAAGATTAGAACATCCACTATGGAATGCAGACCTCGTATTGTAAGTGGACTTGACAGCACGACTCTCTCAGTAAGACATTACAAGGTGAGAAAAAACTTATTTATGATTTGGTAGGGATTATTTTAAAAAGAAAACCGCATTGTGAAAGGGACAAATTCTGACAAAAAATACCAACCACTTCCCTAAGCCCACTGGCATTAAAGAAAATGCGAGGTCTGAATAATGCATTGTAGCCTTGAAAGAATTACAACAATATTTCTAAATGTTTTGAGGACATTGCCAATCTTACATCTGGTTTTTGAGACCATTTGCCATTTCAGTTGAAAGTTCCCTTGTGGGTGTGCAGAACTAATTCACCTGCAGTGTAATTCCCCTTTAAAAGACAAACTCTTTTATGTTAAAACTGTCCAGGAGGTCTACATTGCTTTCATTCGGAAGACTTTCTGCACTCCCATAATCAGGTTGCAAATGTGATAAAATATTTTAATTAACCTGTGTGTGAAAGGACTTTTCCGATTATAAAATTACACACCAACCCGAGTGTGGAAATCTATGAAATTGTCTGTTTGTGTCCATATGCTGACAGTTTGTACCTGATAAAAATTATATTCTGCATTCAACACACCAGGAGTACTTGAATAATACTTAAAATTTGTTTTATTTGTGATCTAAGTTGTTGGGAAATATGAAATCAAGTTGTTAGCAGTGTGACTACATTGCCCTTTAAATGCAGCACTTTTGCAGTTTCCCACTCCTCACTCTCAGACAGTGTGGTGTGGCAATGGTGGAAGTGTGCATCCAGGTGAGAAAACTATGGCATGCAAGCAAGAGCATTGCTTGCATGCAGAATTCTTGGCTGTCCTTGATCTGAATAGTTAGATCACACATATTTAAGTTTACCAAATTGCGACATGGTCACTGATTAAAACAGTGATCCAGAAAATGTAGAAAGAATTTCCTTTATTTCCACCAATGATCACAAAACTTTTGGTCCTTAGATTACTGGTTTCAGTCAGCAATGACCTTCTTCAGATCTGTTGTATAACATGTTCTAATACAACAATGGAAACTCTGCATAGGAATATCAACAGTGTAGGAGAAGGTAGATTGCTACTTATCATAAAGATGACATAATACGTCATCAACAGCTTTTGGCCCCAGCCACAGCCACAGCCTTCATCAGAAAAAGAGAAACACACACCATTCATACACACAAGCAAGCACACGTCACAGACACATGACTGCCAATCCCGGCAGCTCAGCTAGAATGTGGTCTTATGCATGAGGTGTGCTTGCTTGTGTGTATGAATGGTGTTTGCTTCTCTTCTTCTGATGAAGGCTATGATCTGCAACTTAACATGTAATATTTATGGTAAGTAGCAATCTACCTTTTCCCGCTTTGTTGATGTCATGATATAATAAAGCCATAGTAGCATCATTCTAAAATATACAGAAAATCCGCATAGCACCATTGTATGTATTTTAAAATATGATGTAAACTAGGCAGAAATAAAAGAAATTCATACTAAACATTCAAGTGCTTCAATATTGTATTTAACAATAGCTCATTCTTCCGGTTTGACAGCAACACTGGAGCCAATGTTGGAATGGGAACCTTTGCATTAACCAATACTCATTAAAAAGGTTTTTGCTGTGTCTTGTATCTAAACTTTGACCAAACCTTGGAAGACCCAACAGTACTGACAGACCACTGTCACCCTTAGCCCATAGGCATCACTGGATGTGGATATGGAGATGCATGTGGTCAGCCCACTACACTCACAGTCACTGTCAATTTATGAGACTGGAGCTACTATTCCTCAGTCAAGCAGCTCCTCAGTTGGCCTCACAATGGCTGAGCCCACCCCTCTTGCAAACAGTGCATGGCTCACCTGGACAGTCACCCGTCCAAGTGCTACCCATACTCAACAGTACTTAACTTTGGTGGTCTGAGGGGAACTAGTGTGACCACTGTGACAATGCCATTGGTATGTCTTGCATCTCGTACGTGAAAATAGTAGATGGTTTATGTCTCCTTCTTCACTGCATAAATCACATAATGGAGATTCCTTCAATACTATTTGGGACAGGAAAGCTAGTAACTTGCCATGATTTAAGCGCATGTGCATAATCATTGTTATGAATCATCTACTTCTATTGCAAAAGTTAAACCAAGGAGAAAATGTTACCTTTATATTTCAGCTGACCATAATGTGCAATGGCCTTGCCGCAGTGGATACACCGGTTCCCATGAGATCACCACAGTCAAGCGCTGTCAGGCGTGGTTGGCACTTGGATGGGTGACCATAGAGGCCACCATGTGCTGTTGCCATTTTTCGTGGGGCACTCAGCCTCGTGATGCCAACTGAGGAGCTACTCGAGTGAATAGTAGTGGCTTTGGTCAAGAAAACCATCATAACGACTGGGAGAGCAGTGTGCTGACCCCATGCTCCACCTGTCCGCATCCTCCACTGAGGATGACACAGTGGTCGGATGGTCCCGGTGGGCCACTCGTGGCCTGAAAACAGAGTGCTTGACCATAATGCACTCCTTTTGAAACCTTGGTCGAATCCCATTGGATCTGTCAGTTGTTTCTTGTATTTGTAGTGACTTTTTTAATAATGTCTATAATTGTAACTGACACATGTTTGTTCCATTTTTGTTTTTTGAGAATCTTTAATATATGAGGGCTATCCACAAAGTACATTACGTTTTCGTTTGTGTCCGTTAGGGGCGGGGCTAGTGTGGCCATCTTGGTGTCATGGCATTCCGCCACTCAGTCAGCATCCTGCCGTTCTAGTGAGAGGTTCGTGCTGTACTCCGTTGAGTTACTGTGACAGTCTGAAATGTCAGCATTAATTGAAAATGCCGCGAAGTGTAAAAAGCATGCTGTAATAAGGTTTCTGACTGCAAAAAACTGTACACCGATAGAAATCTATCGGCAGCTTTGTGAAGTGTATGGGGACAGCATAACCACTGAAGGTGGAGTGTGTCAATGGGTCATAAAATTTAAAAATGGCCGAACTAACGTTCACAATGAAGAGCAAAGTGGAAGACCCAGCATAGTGACTGCCGAACTTGTCGAAAAAGTCAATGCCGCGGTCCGTGAAAACCATAATTTCACAATACCAGAACTCTCTATGAGTTTTCCACAGATTTCACGAAGTTTGTTGCACGAAATCATTAGCAAAAAGCTTGGTTACCACAAGTTTTGTGCAAGATGGATACCAATAATCTTGACAGAGATTCACAAAAATCAGCGAATGGCTGCAACGTTAACGTTTTTGGACACTTACGAGAAAGATGGTGACTCATTACTCGATCGCATTGTTACTGGTGACAAAACATGGGTTCAGCATGTGAACTGCGAGACAAAATTGCAGTCAATGCAGTGGGGGCACACAAATTCCCCCCAAAAACCCAAGAAATGCATGCAGACAATGTCGGCAAGGAAGGTGATTGCGACTGTCTTTTGGGACAGAAAAGGTGTGATTTTTGTGGATTTCCTGGAAAGAGGCACTACAATAAACTCTCAAAGGTATTGCCAAACTCTGCACAACCTCAGAAGAGCAATACAAAACAAGCGCAGGGGAAAGTTGGGCTCAAAGATCTTGCTGATTCATGACAACGCCTGGGCCCACACGGCAAATGCCACTCGTGAAGTTCTCGAATCTTTTAAGTGGGAGTTGTTTCCCCATCCGCCGTACAGTCCTGACCTGGCACCGTGCGACTTCCACTTATTCCCACCAATGAAGAAGTGGTTGGCTATGCAGCGTTTTGATGATGACGCACAGCTTCAAGAAGAGGTAACTACGTGGTTGAAGGCGCAGGCGGCCAAATTTTACGACGAAGGAATTTCCAAGCTCGTCCATCGCTACGATAAGTGCCTTAATTTAAATGGCAACTATGTAGAAAAGTAGTATTTAAGTGTGGCTTTCATCTGTATATAATAAAAAAAATCCAATACTTTATTTATTTTTAATTCCAAAACGTAATGTACTTTGTGGATAGCCCTCGTACTTAGGGAATCAGTTAATATCAGCATTCTGCCTTGTGAGCAAGATCTGATGTAATCTGAAAATTCTAAAAATATGCCGAACACTGTTGCACATGAAAGGAAACAAATGCGAAGCTGCAAACTATAAACTTGTATCAGTTTTGTCAGACTTTTGTAAAATTCTTGAGAATCTTTTCGTTAGGAGACTAGCAACCTTCCTAAATAAAGAAATGATGAGAAGTGATTCATGATATGGATTTAGAGCTGGCAGGTCAACCTATTCAGCTATTTCTGTCTTCCTAAATGAAATAATAACTGTAGTAGACAATAAACAACATATTTTGGCATATTCCTTGGCTTTATTAAAGCTTCTGATACAACTGATCATGGCAATCTGTTGCAGAAACTAAATAATTATGGAATTTGAGGTCTACCAAAGAGATGGATCTGTTCTTCGACATCTATATCTACAGATGTACTCTATGAGCCATTAGTCAGTGCCTGGAAGAGGGTGCTATCTACCTCTACTAGTCATCCCCTTTTCTGTTCCAATTACAAATGGAATCAGGGAAAATGCCCTTGTACAAGCTGTAACTTCTCATACCTTCTCATCGTGGCCCCTTACACAAAATATACATTGGCAACAGTAGAACTGATCTGCAGTCAGCCACAAATGCAGTTCCTCTATATTTTATCAACAGTGTTTCACAAAAAGAATGTTTTATTCCCTTCAGATTTCCATTTGAGCTCATTAAACATCTTCATAATATTTCTGTGTTGATCTAACCTACCGGTAAAAAGTCTAGCAGCATCCTTCTGAATTTCTTCTATGTCTCACTCTAATCCAAGATGGTGAGGAGCCCAAACACATGAGTGGTATGGAAGAAAGGGTTGCACTAGTGTTCTATATGCAGTCTCCTCTGTAGATGAACTACACTCTCCCAGAAATCTGCCAATAAACTGAAGCTGACCATTCACCTCCCCTACTACCATCCCTACATATGTGTTCCGTTGCATAAGGCTTTGCACCATTACATCTAGATATTTAAACAAATTGACTGTGGCAAGCAGCACACCTCTAATACTGTGTTCTAACATTATAGGATTGTTTTTCCAACTCACCTGCATTAATTCACACATTTCTACACTTAGAGCAACCTGCCATTCATCACAACAAATAGAAATTCTCTCTAAGTCATCTTGTATCCTCCTACAGTCGCTCAACAATAGCATTTTCCTGTTCACTACAGTATCTATCACACTTCCCCTGGGGCACTTCTGATGATACCCTTGTATCTGATCAACAATTGCCACCCAGGACAACATACTGGGCTCAGTTACTTAAGAAGTTTTCAAGCCACTTCCATATCTGGGAAACTATTCCATATGCTCAGACCTTTGTTAACAGTTTTCATTGGGGCACTGTGTCAAACAATTTCCAGAAATCCTCAAATATGGAATCTGCTGTTACCCTTCATTGATGTTCAACAAACCAATTACATGAAACACAAAGATGCAAAAACATACAAAAGTTATAATTTTTATAGTAATGTACAAAGAATCAAATACAGAGTCCTTCAAGGATCTGTTCTGCTCCTCTTCATTCTTTACATTAATGACCTATCAGGGAAAAAACCTAGCACACATTGAAGAGAGCTGACAAGAAACTGTTGAAGTCATAATACTCCATTTAACACCATGGTTCAGAACTGAGATGCTTATAATAAATTCTGCAAAACAGTGACAATCAATTTCCACACCAAACAGAATCGCCGCCCAGCAATATGAATTTTCTATGACAGAAAACAGTCTCACTAGTAAGAGAGAAAAATTTTTTGAGTAATGTATACATATTCAAGAAAACCTCAGAATGGGAGTTGCACCTGAGTAATATAAATAAAAAGTTAAGTATATTCTTGCTAAATAGCAAAAGTGGTAGTCAGGCTCACTGTAAGAACTGTTTAAAAAATTGCAGTACAGAAAGTATAGATTCATACTCACCACTTAGGGGAAGTGTTGAGACCAGCAACGAAGTGAAACAAAATACTAAATATTTCAGATTTATGACAAAGTCATACTTCAGAGGTAGAAGGTAGAAAACGCACACATATCCAAACAACACCTCACACACAAGATCACTGTCGTCAGGCATTAATGCCCAACTGTGACTGCATCTAATGTGAGCAGTAATCTAGTTGAGGTGTGTAGTGGGGGAGCAGGGGGGGGGGGGGGGGGAGGGGGGAGGGGCAAGGTATCAGGTGGGGTTGGATAGCAGTGTAGAGATGTGGGAGTTGCCAGTTCTTCCCATGAGAGCATGCAGGAGTGTGCTGAGAACGGGATAGGGCTGATAGGTGCAGCATCAGGAGACTGTGCTGGGGGACAAAAAAGGGAAGGGGGAGGAAAGTGACACAGTGCGAATGAATACATTTATGAATCTGTTGTGCATATCAATGCAAACATTACTAAGTATTTCATGAATAGTTCTGTACATAATCGTGGAACAAGAGCCAACTTAGACTTAGATTTACCAGGAGGAAACAAACATAAATCTCCAAACATCATTTTCTATCAGAGAATAAAATTCTGTAACAAACTGCACAAGGAAATGAAAAGCTTTCCTAGACTAGACCTGTTTAAAAAGACAGCTTCAACATTCTACATAAATACAGCATCTATGCAATTCAAGATTACATAGAGGACTCTGTGTAGTGGCTAGCGATGAAAGCGGATAACTGCAAAACCCTGTCACATTACATGTTTGCTGTTGTGTTATCTCATGCAATATCCTTGTGTTTTCTGTTGTGTTTGTCTATGGTGAATACTTAAAATGAATCCTGATGTGTCCAATGAATATTCCAATGTGCCTAAAATTACAAAAAGGACAAATAAATGTAAAACATCTATAAATATGTGAAAGCAGAAAAACATTATGCTGCTACAAGTGCAAAGACTCAAATCATGTGTAAACATAATGATAATTTTTGCAAAGCATTATGCATATTAGAATATAACATGATACTTGAAGATAATAGATATTGGAACAACACATAGTTTTTATAGCATTGAAGAAAATCTGAATATGGAAAAGTAATATTATTTATATATACTGATATGGAATATTTATATGTATTATCCAAGTTTTTGTAACAAATTAAATATAAGAAATTATATTGTAATTGACTACATTCATACAATGTATATTGTTAACAGATGAATAAAGAGATTGAATTGAATTGAACACAGATGCTGTGAGCCAGAGAAACTTTTTAATAGGGTACACTTATGTGCATTATCCTAAAAGAAGACGCCATAATCAAGGTAAGACAGAATGTTCCAGCTAAAAGAAAACTACAAGCTATAGCATATAAATTGCTCTTCAGGGGAAGGTCCCTGTTTGTAGATCTGCAGTCCTAAATATTTTTAATGTTGGGAGAAGGAAGGTTGAGCTTGCAGCTGATGAGAAAATGAATAGTGTGGTAGCAGTTTCTGAAAAAAGAGGTGGTGCAAGGCTTGGTGACGATATGAAGAAATTACAAGCTAAAATTATAGCTCACATAACAAGGTTTAAATGCAGCGAACAGCAAATGGGGGGGAGAAAAAGACACCATTAAGAAAATACTTGCCTCCAGAATTAACCATACATAAGATGTGAAATTTATTTTGCAAGAAGAGAGATGCTGGCAGCACAACTTCAACACAATTTACTTACACAGTATATTATCAGGTGAGCAATAAATTAATTATCTAGTACATATGATATCCTGAGATGACAGTTAAAAGACGCATTCATGTTATGTCTAAAATTTCTGTTAAGGTCACTGCACAGTAAAAGGAGATTTCTAATTATCTTTTCTTTATTTTCTTCAGTTTTTTGTCACCAAATTTAATCTGGGGTTTAACAACATAAAACAGGACACCTGCAATGACTGCCTAGCATTCAAAGTTCATTTTAAAGCTGCTGTTGTTGATGATATGAAGAAGCAGATTGTTGTGGAAATACTTGTTCGTAAACAAAAAGTAGAGGTTTTTTTTTCCTTCAGAACCTTAATAAATTTCCTTATGGCAGTGTAACAGTGAACAGCATATTATTCACGCCAATTATGGTACTGTGTTGGGAATAGTTATTCGTGAGGAAAGCAAAATTATTTCACTAAACATGACATATTTTTATAGATAGCTTGAGAGTGGAGGTGGTAGGGGTCAAAAGGAAATTAGTTAATGTCTGTAGCATTTCTTCAAGATGGTCTTAAATCCAAATTGTCATGAAAATGACAATAAATGTATTTGATTGTTCTGTGACAGTTGTGCATCACAAAACAAAAATTATTTTATTTCTGCTCTGTGTGATTACATCACAAAATGGATTTCAGATTGAGTGGTTCTTCCCTGTACATGGTAATTCACAAACACCTGCAGATGGATGTTGTTGTATTGTAGAACAGATACTCTAAAAGCTTGAAACTGTAATGATCCCTGGGGAATCTACAGTGTATTTGAGACAGCAGGACCACTTCAATCACTGACTCCTGATTTCTCCTGAGTCAACAGGCAAGAACTCGGTCAAATATCAGTTCCAAAGTCAAAATATTCAAAATTAGTGAAGCTAAACATCTCACCATCCATCATACATTGGTGTGCATGCTGCATATGCAATAACATCAGTGTGAAAATACAAAATGATCAGAAGGGGGTAAGGTATGATCATGTTTTTGCCTCAAGTAAAACATTTACTAAATGATAGTCATGTACAACAGGCAAAGGAAAGTGACTGGGTATCCCTGCTTTCTGCAATGGGCTATGAATTGAACCAGATCCCTCTCTACAAATGTGTGGCAGAGGATAATGATATATGGGTAGTTAGTGAGGATGGAGACAATAACAACATAGATGATCATTATAATGACATATTTAAAGACAAACTCATTGTCTTTAAATATGTCTGCTTGAGTCTGTATACGTGTGGATGGATATGTGTGTGTGTGCGAGTGTATACCTGTCCTTTTTTCCCCCTAAGGTAAGTCTTTCCACTCCTGGGATTGGAATGACTCCTTACCCTCTCCCTTAAAACCCACATACTTTCGTCCTTCCCTCTCCTTCCCTCTTTCCTGATGAGGCAACAGTTTGTTGCGAAAGCTTGAATTTTGTGTGTATGTTTGTGTTTGTTAGTGTGTCTGTTGACCTGCCAGCACTTTCATTTGGTAAGTCACATCATCTTTGTTTTTAGATATATTTTTCCTATGTGGAATGTTTCCCTCAGATGATGTGACTTACCAAACGAAAGCGCCGGCACGTCGATAGACACACAAACAAACACAAACATACACACAAAATTCAAGCTTTCGCAACAAACTGTTGCCTCATCAGGAAAGTGGGAAGGAGAGGGAAAGACGAAAGGATGCGGGTTTTAAGGGAGAGGGTAAGGAGTCATTCCAATCCCGGGAGCGGAAAGACTTACCTTAGGGGGAAAAAAGGACGGGTATACACTCGCACACACACACACATATCCATCCACACCTATACAGACACAAGCAGACATATTTAAAGACCAAGAGTTTGGGCAGAGATGTCAGTCGAGGCGGAAGTGCAGAGGCAAAGATGTTGTTGAATGACAGGTGAGGTATGAGTGGCGGCAACTTGAAATTAGCGGAGATTGATGACTGGTGGATAACGGGAAGAGAGGGTATGTTGAAGAGCAAGTTCCCATCTCCGGAGTTCAGATAGGTTGGTGTTAGTGGGAAGTATCCAGATAACCCGGACGGTGTAACACTGTGCCAAGATGTGCTGGCCGTGCACCAAGGCATGTTTAGCCACAGGGTGATCCTCATTACCAACAAACACTGTCTGCCTGTGTCCATTCATGCGAATGGACAGTTTGTTGCTGGTCATTCCCACATAGAATGCGTCACAGTGTAGGCAGGTGAGTTGGTAAATCACGTGGGTGCTTTCACACGTGGCTCTGCCTTTGATCGTGTACACCTTCCGGGTTACAGGACTGGAGTAGGTGGTGGTGGGAGGGTGCATGGGACAGGTTTTACACCGGGGGCAGTTACAAGGGTAGGAGCCAGAGGGTAGGGAAGGTGGTTTGGGGATTTCATAGGGATGAACTAAGAGGTTACGAAGGTTAGGTGGACGGCGGAAAGACACTCTTGGTGGAGTGGGGAGGATTTCATGAAGGATGGATCTCATTTCAGGGCACGATTTGAGGAAGTCGTATTCCTGCTGAAGAGCCACATTCAGAGTCTGATCCAGTCCCGGAAAGCATCCTGTCACAAGTGGGGCACTTTTGTGTTTCTTCCGTGGGAGGTTCTGGGTTTGAGAGGATGAGGAAGTGGCTCTGGTTACTTGCTTCTGTACTAGGTCGGGAGGGTAGTTGCGGGATGCGAAAGCTGTTTGCTGGTTGTTGGTGTAATGGTTCAAGGATTCCGGACTGGAGCAGATTCGTTTGCCACGAAGACCTAGGCTGTAGGGAAGGGACCGTTTGATGTGGAATGGGTGGCAGCTGTCATAATGGAGGTACTGCTGCTTGTTGGTGGGTTTGATGTTGACGGACGTGTGAAGCTGGCCATTGGACAGATGGAGGTCAACATCAAGGAAAGTGGCATGGGATTTGGAGTAGGACCAGGTGAATCTGATGGAACCAAAGGAGTTGAGGTTGGAGAGGAAATTCTGGAGTTCCTCTTCACTGTGAGTCCAGATCATGAAGACGTCATCAATAAATCTGTACCAAACTTTGGGTTGGCAGGCCTGGGTAACCAAGAAGGCTTCCTCTAAGCGACCCATGAATAGGTTGGCGTATGAGGGGGCCATCCTGGTACCCATGGCTGTTCCCTTTAATTGTTGGTATGTCTGGCCTTCAAAAGTGAAGAAGTTGTGGGTCAGGATGAAGCTGGCTAAGGTAATGAGGAAAGAGGTTTTAGGTAGGGTGGCAGGTGATCGGCGTGAAAGGAAGTGCTCCATCGCACCGAGGCCCTGGATGTGCGGGATATTTGTGTATAAGGAAGTGGCATCAATGGTTACAAGGATGGTTTCCGGGGGTAACGGATTGGGTAAGGATTCCAGGCATTCAAGAAAGTGGTTGGTGTCTTTGATGAAGGATGGGAGACTGCATATAATGGGTTGAAGGTGTTGATGTACGTAGGCAGAGATACGTTCTGTGGGGGCTTGGTAACCAGCTACAATGGGGTGGCCGGGATGATTGGGTTTGTGAATTTTAGGAAGAAGGTAGAAGGTAGGGTTAGCGGGGTGTTGGTGGGGTCAGGAGGTTGATGGAGTCAGGTGAAAGGTTTTGTAGGGGGCCTAAGGTTCTGAGGATTCCTTGAAGCTCCGCCTGGACATCAGGAATGGGATTACCTTGGCAAACTTTGTATGTGGTGTTGTCTGAAAGCTGACGCAGTCCCTCAGCCACATACTCCCGACGATCAAGTACCACGGTCGTGGAACCCTTGTCTGCCGGAAGGATGACGATGGACCGGTCAGCCTTCAGATCACGGATAGCCTGGGCTTGAGCAGTGGTGATGTTGGGAGTAGGATTAAGGTTTTTTAAGAAGGATTGAGAGGCAAGGCTGGAAGTCAGAAATTCCTGGAAGGTTTGTAGAGGGTGATTTTGAGGAAGAGGAGGTGGGTCCCGCTGTGACGGAGGACGGAACTGTTCCAGACAGGGTTCAATTTGGATAGTGTCTTGGGGAGTTGGATCATTAGGAGTAGGATTAGGATCATTTTTCTTCGTGGCAAAGTGGTACTTCCAGCAGAGAGTACGAGTGTAGGACAGTAAATCTTTGACGAGGGCGCTTTCGTTTGGTAAGTCACATCATCTTTGTTTTTATATATATATATATTTATTATAATAGAGGGAAACATTCCACGTAGGAAAAATATATCTAAAAACAAAGATGATGTGACTTACCAAATGAAAGTGCTGGCAGGTCGACAGACACACAAACAAACACAAACATACACACAAAATTCAAGCTTTCGCAGCAAACTGTTGCCTCATCAGGAAAGAGGGAAGGAGAGGGAAAGACGAAAGGATGTGGGTTTTAAGGGAGAGGGTAAGGAGTCATTCCAATCCCGGGAGTGTAAAGACTTACCTTAGGGGGTAAAAAGGACGGGTATACACTCGCACACACACACATATCCATCCACACATATACAGACACAAGCAGACATATTTAAAGACACAGAGTTTGTCTTTAAATATGTCTTTAAATATGTCTGCTTGTGTCTGTATATGTGTGGATGTATATGTGTGTGTTTGCGAGTGTATACCCGTCCTTTTTTCCCCCTTAAGGTAAGTCTTTCCGCTCCTGGGATTGGAATGACTCCTTACCCTCTCCCTTAAAACCCACATCCTTTCGTCTTTCCCTCTCCTTCCCTCTTTCCTGATGAGGCAACAGTTTGTTGCGAAAGCTTGAAATTTGTGTGTATGTTTGTGTGTCTATCGACGTGCCAGTGCTTTCGTTTGGTAAGTCACATCATCGTTGTTTTTAGATATATTTTTCCCACGTGGAATGTTTCCCTATATATATATATATATATATATATATATATATATATATATGTAAGATTTTTCTCCTTTTAAAAGGAGAAAAATCTTACAGGATAACTGATTTTCACATAAGCATAATCTGCACATCAACACAGTAAGTAAACCTTTTGAGAAGGAGAGATATATCATACTGTCATTACGCTGTAAGACTATATGCCATCCTGTCTGAAACAGACACTGAATTTGCATAAATTTAAAGTGAAACTGATAGAACTTGCTTGTCAGCTGCTTTTCTTTTTCTCAGATTTTAAAATCCCATAAAAATAGTATAATTGTTCAGTCATCTTATTTATTTGCAGTTTTATGCTACCAAAATACAACATGTAATTAGTAATTTGAAACTGTAGTATGTATAAATAGTATTTACTATGCGAAACCTGAGTTGTCCTGCATCACTGATCGAGGTGGCTTAGTGATCAGCACACTGGTCTCACATTCTGGAGGAAGACAGTTCAAATCCCCATCCAGCCATTCATATTCAGGTTTCCAATGAAATACATAAATCAGTTCAGGCAAATGCTGATGTGGTTCCTTTAAAAGGCTGCAGGTGAATTTCTTCCCCTTGCCCTTTTGTAATTAGTGCTTATGCTCCATCTGTAATGATCACAATGTTGGTGGGACAGTAAACTCTAATCTTTCTTCCTTCCTTCCCTTGTCCTATAGTGTATGTATAAATTATATGTTACATCATGATTTGCTGAATCAAGAGAGAAATAAAAATGTACATGCATACGAGGGGTGTTCAATAAGTAGTGCAACACATTTCTTGTTGAAAGCAGGTTAGTTTTACACAGGATCCCAGCACACCATATTAAACTCCAGTCTTCTGGCTACAGAACCCTATTTTTCAACATTATCTCCATTCAGTGTGACAGCCTTCCACCACCTTACAGAGATGGTCTGTATGCTTGCACTGTACCACTCTACTGGTCGACGTCAGACCCAAAATCTTGCTGCATCAATAACCTCTCCATCATCTATGTGCTACTTCCTGTGGAGTGCATACTTCATTGGGCCAAACAGATGGAAGTCAGAAGGTGCGACATCCAGGCTCTAGTATGTATGAGGAAGAACAGTCCAAATTAAGTTCTGCGAGCTCCTCTCAGGTGTGCAGACTTGCATGAGGCTTAAGTTGTCACGGAGATGGAGAAATGTTTTTGCATTTTTGTGGCGATGAACTTGCTGAAGTTGTTTCTTCAATTTCCTGAGCATAACACAATACACTTCAGAGTTGATTGTTGGACCATGAGGGAGAACATTAAACAGAATAACCCCTTCAGAGTCCCAGAAGACCATCGTCATGACGTCACTGGCTGAGGATGTGGCTTTGAACTTTTCTTTGGAGGAGAGGTGGTGTGGCACCACTCCGTGGATTGCCATTTTGTTTCCGGTTTGAAGTGAGGAATCCATCTTTCATCACCTGTGATGATATTTGACAAAAAATTGTCATGATCAGCCTCATAATGCGCAGGTTTTTTTCATTCGAAATTGCTCCTGAGAAAAAAAGTGTTGCATTACTAACTGAACACTCCTCGCACATAATATGAGCCTTTGTGAGATTAGGATGATCTGTTGTTAACCAGCTGTAGTGTCTAATAAAGATAAGTTGGACCCTTGGTTAGTATGCTTGTATCACTGGCAAACATCACAGTTTTTGAACCATCCTTTAAAGGCACTGGCAGATCACTTTTGAAGGTTGTGTACTGATGCTTGGGGAACACCATATGTCGAGTTCCCCTATTCTGTGATTAGTTTCATGCCTCACTCATGTAACACTGTCTGTCACTGTGACACTCTGCCTTCTATTACAAAGCCCTTTATTTTACAGATAATAAAATTTGTGGTGTCACCGCCAGACACCACACTTGCTAGGTGGTAGCCTTTAAATCGGCCGCGGTCCATTAGTATACGCCGGACCCGCGTGTCGCCACTGTCAGTGATAGCAGACCGAGCGCCACCACATGGCAGGTCTAGAGAGACGTACTAGCACTCCCCCCAGTTGTACGGACGACTGAGCTAGCGATGCAACACTGACGAAGCCTCGTTTATTTGCAGAGTAGATAGTTAGAATAGCCTTCAGCTAAGTCAATGGCTACGACCTAGCAAGGCGCCATAGCAATTGATAGTTATCGTATGAAGCATGTCTCATCAAGAACGATGTATACAATAGACGGATAAAAGTTAAGTATTCCAGCAGCTACGTACTTTTCTTTATAGCATTCATTACGTATCTTGTTTCAGACCTCACGCCAGCCTGCGTGAGTTTAAGTGCGTGCCTTTCGGCTTCCTCTCATTGTGTCTAGGCTGTCTGGTCTAGACACAACAAAATTAACTTCAAATGCAGACAGAAATAATATCTGCTTGACGACACCTTCCGCAGTAGACTTTCTGAATATGTTATAAACCATCATGCAAGTGGTCAGCATATGGGGTAGCCATATTTTTCACTGCCAAAGTTTACTATGACTGTAAAATTATCTCAGACATCCACTAATTAACATCAGTGCAAGAAGGACTTCATTAATTCTGTACCATCTTTGTTTCTTAAGTAAAATTTTTAGTCCAAGCAATCAAAGACAGCTGCAAGGTCACAGGAAATGCCAGCAGAGCAATATGCTTGTTTAATTCTGCCAAGGCTTCATTTATGTGGACTTCTTTGGGTTTCTCTGCACAGAACATTTATTAAAACCAAAGTAAATGTGCCTAAATGTACATGTGGCTAGGGCCTCCTATCAGGTAGACTGACCGCTTGCTGCGAGTCTTTTTAGTTGACGCGATTTCAATGACTTGCGTATCAACTGGGATCAAATGATGATGAAGATAACACAACACCTAGTCCCCAAGAGGAAAAAATCTCTGACCATGCTGGAAATAGAACACGGGCCTCTTGTGCGGCATTCTGCCATGCTGACCACTCAGCTATGGAGACAGACAAAGCCAAAGTGCACACCCGTTAACAAGTTCTGCACAGACAAAAAATTTCAGCACTCTACAATAGGCCACTGACACAAAAATGTTTGAAATTAATGGGAGGACAATAGGAAATATACCCAGAATATACTGATCACACAGGTAACTGAAGGGCAGCAAATGTTAAAGTGGCATGGTAAAAGTACGTAGAGGGGACCTCCCGTCTGCATTTATTGTAATTTATCTATGATATATGTACATGACATGCATTAAAATACTCTTGGAGAATTACCTGTATTCAAATATAGACTTTCAAAATTTATCTTGCAGTCTTAGCTTTTATGAAGCAAAGTGTGTCAAATATGGTGTGAACGTAAACATCAGGCTATGCTAGAGATTAGTCTGTTACCACAACCTCTATTTTGCATTCGCATTCGTTAGCTTCATGAATTCTCAACCAACTGCAAACCAAATTTTCTGAGGAGGGAGATGGGGGGATGGGGGGCGGGGGGCACAGAGACGTAGTATCACACTACACCCTTAAATGTTTTCTTCATTTTTGATTGATTGGTTTATTCATCTGTAGAGCAATATACATTGTATGGATGTCGTCAAATGTTTGTAAAATATTTCTTATTAAAATAAAGATTCCTCTTACAGCATTTATAGCTCCTATGCTTAGTTCTACTTTTCTAATCATATCACAAAGTTGTTACATATTATAATGTTTATGAATATTAAATTACAATCTATAATTACTGTAAATATTCATTTACAGTGTAGTAGCTGTTATTCAGTAAATATTTTTTAGGCCTTGGCTAAAGGTGGGGGGATCATTTGCATCTTTAATTTCTTGTGGAAGTCTACTGTACAAGTTTATTCCATAGCATACTACACTACTTTGTGTTTTTGACTTGTTTCCCCTGTTTAGATGTAAACACAGTCTGGAATTGGTTCCATGGTAACGTGTTTTACTGTTTGTGGGGTATCGATTGAGATTTTTTCTTATGTATGCAATGTTGTGATAGATGCATTCACACGGAACTGTCAAAATTTCTAGTTTTTTGAATAATTCTTTACAGTGTGCCCTATTAGAACTATTTGTTACTGGGTACAGCTCTTTTCTGTATCTTAAAAATAATCTGTAAATCCCCAGCACTTATTCCTCAAACATTGTCCCATAACTGAGGGTTCAATACATATATCCAGTAGGCTACTTTGAGGCATGAAATGATGCACACAGGTGCAAGGATTTGCAGGGCATAACATACTGATGGTGCCAAAACTCTCACATCTTCTGTCCATTTCAACTGACAATCTACATTTATACCCAAGAATTTGGTATCATCATTAGAAGGGCAGCTTGTTTCATGTTATTGCGCAATAGGAGTGAGAGTGTCACTGATATGATATGAGAGTTGGGATGGCAGTCACTGAAACAAAGGCAGTTTCCTTTGCGGCGAGATCTATTTACGAAATTTCAGTCATCAACTTTCTCTTCCAAATGTGTAAATATTTTGTTGACACCCACCTACGTAGGGAGAAATGTTCATAATAACAAAACAAGAGAAATCATAGCTCGAACGGAAAGATTTAGGTGTTCTTTTTTCCCACGCACCATTCAAGAGTGGAATGGTAGAGAAGTATTATGAAAATGGTTTGATGAACCCTCTGCCAGGCACTTAAGTGTGAATTGCAGAGTAACCAAGTAGATGTAGATGTACTTTCAATGTAGTATCATTGTTTTTTTTATGTAGTCAGGAGTTCATACAATTTGTCTTTTTTCACATTTGAAGTTAGCCTACTCTTGAATGACCTGTTATGGACGTCTCTGAAAGTTTCACTGGACTTTTCTGCTAACTGAGCTGAATTTTTGTCTCTAATCACTATGATGCTGACATCACAAATACAACTTTAGTTAACTGTGCTATAGCTGACTGTGTACTTCTTGTACATTGTTTATTGGATACCACTTCTGCATAAATATTTGCTTTTAATATCTGAAAGAGATGATCTGATTGGCCTAGATTTTGAACAAGTAACCTGCAGTGCTTTCTTTCTGTGTCTATTGCCACATGGTCTATTATTGAGGAATATTGTTTAGTCACTCTAGTAGGGCAGTTTATGAGTGATGTTATGCCATAGCTGCAGAGGATTTTTGAATATGTATTACTAATATCATCTGATTTCATTGTACTGATATTTAAAGCCCCACATATGAGAAAATTAATGTTTGGACTAGATACCTTTGTCCAAGCTCTGATTGAGTTTTGAAGAAAAAAATATTGATATTGGCACAAGTGGATCTATGTAAACAAAATACAATTAATTTTTTTTGACATACTCTTTTCCGTTATTTTGACTGCTGATAATTCAAAATGTTTTGTCTTTACTTAAAGGTACAAGATCCTTTCCGATTTTAAATGTAATATCTTTTTATCACATAGATACATTAAGCCCACCTTTCATGAAATTTCCACTAGTGGAACAGACCAAGTGATACGATGTTAATGTAAAATATACAATTCCATTTTCCTTACACCAATGTTCAGTAATAAATACAATGGTACAGTCTTGTGTTTGAAATTCTAATTCTAGTAGCTGAACTATATTCTTTAGGGATTGTATATTTAGATGACATACTGCTGAACATTCACTTCCACTTACTGTGGTGGTTTCCTCCTCTTCGTGCCTGACATTAAAAAATCCTTCAGACGGGATGGTGGCATTATTTTAAGTCTGCTTGTTACACTACATATTTCACTTGCAGTTGTTCCCTCCTCTTCTGCTGGTGGAGCTTCAGTGTGCTCTGCTGCTGCTGTTGTTGTTACTGTGAGTGAAGGTGGATAAGCAGTGCCAGTTTCCTCATCCTCAGGATCAGCTGGTAAAGAAGGATTCTGGAGGCCTATGACGGCTTCAGCTGCAATACACTGTGTTTGTTATTGTACTCCTTGAAGATTACCTGCAATCCAGCTCCATGTTTCACAATACTGGTACCATCGACCAGGGTTACTTTGATCCTTGTGGGGTTACTTTGGTCCAACACACACACACACACACACACACACACACACACACACATACACACACAAATTAAATTTTTGTGCTGAACAAACAAAACAAGATATATTGGTATTTTTGGGTTTAAAATATATTTTATACCCTACTTGAGGGTATTTTAATAGTTTTGAGTAATTTAAATTTTTTACCATTGTTAACACTGGTGTTTCTGTAAACCTTTCTTTTGATGTGTGATTTGTTTATCTCCAAACTTTTCATCGTGGACATATTCAGTAGCAAGATAACAATAAGGTAAGTGTCAAAATGTCATCTTTCATAATTTGTTACCAATGTGTGATAACTGTTTTTCTTTATTCTTTTTTTTAAAAAAACAGTACATGTTTAACTTTTTGTAAACTTCACCTAAAAACTAGTTTTTTAAGGCTACTTTGTACCAGGCCTAATTTAGACTAAAATAGCCCCATCAATTTACAAACATGTTTTTTACTTCCAAATTAAAACAAAAATATTTATACTTTCATTGTTGTATAACTTACTGTTGTGCAATATTATGTTGCTTGGTTTTGTTCCAGTTGCTGATCGCAGAGTGACGAGAACCTACAAGAGCAAGCCATGTTCAAGAAAGTACACTGGTTATAAATGCTGAGACCTTGGAAACGTCTTTGAAGGACATACAAAGTGGAGTAAGAACACAACGAAGTGCAAGTCAGTATTACAATGTACCTAGAAGCAAAATAATAAATAATCTTAAACCCTATGGGTTACCGGTACTGGTAGGCCTACCTGCAAAAACACATGGCCAGTCTTCAATCAAGAAGAAGAACAAGCCTTTGAGGCTCATATTGACAAATTAGCTACATTTTGATTTCCTATCACTGATCTTGATTTAAGATACTCCATAAAATACTTTCTTGACAAACAGGTGTGTACAGTAAAGAGTTTTAAAAACAATTTTCCAGGTCCCGATTGGGCAGTGTCATTTAGAAAATGTCACAAGTTAACGGTGCGTACAGCAAGCAACATTAAACAAGTAAGGGCTGCTATTGATGAAACGGTAGTCAATGATTATTTTGACAACACACAAACAAACTGTTCTAAGGAACGTTCCAGATGAGAACACATACAATTATGACAAGACGAACCTGCTAGATGAACCTGGAGCAAGCAAGATCATTTATAAAAGGGGGTAGAAGTATGTTGAATGCATAATGGAGTCAACAAAGTCTTGTATTTCTTTAATGTTTTGTGGAAGTGGCTGTGGAGAGATGTTACCACCCTATATGGTGTGTAAGTCTGAGAATTTATGGTCTACATGAACCGAAGGTGGTCCTGTGGGATGCAGGTACAACAGAACAAAAAGTGGGTGGTTTGATTTATGACCACCTTACTTCCTCAGTTGAAAAAGATGCCTGGTGTCAAGGTTGTGATTGGGGACAACTTAAGTTCCCATATCAACTTAGAAATTGTAAAAGCTAGTGAGGATAACGATGTAAAGTTTGTGTCACCCAACCACTGGACATCACCTACTATGGCCCTATGAGAAGGGAGTGGCATAAGATATTGACTTTTTGGAAGGAAAAAAAAAAGTCAATGACAGGCTTGCCCAAGAATCAATTTCCAAAACTGCTAAAACAGCTGGTTAACTGTTTGTATGTAGTTTGTATGTAGAGAAGAAGAAAAATATGATATCTGGATTTAAAAAAACAGGTATCATACCTTTTGACAGAACCAAAGTACTGGAGCACTTGCCTGAACTTGGTAACTTCAACAGCCCTATGGAAAGTTTAATTGGTGAGTTTCATGCAACACCTTACAGAAAAAAGGAAGGATATGACATAAAGTACTAAGCCAACTCAGAAACCGTTGGATGTTCCAGCTGGAGAAAGTTTTTGTTCAAATTTGTTTGATGAGTCGAAAGAAAATGAAATGGACTTTGAAGGCGCATCAACTTCTACACCTAAGCCGATAAAAGGAGCCCGGGGTAGGAAGCAAGAACCAGCAAGCCAATCAGATAACTCTAATTCTTCCAGTCTTCATGATGACAGTGTTTCTAATGATGGCTAACACCTTTCTTTAACTGAAAGTGAATCTGAAGATTTCAAAGAAGAAGTTGGTATCATCGAACCTATCAAGGAAACACCACCGGCAATGGACCTAGAATCATTAAAACATAACATGAAAGAAGGTGACTTAGTTATTGTCGTGTATGAAGGAAAGCACTATCCAGGTTTGAATATGAAACTGCCTAATGGGGGGAGAGTTGGGCCTTACAGTAGACTGTATGAACAAGACCAAAAGGTCCTGGAAGTGGCCTGGCAAAAAGGATATTCTTGTTTATGAGTGGACTGAAACGAAGAAAAAAAAAAATCTGCCCTCCCAAGCTCATGAAACGAGGACACTGAAATGTTCCTGAGATGGCTGATTTTGAGTTGGTATAAAAAGAAATTAGCATTAAAATAGTCTGTAGAACAAAAAAGTATTTCAAATTAACTGTAAATTTTTTAAATTTTTTTTATAGATATTTAAATAAGTAAATAATTTTTTTTTGCTATTTTGTATTGGTATTTCGTTCCTTAACTTTGTGTAAGGGCTTACCATAGTATAACATGTGATTTGTATTCAATTTGTATTAAAATAAGTGAGTGGTCCAAAGTAGCCCCGAGCAAGGGTTACTTTGTTCCAACATTTGAAAAATAGTGAAAAATTAAAAAAGGATGATTTCTTTAAGAAGGACGATACAGTTTATTTTTTTCCACTTTGTTAATCGATTAAAAATGCATTTATTATATTTTTTAATTACTATGCAAGTGAAAACATGAAAAACTGGCCCAAAGTAACCCCAGTCGACGGTAATATGTACATCATATTGGTAGGACGGGGGGGGGGGGGGGGGGGGGCGGGGCGAGTTGTAGTATCGCACTCATCCTTACTTTTGCTTCATTTTTCAAGGTAATGGTACTTGGTACTGGTTATTATGTGTCTCTTCATACTTTAGATCTTTTAACACGAATATCACGATCCCACACTATATTGTATTATTTCGCAACAACAATCACATATTCATCGAACGGCACGACTGTATTGAGGAACATTGTTTCGTCACAACAAACACACATGAATCGAACCACACGATTACGATTGAAATATCAAATGTTGAAAACACTAGAATCTGTGTGTCGTTAGCCAGCTGGTATTGATTAGTATAACTCATTCGCGTAAACATTACATTACCGTAATAAGATTTATATCGTATTTTGTCCGGTGAACATTAAAGAATGAATGATCTCTAGTTGACACTCAGTTTACTAATCGATTGTTATTTCAAAGCCATCTACAGAGTAATTGTGTTTAATCGTACCCATTTAACGCCATATTCTGCTCGAATAACACTGCACATATTGTTGTAAATGATGGCACCTTGCATTTGTAAACATATTTTTTTGTATATCACTGTACTTTATGTGATTATAATAGTTACTGGCTCAAACTTAGGAAGACATTTTTTAGTAATCTTCGGGAATACAGCTTGTTTAGTGGGCAAACAAAGAATACAGCGTTTCAGTCACTTCGGTGAGCTTCTTCCGACAACACGACAAATATAGTACTCCATATGACTCCAGCGCAGTCACCTACACAGTGTGGGGCTACTGGAACCACAATTCTGGGATTGTGCTGTGAAATGCTGTAGTGCCTAAGGCTCAAAAGGATCACGCCAATTGATGCCGCGTTAAGGGTAAGCGTATTTCGTAAAATGCTTGGAAATTGGATTGCCAAGGTTGGTGCTTCAATTCATACTAGAAAAATAGTTCTGATATGATCCATTCTTTAATTTCCTTCTAGCATAATGTGTACAGCCTGTTACAGCGTTATTTCATGTGGTATGGCGTTATATTTTCCTCGTTGTTTACGTACATAAAGAGTGTGGATTGTACCACACATAAAATGTGAAGTACGAAATGGTGGCTGTCACGCGAACTCGTCAACACTGCAGATATTAAAATTTAAAAAGGCGAATTAGGTTTCGTGAAAATATTGGGAAGCGTGACTAGCACTTTGTTCCAATAAAGCCTTCGCGGAAAACATGTTTCGATAATTGATTTGTGCAAATACTCTACATAAAACCTCTCTGAACTAGCAGGTGTAAACTAAAATTTACTTTCTACCAAAAGTGTGGACCTAAAGACGTATTTCCAAAATCACAGTCGGTGGATGCAAGTCACAAAATATTATTATAGACATACGTTTAGAACACGCGAAAAGATATAGGCATAGTTGTATTTTGTTTTAATTACAGTATTAAGAAATTCCCTAAGATCATTAGTGCCTATATCAGCATGCCCCCCCCCCCCCCCCCCCCAAATAAAAACAGAAACTTGAGACGAGCTATAGTAATTTCTTCTTCTTCTTCTGATTATTATTATTATTTTAATTTTAAGGCAGTTACAGTAGTACCTTGCCCTGTCACGTACGATTCTCTCGAATCTTAAACTGGATACCGAAGCGAAACAACTTTAGTAGGTCTCAGCTGCGTTCTCTGTTTTAGAGGAACAAATGTTAAAAGCAAAGAAAAAAAAATCCTTGAGGTCTGTTTGTGCTGCTCCATGACTGCTGTCAATATCTTTATTCTTTGGTTTTGTGTAACTTCCGTGTTTTTTTCAGTAAATGTTTTTTTTCGTATCCAGGGTGTAATTATAAAGTTAATAAAATGTTTTCTTGCCTTTAAAATAATATTTTTCATCAGGTTATGGGCCCAGTACACGTGTAAAGGCAAACAACATAGTTTAATTAAAACAATATTTGAAATGCGCCAATGTCTGTAAAGAAACATGATTGCTAGCGGCGATTATAAGGTCAGCATTCATAACCTTGAAGGACCTGACGACTGTGCCAAATGGAAATGGCATGTTTCTATGGTGCTGCGTTCATATGGACTAGAAGATATTATTAACGGTACGCGTGAACGTGTAGAGTTGCCGCAAGATGCGACAAGTGTACAAAAAGAAGCGAGTGTGGAATGTCACAAGGATGACGCAAAGGCAGCAAGTCTTATAGCAAGTGCGCTAAGTAAACCTGTTGCAGAACTCGTCTTAACGTGCAAGAATGCTAAAGAAATCTGGGACAAATTACGCGCCCGATTTGAACGTAGCAGTACTCGGCGTTTGAATATGTTGATTGAAACATTTTTCCGTGTTAAACGTGATGAAACGGAAGATATCAATGCACATGTGGCCAAACTGCAAGAGTCATTTGTGGACCTGAACGATGAATTAGCAAAACAAAGAAAATACGCTATCTGAAAGAATCTTAAATGGTCGAATTTTGTTTACACTGGGAAAAGAATACGACAATTTTAAGGATCTCTGGGATACGATACCGACAGAAAAGCAAAGCTTGAATTTATTAATTGAAAAGCTCTGTACTATTGAATTGCGTGAACAAACATTAATGAAAGTGCAGCTTTCGTCGTTTCTAAAACAAGAAAACGGCAAACAAGTAATCAGCAAGTAAAGATGACGAAGTCTCAAAACAGATGTTTCCGTGTAATATGCAAACAATTAGGTCACTGGGCAGCAGAGTGTCCACAGAACACTCGTGACAACAATAAAAGAAAAAGAAGCGAGAAAGTGAACACGCTGCATTTACTTCATACGCTATGGGTGTGTGTACCAGTAATTACAGTGACCCAAATAAATGGTATTGCGACAGTGGCGCTACAAATCATATCACTCCCAACGAACAGTATTTTGTTTCGTATAGTGAATTTGATGCTCGTCAAGTAATTTCATTGGGAAAACAAGATGTCAAAATGTGTTCGAACGGTCAAGTAACAGTGTACATCCAAATTTGACGAAACAATCAATGGTACAGTGCTAGAATGTACAATGTTTTGTACGTCCCTGATGCAAGTGCTAATCTGTTCTCTGTGAGAGCCATTGCCTGCAGAGGCTGCAATACTAATTTTAGTTATAATAATGTCTGTGTTCGAAAACAAGTCAGTGGCAATATTGTTATGACAGGTTATATGAAAAATGGACTTTTTGTGTTGAACATGCGTGTTGTTAGAAATGCAAAAATGAATCATGTGAACTTGATGACTAAATCAAGTGTACCATGAAAGGTTTGGTCGTCAAAATAAACAACATGTGAAGAATATTTTAAAAGGAATGAACATTAATGTGGAAGATGCCAAGAGTGAATTTTGTGACGGCTGTGCAGTTTGAAAGATGCATAGGCTGCCATTCAAAACACGAACAATTCGCTCTACCAGTACTGGTGAATTAATCCACGCGGGTGTCAATGGACCAATGAGCACGAAATCTTTTGGAGGTAAGCATTATTATGTATGTTTCAAAGACGATTTTAGTAAATTCCGTCGAATTTTCTTTTTAAGACACAAAAGTGAAGTGTGTATTGTGCTTAAGCAGTTTTTAAATGAAGTACGAACTAATGGCCATGTTGTCAAACAATTTAGATGTGATGGTGGCAAAGAATTTAACAACAAGAATGTCAGTGAACTGCTTGCAGACAGGGGAATAGAGCTTCTGATTCCTCCTCCTTACACTCCTGAGCAAAATGGTGTGGCTGAACGGGAAAATAGGACCATTGTTGAAGCTGCCCGGTCAATGCTAAATCCGAGTAAATTACCTAAAGGGTTGTGGGCAGAGGCATAGAACACAGCAGTCTACCTAATAAATCGTACCGGAAAATCTTCAGTTGAAAATAAAACCCCTTATGAACTACGGTTTAATCGACCAGTAGGACGACTTGATCATCTCAGAATTTTTGGCACAGGCTGCTATGTTCACATTACCAAACAATTCCGTTCCAAGTTTGATGATAAGGCAGTTTTTGGACGACTTATTGGATATGTTAATGACAAGGATGGGTTTAGAGTTTGGATTCCATCTAAAAGTAAAGTGGTGTTAAGTCTCAACGTGAAATTTAAGCCAGAAATTGTTTGTGATTTACATAGTGATCATGTTGAATTTGAAGTTCCTCAGGAACACTTTAATGATCCGAATTCATCTAGAGATGACCAATGTAAATCTCCTATGCTGTACACTTCTGGAGAAAACCAAACTCGAGAAAAAATTCGCACTCTCGATTCTAGAGAAAGTCAAGAGTCGAGTGAATCTGATGAAAATGAAGAATTAAAAGAATTTCTAAAAGCAGAAGCTGCTGAATCTTCTAATGAAGAGAAACAGAAGAATAAAAGACAACAAAGAAAACCAACCTGGATGGAAAGTGGTGAATTTTGTATGGCAACAAAAGTTGATGCAGTTGAATACAAAGATCGAAACTGTTTTTCAGAAATATTGCAGAAATTTTCTGTGTTCAGAAATTGGCATGCAATACACAAAGCAATAATTTCATGATTTTTTTTTCTTTTGGAGGAAGTGTTAAAAGAAACGAAAAAAAATTCCTTGAGGTCTGTTTATGTGCTGCTCCATGACTCTGCTGTCAATATCTTTATTCTTTGCTTTTGTGAAACTTTTGTGTTTTTTCAGTAAATGTGTTTTTTTTTCGTATTCAGGGTGTATTTATGAAGTTAATAAAATGTTTCCTTGCCTTTAAAATAATATTTTTCATCAGGTAGTGTTCGATTTATCGCTTGCCTAGGAAATCTCTGAGCTGGTTTGGTTGTTTGAATTTTTTTTCCGTTGGCTTTGCAGTACACACATGTTACGGGCACTGGCATTATCAAGGTTAGGGCAGAATCTAGGGTGTGGGTAAAGCCGTTTTTATTCATTAAGAATTCTCGAACTTCCAGCATCAGCTGTCTGCACGTACACCAAACAGCAGATTTAACATTGCCGACCATGACGAATAATACTGCGTCTTTATTTAGCAATCACTATATATCCTGGGTTTTCTTAGTAGTCACACTCGTGGAAATTACGCCAGTTCCTTGGTACGGCTGCGGTTTCGTTGCTGATCTGCCGTCAAAGTGGATATGTACTTCTATATAACTATGCCGAAATATAGACTTCAATCTTTTTGTTGCTTTGCCGTTCAATCTTTAGCAAACTGCTGCAACGAGCACGAATCCCACAGCAGATTCCCAACGCAGTAAAAATAGTAGCATTATACGTACCAGTCATCTGTCCCCAATTTCCACAATGATGCTCTTAACGCTTGATGCACGATGGAATCATACCAGTTGTTCACCATTCCTTTGTGGAAAAATGAAATAATCCACATTTTGCTGATTCTGCTTTCAGTTTTACAAGACAGGTATTATAGTACACTCAGTAGAACACGGCCATTGTTAGATTGTGTCTACATCTGTACTTAATCCCAAACACATTAACCGAAACAAGAGAATACCCTAGAAGAGAGGGGGAAAAAGTGTGAAATATCAGGTTCAAAAAAAAAAAAAATGCGCTCCTCGCGATTGAGATCGTCTCAAACTCTGTGTTATATGCCATCACCGAGCTACGAATTGTGCATTCCTGTTGGTATTCCGTACAGTAACGCAGAAATACTGAAGAAACTGAACTGGTAGACGTGGACTATCCAGAGAAACTCCATTAACGAAGTTTCAAGAACCGGCTTTGAATGACGGCTCTTGGAATATGTTACAATCCTGTATGTATCATTCACATAGGGAAAGTGAAGACAAGATTAGAATAATTACTGCACTCATAGAAGCATTCAAACAATTGTCTTCTTCGCGCTCCATTCGTGATTGGAAAAGAAAGAAAGGTACAAGGGACGTACTCTTTGTCATCCACTTCACTGTTGTTGTAGTATATATGTACATGTGTAGATATAGAAGTAGCTGTAGAAATAATGTGAAAAACTGGAAAGACGGGGATTACCTTGGGCAGTCCCAGTCTACTAAAAGTTGATTCCACCGACCAATATGAGGATGTTTTTTTGGAGGTATTCCACGCTCATGTTATCATTATTTTATTGTCACTGAGCATATTTTACTTAACCAAACAAAAAAAAGTAGCTTTCGAAGTACATTTTATTCTACTTAAGTTACACTAATCGATACTGATATAATATATATCTTTTGAAAGTAATGCAAAAAATCTATTACCATGAACGCATTTTAATTGTTATAAGCAAACGTAGATGGCGTCACTGCAAGGGCGCCCAGCGATAGTCTGTGGAGGGGGTCGTGCTAGAACTGGGGTAGGGACTATTTGAATATTTTGGGAGACAGATAGCGACTTCTAAGAAGCCATAGAAAAGTTCCAGTTCAGACCCAGTTAAAAACCAACGTAGTACTGATTTTTAAATCATACTCATGAAAGAAAATTACCTTACTGCATTGTATTTTTTTTCCTTCGCTTGAGAGCTAGAGAGCATGGGCGCCATTGGCCACCAGAGTTGAATAAGGCTTTTCTAAAGTTTATTTCCTGTCTCTCCAATTCGAGGAGTATCAGTGTTACCGTTTACTTGATATCTATATTCTCAAGCACTCTTTTTTTTTCCTATTACTTGTTTTAAATTTTCAGTTTCAGCCTAAAATTAGCCGGCCGCTGTGGTCGAGCGGTTCTAGGCGCTTCAGTCTGGAACCACGCGACCGCTACGGTCGCACCTTCGAATCCTGCCTCGGGCATAGATGTGTGTGATGTACTTAGGTTAGTTAGGTTTAAGTAGTTCTAAGTTCTAGGGGACTGATGACCTTACATGACAGGTGCCAAAGTGCTCAGAGCCATTTGAACCTAAAATTATGGCAGTGTCAATAATTTATTTTTGTGAATATTTTCTAGCTCTATTTCATAACTCGTTGGTTATCCTCAGTTTAATCAATGAAGATGTAATTTCAGACTGTCGAATCAAACGTCGTTATTCTTGCTAATAACATAAAAAGATGTACCGATACTTTTCATGTATATTGAAATAACTTTCCCATTTAGGTAACAAAATAATCTAATTTAAAAAATGCTAAGTAGATGCATAACAGTTATCCGTCGTAACGGCATGATGGATATCCTGTACTCCGTATCAAATTTAGTTTTTGGGGCACGACATTGAATCAGTTATTCCAAAACTATCGAGTTTTAAGTCTCTTGCCGCCTCCGGGAAAATTTTGTACGGACGGCCATGGGTGCGGGAGTTTCTCGTGCAGTAAAACGCCAGGCGGCGCTGATGTTTCGAACCGGAAATTGACATTACGTGACCCAGCTTCAGAGAAGATCTAGCTGCGCATTATACCGTTCTCAGGGTAGCTGCTAAGACGTTGCTACGCTTGCCTACTCTCACATGGCTTGCTTATTCTCATTTCACTTGCTTTCCTTGTTATTTTTTGTTTCTGTTAGCTTACATATGCTGCTGGCAGTTACGTACTCATTACATAGTTTATGCTGTTAAAGAGATGACTACGGTAAGCAGATTCAAAAGGATGTAGGTTGCAGTAATTATTCGAAGATGAAAAGGGTGGCACGGAATAGAGTAGCGTGGACGAGTGCATCAAACCAGTCTTCGGACTGAAGATCAACAACAACATTCTTAGAGTGACTATTGTCACTGCTTATATCGCTTAGCTGCTGCCAAAATTCCCCCAGTATATGACCTCATATTAAAGGTGGGAAAGAAAGCAAGCATAATAGGTACTCTTGTTGTCCACATGACATCCATGTTTTAAATAAACTGATGGTATTTTATTTTGCATTGCAAAATCAGTGACGGAGTAAGTAAGTATTCCGAGTCAGACAGCTAGTCATACAACTAGATCTCAAATTGACATGGTAAGCAGACACCAGGTAAAGCTATTAAAAGTGGTTTCATCCTTCACAAATTATAAACCATTGTAAGTGAAAAACGTTTGCTTACATGCTAAACTTCCTGCTGTTAACATTTCCTCCTTTGTGTTAGTCTCTGTGGAACAGTATTCCTGTGGAAAAAGAAAACAACCAGAGCTACTGTATCAAAGGAATATTGAATGTGTGAGTGAATCATAATGACCACCCTTCAAGTGATTCAGAACATTATTTGTATTACCATTCCGCACTAAACACATTATTCCAAAAGCACACAAAAGTTGGATGAGTCATTATTACAAAGACGTGAGGTACACAGACATGACCGTACGGAGCGGTAGTATCTAAATTTCGGTTTCAGAATGAAAAAAATTCGTGGGGGTGAATATGAGCTACCTTGATTAGTGATACAGGCGTGTATAATAATGAGTTTCGCGTCATACACCAAGCTGTAACAGAGAGACGAAACAATTATACAACATTAATTTGTGGGCATAGAGCAAATAATTAAATCTAAAATAGCTGTATAAATGTATTTAAAGTAATCCCCAGTGTGCTCGTAGTGTATGATATGGCCATTTTGTGAGAAAAACTTCATTACTGTAATACATTTATCAATACTTGATGCACAGTGATAAATAGCATGACAACGTACGTTACAACAAATCTGGACTGATGTTTTTTCTGGAGTCTACCTCTACAATAGAGTCACACAGATGTCACGGAAATAGCAGTCACACGCATTATTGTGTCAGGCGGAAGTTTTTAAGCACAACTGAACTGTAATTAGAACAATATTCTTCCCTTTAAAAGCAGTCACCAGCCAGCCATTTCTGTACATTCGCGTATTTGTTTAGTGCATATAGATAACTGAGGGATAAAACTGAAGGAAAGTACACGAAGTTTATAGCTACGAATATACAACCATATTCCGCTCGAGCACAGATTTCCGCGTCACGTATCATCTGTCGTTGCTGCCAGGCATGTACTGCAGCTAGTCACGTGATATTGGTCTCCGGTTCGAAATGTTAACGCAACCATGGCGCGAGTCACGCCCCCGTGTGTGCAGGTTTACCGGGAGAGCGTCTGCAATCTGCAGCCATTTTCCAAGTCCATCTGAGAACACTTGGATGACTCCGTACACTTTCTCTGCAGACCATTGCGTCAGGAGTACACGTAAATCGAGCGATGAGTACGCATCGGTGGTTCAGTGGTAGAATGCTCGCCTGCCACGCGGGCGGCCCGGGTTCGATTCCCGGCCGATGCATCATTTTTGCAGTTGTCTCCTTGGAGCTGCTGCGTTTCTTGTGAAGCTCAACTACACGATATACCTGTACTTCAGAAGGCAGCAATGGGCTTATTTTAGAAACTCAAGCAAGGATTAGTATTAAAAAAATGGAATTTATTTTGCTGTTTTTCAAAATCTTACCCTTTAACAAAATATATCATTGCATTAGATGAAACGGCTCCTTAAAAATCACTGATGCCGTTCTTCCTGAGACACTTCACAAACTTGATATTTATGACGTTCCGCTAGTTCATGTAATGACGAAAAATTTATTCCACGCATTTTATTTTTAATTTTTGGAAATAAAAAAGAAATCACAAGGTGCTAGGTCAGGGCTGTACGATGTTCATTTCTACTGTATGCGGTTATGCGTTGACGTGGTTTAGTTCACGAAATTTTTGCGTTAAACAGATATTTGTGTACCAGTCGGTAGTAACACTGTGTGTATCTTCTGATACTGTTGCATCAGTACGGCCCTTATTAGAGAATTTAAAAAAAGGACGAAAGAAAGTGGCAACGATCTTCTGACCAACACTGTTTCGAAAGACCAGTGAACTGACTGACTTTTCTTCTCTGTAATGTTAACAATGAATGAAGATTCGTCACCAGTACCGAAGATTCATCACCAGTAACGATATTCAAAGCCAAAATTTGAAGAGCAGTGCGTTGTAATTTTTGATCTGAAAGACTCTGTTGTCGACGGATTCCACAGAAACTCAGTTTTCTGACGCATCACTGTTGTAAAATGTTTTGGATTTGAATCATATCAGTGTCGAGTGTCGTCCGAATGAAATATGTAGTATGGACGTCGATCATAGTATCTCTGCTTAGCAACGTAAACAGAGATCGCAGTTTGGTTCGCATTGCGAAATAATTTAAATATATAGTTGTATTACAGACAGTTGTACTTTGAGCGGTGTCCATTATCGTTCATAGCCTTTCGACAAGTAATTACACAAAAGTTTTCGTTTGTCTGGAACCAGAATAGCGGCTTTTGCGGCCGTGGCGCTTCTGTTTGGATTTTACGACTTTATATTCAGTCTCTGCGTTACAGTGTTGGGTAAAATTATGATTGTGGTGATGCAGCATTTTAGTTTCCTTGTTTTCGCAAGCTGTTAACTGCTGACATGGCAACCATGTTCCCCAGAAAGCTTACCGTAAGAATTGGATTTGACAAAGCAACCCGTAATGTTCAGCCAAGTTCACTGGAAATTCATGACTCGATCTTTGACGTTATTGGCGTTACTTCGGATCAGACGCACACTGCTTTTTATGACTTGGAGCAATACTGCTTTTTTGTGAAGCTGCTTTAGCCGTTGGTGCTGGGACGGATTTTTGCAGAAATTTGAAGGAAAAGCTGAATTCCGCCATCGCGATAATTCGGTGAGTACAGTTACCATTTCAAATGCTGATGTTGATTATAAACAAGTCAGAGTATTTAATTTGCCCCCTGAGGTAGAAAACTGCTACTTAAAATACGCATTATCTAAATGCGGTGACATCGGGCAAATTCGTAATGAACGATGGTCAAGCCAGCATAGATTGCAATGCTTTAGTGGTGTTCGTTCTGTCGATATGCAAGTCAAACAAAACATTCCATCTCATATTTTGGTTTGTGGCTAAAAAGCGCACGTTATTTACAATGGACAAACTTTGACTTGTCATTTGTGCAACGAAAATGGGCATCTCCGGCGAAACTGCCCAAAAACGGTGTTTGTATTGCAGAATGATTTACAACAGCGTAAAAGGTTAACACTGGCTGATCTTGTGACCGAAAATCAGATGACGGGTGGTGAAGTTTCCAGCATTATGGGAAATGTGGACGACAGGCCACAAAATACTCTTGAAGCATTTCCACCTTCACTCAGGAAAGACACTGCAGACAATCCGGCTGGAAAAAGTAGTGTAGCTACTAATGAGAGACGTCGAACTTGTGACGGCAGTAGCACAGATGAAGAATATATCAACCTGTCGCTGAAAGCTGTAGGTGAAATTCAGAAAACAGTACTGGAAACTACTGTTTCGGACAATATTGTCAGCATAGATTCAAACTCTGAGTCAAGTATATCAGTAGACAAATCGAGTACGCCACCATCAGCTGAACAGGTCGAAGTGACGTCACAGCCCCATTCTGTAGCGCTGGTCGCGCCAGTAGATGTCAATGCGCTGGTCTTGGTGACGCCACAACGCCTCACTACAGCACCGGTACGTCAATCAATGCAGACAGATTCACTCGCGGATGCAATTGAAAGGAAACATGACGAGATAGCGAGTTATTGTCAACAACAGGCGACGTCACAGCCCAAATCCCAAGACGAAGAATCGGAGTTTTACAGCAATAACACACAAAAGGCAAACGAAAGTGATCATAGAAGTGACCGGGCATTGGAAGAATGTTTGCAAACTGCTTCTGCGCCGCCTTTGGCAGAGGAGATGGAGGTACACGACTGCCCCTCAGATTCACCGACGCCGCCCTCAGTAGAAAGCTACTCTGGGGGTGGGCGGAGCAGACGTTCGGTGAAGGCCAGTGTCAATGTAAACAGCAAGAAAAGTAAAAAGAAAGGTTCTAATGCAAACCGCGGCGGTGGTCTCACGTCAGATTCTCAGGAAGTATCCGGCATGGTAAAAAGGTCACTCCCCTATGTTAGGCATACACGATTACTACGTTAAACGTTAATAGGATACAGTCGGATGTTAAAATAGCTGCTCTGAAACAGTTTCTGTATGAGTCAGCGACAGACATTGCTCTCCTACAAGAAGCGATATTCCCACAAATATTTTTTTCCAATTACGTTGATTTTTACAATATTTCCACTGAAACGAGATTTGGCACGGCCAATTTAGTTACGGAGGGCATCCCCGTACATAACCTGGAGGGTTGCATCAAACCAAGTCTTCGGACTGAAGATCAACTACAACATTGTTTCAGTGACTATTGCCACAGTTTAGATCGCTTAGCTGCTGCCAAAATTCCCCCAGTATATTACCTCATATTAAAGGTGGGAAAGAAAGCAAGCATAATAGGTACTCTAGTTTTCCACGTCACATCCGTGTTTAAATAACAATGAAACCGATGATGATATATTTTCCCTCGCAAAATCAGTGACGGAGTAAGTAAGTATTCTGAGTCAGACGGCTAGTCAAACAACTAGATCTCAAATTGACATGGTAAGCAGACACCAGGTAAAGCTATTAAAAGTGGTTTCGTCCTTCACAAATTATAAACCATTGTAAGTGAAAAACATTTGCTTACATGCTAAACCGTCTTCTGTTAACATTTCCTTCTTTGTGTTCAGTCTCTGTGGAACAGTATTCCTATGGAAAAAGAAAACAACCAGAGCTACTGTATGAGAGAAATATTGAATGTGTAAGTGAATTATAATGACCACCCTTCAGTGATTTAGAACGTTATTTGTATTACCATTCCACACTAAACGCATTATTCCAAAAGCACACAAAAGTTAGATGAGTCATTATTACAAAGACGTGAGGTTCACAAACATGACCGTACGCAGCGGTAGTAATCTACATTTCACTTTCAGAGTGAATAAATTTGCGTACAATAACTTCGTTGGAATGAATATGAACTACCTTGACCAAGGATACAGGCGTTTATAATAATGCGAGTTTCGCGTCATATACCAAGCTGTAACAGAGGGACGAAACAATTATACATTAAAGTAATTTGTGGGGATAATTACATTTAAAATATCTGTATAAATGTATTTAAGGTAATACCCAGTGTGCTGGTAGTGTATGATACGGTCATTTTGTGAGAAAACTTCAGTATTACGGTAATACTGTAATACATTTCTCAATGTTTAATGCACAATGATAAATAGCATGACAAGGTGCGTTACAACAAATCTCGACCTTTGTTTTTTCTGGAGTCTACTTCTACAATGGGGTCTCACAAATATCACAAAAATAGCAGTCGCACTCATTATTCTGTCAGGCGGAAGTTCTTAAGCACAACTGAAATGTTCTTAACAACATATTTTTCCCTTTAATAACAGTCACCAGTCGGCCATTTCAACATATTCGCTTATTTGTTTAGTGCATATAGATAACTGAGGGATAAAACTGAGAAGGAAAGTACACGAATTTTGTAGCTACGAATATACAACCATATTCCGCTCGAGCACAGTTAACCGCTTCAGCTATCATCTGTCGTTGCAGCCAGGCGTGTACAGCAGCTAGTCACGTGATACTCGTCTGCGGTCCGAAATGTCAACGCAACCATGGCGCGAGTCACGCCCCCGTGTGTGCAGGATTACTGAGCGAGCGTCTGTAATCTGCAGCCATTTTCCATGTCGATCTGAGAAGACTTGGATGGCTCCATACACTTTCTCTGCAGACCACTGCGTGAGGAGTACACGTAAATCATGCGATGAGTGCGCATCGGTGGTTCAGTGGTAGAATGCTCGCCTGCCACGCGGGCGGCCCGGGTTCGATTCCCGGCCGATGCATCTATTTTGTTGTTGTCTCCATGGGGCTGCTGCGTTTCTTGTGAAGCTCAATTACGCGATATACCTGTACCTACTTCAGAATGCAACAATGGGCATATTTTAGAAACTCAAGCCAGGATTAGTATTTAAAAAATTGAAATTATGTTATTGTTTTTCAAAATGTTACACGTTAACAAGATAAATCATTGCATTATCTGAAACCGCTCCTTAAATCAATGATGCTGTTCTTCCTGAGGCACTTCACAAACTAGATATTTATGACGTACCGCTAGTTCATGTAATGACTAAAAAATTATTCCACGAATTTTATTTTTAATTTTTGGAAATAAAAAAGAAATCACAAGGTGCTAGGTCAGGACTGTACGATGTTCATTTCTACTGTATACGGTTATGCGTTGACGTGATATAGTTCACGAAATTTTTGAAAAAGCTGTGGTAAACGGATATTTGTGTACTAACCGGCAGTAACACTGCGTTTATCTTCTGATACTGTTGCATCAGTACGGCCCTTCTTACAGAAGAAGAAAATGAAAGAAAGAAACTGGCAACGATCTTTTGACCAACACTGTTTCGAAAGACCAGTGAATTGACTGAATTTTCTTTTCTGTATGTTAACAATGAATAAAAGATTCGTCACCAGTAACCATATTCAAAACCAAAATGTGAAGAGCAGTGCGTTGTAATTTTTTATCTGAATGACTGTTGCCGACGGACTCCACATAAACTCAATTTTCTGACACACCCCGGTTGTAAAATGTTCTGGTTTGAATCATGTCAGTGTCGTCCGAATGAATTCATAATATGGACGTCGATCTTCAAGTACTGCCCGAACAACTAATATTTTCATCAGTAACAGCAGTTCTTGGACGTGCTTCACAAAATACATCGCTAAGTCAAACTTGGTTTCCTTTGAATTCGCTGTACCAGTTATAAATTGTTGCTTTGGACGGACCTTATCCTCCAAATGCATTTCTGAGCCAATCTTCACATTGTTTGGGAGTTAATGACGAAGTGAAATCGTAAAAAATCTTAACAAGGAAATCTTCTATAGGCAGATTCGGCTGCCTATGCACACAAAATTGTTAAATGATGATAATTGAGAAACTATTAAAACAAATCGAAGAAGCTTCATGGCAAACAACTTACAAAACATTAGAAAGTAGCTGTCAAGTATAAATAAATTTAATTCGTTCTTATAACTACGGCATCTTTATAGTGTCAAGATTTCACTCGTCGGCTTTGAGCAATGTGCCATACCGGAGGCTAGGGCACTGCTACATGGGGGCGGTCTTTCAAAGCGGTGTATGGGTAGCATTCATCTCACGCTAAGTGAGGAGCGAGGCCAACGTTCTCGTTGGCCTCGGGTGAGGAGACCCCTACGTCATAGTGACGTAGGCACGCGTCATCATCAGTTTCACGAGTTGTCCTATCGACATTCTGTATATATCGACTGTTGTGTGCGTCTTGAATCTGCATTGTTATTCGTTTATGTGCTTTCATTGTCCTATTGTCCGGTGTTGCTTGCGTGTATGTCGTTCTGAACATGGGCTGTAACTGAGATGAGAGACCTTTCGAGCAGATCCATGAAGATAGTCGAAAGATTTCACCATCTTTCTTAGTTGATTTACAACACGAAGGCAAAATTAAATGGAACTAGATGGTTTAATGTTTCTAGCAACATTCCGAATTTCGTCAGAACCACTTCAGTTTCTCAGTTTAACGTTTCTGCCCACATGAATTATGTACAACTCATTAGATTTTATAAAAATACGAAACAATTTAATTTCTTCCTGTTTCACGTTTTTATCCACATGATTTATTCAATATTAATCGGATTGGAAACATGAATAGACACTTTTTTAACTTTCGTTATGATTATGATTCCTTCCTTCAGATATTCGTTACGTTCACGAAACACACAATAACATCCCACATTCTTTGGATTGCAGCTTAATAATTAATTACTTTACTTTGAATGACAAGTTTTTTTTTTTTGATTTCGTTATGGCTCCTTCGCTCAGACATTAATTATGTTCATGAAATACACGATAACATCGCAAATTGTTGGGATTACATTTAACAATTCATTCAGCTGGGATGAGCATATCACACAACTCCTGCCACTTCGTTTGTACACATGTATTTACATTTAGTTTTGACGTTATCGGTACAACTGCTAAGATCGATATACGTACTCATTTAGTCGATTTAGGTTATTTCCGTCAAGATGACGTAGCGTTACGTCATTATGACGTAGGGTTCTCCTCACCTAGAGTGAGATAAATGCTACCCGCGGCGTATGATATTCGTGAACGAAAGAACGTAGTACACGATAAGCCTGCGATCATAATTCACGCGATTACTTACTTAGCCGCGAATTATATCGGAACGAATTGAAATAACGGAAATAAGAACAGAACAAAAGAGAAGTATAGAATGTGAAATAATGTTTGTCGTAATTTACGCGAGTAAGAAAAGCCTAGAGAAACTTTAAATTCCATTACATTATAACGCGTGGTGAAGTCGTAATATAATAAAGCAGCGTTAATTTCTAATAACAACTGTAAAATCTAACGGGATTACCTCGGGAAAGTGGGGTTTTTGGGCGGGAAGAAACTAAAATATAACACAACAACGAGAAAATTAAATAAATAATAATGTATGTGAAACAGTAGCTTGAAATGTGGAAAAACCGACACAGAAATCCTAACAAAGGCCAGTACACAAGTAACTAAATTCACAAAAAGTAAAGGAGTGTGTATTCCAGAATTCGAATCAAGAACAACTGCTAACATGAGTAACATCGAAGCAGCTTAAACCCCTTAATAACGGCAAGGCTTTCGGTCCAGATTGTATACCAGTCAGGTTCTTTTCAGAGTATTCTGATGCAATAGGTAAATACTGAGCAATCATATACAATCGCTCACTCGTAGAAAGCTCGGTACCCAAAGACGGGAAACTTACACCAATACACAAGAAAGGAAATAGGAGGAACCCGCTGAATTACAGACCAGTATCACTAACGTCAATTTTCAGTAGCCTTTTGGAAGATATACTGTGTTTAACATTGTGATTCACCTCGAAGAAAACAATTTATTGACAAATACCCAACAAGAATTCAGAAAATATAGTTATTGTGAAGCACAACTAGCGTTTCATTCTCACGAAGTAATGAGTACTATCGACAGGGCATGTCACATTGATTCCATATTTTTTAGATTTCCAGAAAGGTTTTGACACCATTCCCCAAAAGCGACTTCTTATTTAATTGCTTGCCTATGGAGTATCGTCTCAGTTGTGTGACTGGATTCGTGATTTCCTGTCAGAAATGTCACAGTTCGTAGTAGCTGATGGAAAGTCAACAAGTAAAACAAAAATAATATCTGGCGTTTCCCAAGGAAGTTTTACAGGCTCTCTGTTGTTCCTGTTCTACAGAAACGATTTGGGAGACAATCTGAGCAGCCCTCTTAGATTGTTTGCCGATGACGTCATTTACCGCCTTGTAAAGTTATCAGATGATCAAAACGAACTGCAGAAACATTCAGACAAGATATCTGTATGGTGCAAAAAGTGGCAGTTGGCTCTAAATTGTGAAAAGCGTGAAGTCGTGCACATGAACACTAACTAGAATCCTCTAAATTTCAGTTACACAATAAAATGTCGTGTGACTAGGACCTCCCGTCGGGTAGACCGTTCGCCGGATGCAAGTCTTTCTATTTGACGCCACTTCGGCGAGAAAATGCAACAGATTTACTAAAGAGACAGCTTACACTACCCTTGCTCCCGCTCTTCTGCAGTATTGCTGGAATCCGCAACAGATAGCACTGACAGAGGACGTCGAAAAATATCAAACAAGACAGCTCGTTTTCTATTATCGCTAAATAAGGGAGAGTGTAGAACGATATGATGCTCGAATTGGAGTGACAGTCATTACATCAAGGTGCGGCAGGAACTTCTCATGAAATTTCCATCAGCTTTCTCCACAGAGTGTGAAAATATTTTTCTGGCGCCCACCTACATATGGAGAAATGATCATCATAATAAAATAAGAGAAATCAGAGCTCGCCGGGCGGGGCCTAAGTATTCCGTCTTTCCCGCGCGGTGTTACGAGAATGGAACATTAGAGAAGTAGTTTAAATGGGATTCGATGAACCCTCTGACAGGCACTTAATTGTCAATTGCAGAGAGTAATCACGTAGATGTGGATATTGGAATCAATAACTAAAAGTGACCTCGTGTACAGTGGAAGTCTAGTCACGTTTTCACGCTAGTTTTAAGAAAGCAGTTTCAGGTACAACAATCGTATTACATTGTCGGTGTTCACACCAGACGGAAAAACGATCTAAATAGTGAACCATGGAACTGTTGGAATCTGTAACGAAAACTGACTTATAGAGGAGATCAATTCTAATTACCAATTCAAACCATACAATGGTTCATAATTTTTGCCATGTTAGCAGTACATAAGTGTGTGAACTCGGATTTGTAGGCTTTCTAGAGTTCTTATTGATCTCTGAACTATTGCAAAAAGTTGTTGTTCTTGTTGTTGTGGTCTTCAGTCCTGAGACTGGTTTGATGCAGCTTTCCATGCTACTCTATCCTGTGCAAGCGTCTTCATCTCCCAGTACTTACTGCAACCTACATCCTTCTGAATCTGCTTAGTGTATTCATCTCTTGGTCTCCCTCTACGATTTTTACCCTCCATGCTGCCCTCCAATGCTTAATTTGTGATCCCTTGATGCCTCTGAACATGTCCTACTAACTGGGCCCTTCTTCTTGTCAAGTTATGCCACAAACACCTCTTCTCCCCAATCCTATTCAATACCTCCTCATTAGTTATGTGATCTACCCATCTAATCTTCAGCATTCTTATGTAGCACCACATTTCGAAAGCTTCTATTCTCTTCTTGTCCAAACTATTTATCGTCCATGTTTCACTTCCATACATGACTACACTCCATACAAATACTTTCAGAAACGACTTCCTGACACTTAAATCTATACTCGATGTTAACAAATTTCTCTTCTTCAGAAACGCTTTCCTTGCCACTGTAAGTCTACATTTTATATCCTCTCTACTTCGACCCTCATCAGTTATTTTGCTGCCCAAATAGCAAACCTCCTTTACTACTTTAAGTGTCTAATCTAATTCCCTCAGCATCACCTTTTTTAATTCGACTACATTCCATTATCCTCGTTTTGCTTTCGCTGATGTTCATCTTATATCCTCCTTTCAAGACACTGTCCATTCCGTTCAACTGCTCTTCCAAGTCCTGTGCTGTCTCTGACAGAATTACAATGTCATCGGCGAACCTCAAAGTTTTTATTTCTTCTCCATGGATTTTGATACCAACTCCGAATTTTTCTTTCGTTTCCTTTACTGCTCGCTCAATATACAGATTGATTAACATCGGGAAGAGGCTACAACCCTGTCTCACTCCCTTCCCAACCACTGCTTCCCTTTCATGTTCGTCGACTCTTATAACTGCCATCTGGTTTCTGAACAAATTGTAAATAGCCTTTCGCTCCCTGTATTTTACCCCTGCCACCTTCAGAATTTGAAAGAGAGTATTCCAGTCAACATTGTCAAAAGCTTTCTCCAAGTCTACAAATGCTAGAAACGTAGGTTTGCCTTCCCTTAATCTTTCCTCTAAGATAAGTCGTAGGGTCAGTATTGCCTCACGTGTTCCAATATTTCTACGGAATCCAAACTGATCTTCCCCAAGGTCAGCTTCTACTAGTTTTTCCATTCGTCTGCAAAAAATTCGCGTTAGTATTTTGCTGCTGTGGCTTATTAGACTGATTGTTCGGTAATTTTCACATCTGTCAACACCTGCTTTCTTTGGGATTGGAATTATTATATTCTTCTTGAAGTCTGAGGGTATTTCACCTGTCTCATACATCTTGATCACCAGATGGTAGAATTTTGTTAGGACTGGCTTAGCCAAGGCCGTCAATCGTTCTAATGGAATGTTGTCTACTCCCGGGGCCTTGTTTAGACTCAGGTCTTTCAGTGCTCTGTCAAACTCATCACGCAGTATTGTATCTCCCATTACGTCTTAAGCTACATTCTCTTCCATTTCCAGAATATTGTCCTCAAGTACGTCGCTCTTGTATAGACCCTGTATATACTCCTTCCACCTTTCTGCTTTCCCTTCTTTACTTAGAACTGGGTTTCCATCTGACCTCTTCATATTCATACAAGTGGTTCTCTTTTCTCCAAAGGTCTCTTTAATTTTCCGGTAGGAAGTATCTATCTTACCCCTAGTGAGGTAAGCCTCTACATCCTTACATTTGTCCTCTAGCCATCCCTGATGGCCATTTTGCACTTCCTGTGGATCTGATTTTTGAGACGTTTGTATTCCTTTTTGCGTGCTTCATTTACTGAGTTTTTATATTTTCTCCTTTAATCAATTAAATTCAATATTTTTTTCTGTTATCCAAGGATTTCTACTAGCCCTCGTCTTTTTACCTACTTGATCCATCTGCTGCCTTCACTACTCCATCCCTCAGAGCTACCCATTCTTCTTCTACTGTATTTCTTTCCCCCATTTGTGACAATTGTTCCCTTATGCTTTCCCTGAAACTCTGTACAACCTCTGGTTTAATCAGTTTGTCCAGGTCCCATCTCCTTAAATTCTCACCTTTCTGCAGTTTCTTCAGTTTCTTCAGTTTTAATCTACAATTCATAACCAATAGATTGTGGTTAGAGTCCACTTCTGTCCCTGGAAATGTCTTGCAATTTAAAACCTGGTTCCTAAAGCTCTGTCTACCATTATATAATCTATCTGACACCTTGTAGTATTTCCAGGATTCTTCCATGTGTACAATCTTCTTTTATGATTCTTGAACCAAGTGTTGGCTATGATTAAGTTATGCTCTGTGCAAAATTCTACCAGACGTTTTCCTCTTTCATTTCTTTCCCCCAATCCATATTCACCTATTATGTTTCCTTTTCTCCCTTTTCCTACTCTCGGATTTCAGTCACCCATGACCATTAAATTTTCGTCTCCCTTCACTATCTCAATAATTTCTTTTATTTCATCATACATTTCTTCAATTTCATCATCATATGCATAGCTAGTTGGCATATAAACTTGTACTACTGTAGTAGGCATGGGCTTCGTGTCTATCTTGGCCACAATAATGCGTTCACTATGCTGTTTGTAGTAGCTTACCCGTACACCTATTTTTTTTATTCATTATTGAACCTACTCCTGCATTACCCCTATTTGATTTTGTATTTATAACCCTGTACTCACCTGACCAGAAGTCTTGTTCCTCCTGCCACCGAACTTCACTAATTCCCACTATATCTAACTTTAACCTACATATTTCCCTTTTTAAATTTTCTAACCTACCTGCCCGATTAAGGGATCTGACATTCCATGTTCCGAGTCGTAGAACGCCAGTTTTCTTTCTCCTGATAACGACGTCCTCTTGAGTAGTCCCCGCCCGGAGATCCGAATGGGGGACTATTTTACCTCCGGAATATTTTACTCAAGAGGACGCCATCATCATTTAACCATACTGTAAAGCTGCATGCCCTCGGGAAAAATTACGGCTGTAGTTTCCCCTTGCTTTCAGCCGTTCGCAGACCAGCACAGCAGGGCCGTTTTGGTTAGTGTTACAAGGCCAGATCAGTCTATCATCCAGACTGTTGCCCCTGCAACTACTGAAAAGGCTGCTGCCCCTCTTCAGGAACCACACGTTTGTCTGGCCTCTCAACAGATACCCCTCCGTTGTGGTTGCAGCTACGGTATGGCCATCTGTATCGCTGAGGCACGTTAGCCTCCCCACCGACGGCAAGGTCCAAGTAACAAATATTATAGGAACCGATTCCAAGTTTTTTTACTTTTTTCTCTGTAATGAAGAGTAATACTAAAAGTAGAAATCCTGTAGCTCTGTAATACACACACTAGTTGCAAAAAAGTCCTAAATAACGAACAGTGAAATGGCTGGAATTGATAGCTAGAATTGACGTAAACAGTTCAATTCAAGTTACCGATTCCAGTATTTGTTACTTTTTGTGAATTGGCGTTACTTGTGTGCGTTTTTGTAATTTCTCCGTCGTTTACTCCATAATTGGTGCTATTGTTCTTTTCGTGTTTCGTTTATGTTGTTGTTTATTTTTCCTGTTGTATCAAAATTTAGTTCCTCCTCGCCCAAAACCCTTACTTTCCTGCGGTAGCACCGTTAGATCCAATAATTATGATTAAATATTAACGCTAATTCACAGTATTAAGACTTCACCATCCGCTAATACTGCGTTAGATTTAATGGCTCTCCATGGTTTTATTACTCGCATAAATTACGCTAGTATTTTGAGACATGTAAGTCTCTCTTTTCCTGTCCTTACTTGTTTTCATTGCCTTCAATTGTTTTTGGTATAATTCGTGGCTAAGTAATTAATTATGTGAATTGCATGGGGGTAAAAAAAAGACAAGGTGTACGTTGCTTTGAAGCCAGAATTGGTGGGACCTTAGTTGTGCTGTGTGTGCGCAAAAACTGTTTTGAATACTAAAAATTATAGAGCTTACATGAATAACATGTCAGGAAGGCAACTTGATCGTTTTTATGTTCTTGAATGCAAATTTGCTCCAGTGATACGACACATTTGGCCTCGTTAACTTGTTTTTTGCTGTTTCGGGTAATGATAAACTGAAAGTTATGTGAGAAGCATACTTTAGTAAGCCATTAAATTCCACTGTTACTGTATTTGTATTGATAACAAATGAAACTGGAACTCCGAAACCAACGCTTGTTTGCTTACTGCTTCTTGTCGGTTAAATTTTCTGCTTTCAGTTCGTATGCACAACAGTTTTAGTGTTCACGTTTTGCAAAAAACTTACCTACGTGTTTTTTTGCTAGCCCATAAACTGTGCAATGAAGAAACAAGTAAGGCATGTTATTACTAAAATGTCAGTGAAGCAGAACCGCGTAGAAGCATACCTCCATGCAGAAGAGTTCTTTTTTTAGTAGATTGCCAGAGAATTAGTTTCACTGTAGTTTAAACAGCTACTCACTTTGAAATATTACCTATGATGCGACGTTGAGTGTATGGCCAGTAATAGCAGCTTACTGTGTAAAGAAAGATATATATTTTTAAACATCTTCCAGCATCGTGGAATGCTTTTAACGTGATTAAGGGAATGGTCTCGAACGCTTAAGATTACGATGAATACGTGCTCGATGTTCGAAGTTTGGTCCACCAGCGGGGAGACTGGGTCCTAGTACCCCAGTACCTTTTCGCGGCACATGTATTACACAGACATACAGAAAACAAAGGATATCCTCTCCAAATGTGGAGGTAGTTGGATACAATCTTGTACAGTGCTTTACTACACCCCGCGATCAAAGCATTTGAGCTAGGTGTTGGCAGCTGTGCTACATTTAAAGCTATTTTACAACACAGAACGAGAGGTTATGTTATGTCATGTCGTGATCAGTGACTTCAAAATCTACAGATTTGCGGAAAATAAGTATATATCAAGGGAAAATACTCTGAAATGCAGGGGAATTGAAGAAGAACTAGCGTGTCTTGTGGTTGGCGCAGAACAATTTACACATGGGGGTAAGTATGCGACAGCAAGAGGAATCCAGGAAAACGTCGACACGGAAGCGAACTAAAGCAGGGAAACAGTCACTTTTTCTTCCGTTGAGGCGGCATTCGACCTTACGTCTATTAAGGTAACAGTGCTACACTCGAGTTGACTACTGTATTTGACGCTTTTCAGGAAGACAGAGAACCATCTGCCTCTAAACTTACTTCCATCTGCGTTGAAGGATAACAGCGAATGGACGGAGTGGTCGATTGAGATGGAGCTGTAACGAGGTACGATTTAATGGCAGACTGATTATGCATTCTAGAGAGGGATGGATATGTTGGCGCAGGTCATTCGACCATTTTTTTCCGCTGATCTGTCAGGATGCATCAGTCACATGACATAGCCGGCGTTCGACCCATATACAACCGCTTGTACTGTATGGGTCTTAGAGCACTGTCTACTTGCGATCGTTAACAGTAAACCTCTCGGTCATCAGAGGACTTCCATTTCACGAGTGATGAACCGTGACACATTCCTCTAAACGAACGAAGATTTATGCGGTGTACTCCATTCCCCTGTCGCATGTTAAGTGTAAAATCGAAACTTCAGTTTTATAACTAAGTTAGCGATAGGTGTTCGTACGACTCTGCAATCCCCGTGTATACATCTGCTTGACAGATGTACTGTGTACAGAGTTAGTGGCGGCAAGACGTAATTTCACATGTCCGACACTACTGCTATGCGGTTATCTGTTGCCTTGTAAGAGGTCTTCTCAGTTATTGACGATCATTTTATATAGAACTGATGTGGGCATAGTATAATTTCTGAACCGTGATCGGATGTGTACAGTGGACGGTATAAATCTCTGGAAAGCTATATTGCCCATGTATCACACAGAGCCAGTGTTTTACAGTTTGTTACCATAGTTTATCGTAGAAAAACCTACAAGAAGGATGCGTGTCATGCGCTGGCAATATGTTTCTTACCTTGGAATATTAACAGCGCAGCATTCCACAGGACAGATAGGCCAGAAGCTTAAGCTATCTAACATTATAGCCTGTTTCAAGTGTGGAACGTTGTAGCCTTAGGAGTGCAGGTGTTAATGTTCTCTCTTACCAATACCTTCCAGGTACTGATCCTGAACTCTAGAACCATACTTTAGAGTTGATAGTGTAGTCGATTTATGTAAACTACTTCGAACTCCATCATGCATAAAAATCACCCTTTTCTTGTTCTTCTTAACCCTGTGCTATTTCATCACAACACTTTCAAATCTGTTACTATACACTGATAAGGGGTGCTAACCACCTTGACATGGGTGTGTCTGGAGAAATCTTGTGCACTTGTATGAGTGAGGACTAGGCAATCTCCAGTCACAAGATGTGGAATGTAGCCGTCTATTTCTGGTCAGCTGCTGATTAAATCGGTAACGGTGCTGCAGGGTGGGCTGGTCAAAGACATTGCAGGGAGGCATTTCAGTCGCTAATTTTATCCTAAGACTGCGAGAATGCTCTGACTCCCATCCGCATAGAGATAGATAATAAATTATGCACCATGCTCGAGGTGTTAGAAATGTGTAGCGCACTGTCTGGTAACCTTTGATGGTGTGTGTGTTCGAGAATTAACAGTGAATGGATGTACTGCACAGTCGTCTATCTACATTCGCAATGATACTCGCAAAGTAGAGAAGGGGCAGTTGAGCTACGATAGCCTACTGAAATTGGGGAAACATGCTGTCACATCATTGGCTGGTGTTGAAATTACTGTAAAATTGCTAAAATTGTTCACACTATCAACTGTGATGCTTGTTATTACAGTACATTGGTGGTGCATTTTCCATCCCATCCATCCACTGACAGGCTGTTGGTTACCATATCATGATTGGCTGACAACGCTTGTTTGAGTTGGGGAAAGAGTTTTGTGGATGGGTGAGACCTTCTGGGGGTTTCTAGCACCGAAACAGTGATAGCGTACAAGAGTGCAGTATGAGGAATCAGTCAAAACGGAACACAGAGCCATCAGCTATTGCGACTTACAGTATAGTCAATGGGATACCATAATCATCCTACAGTACTGGTGATGGAACTTTAAACTGGTCTGTGCAGTTGATCAATAATTGTATATTTAATAGGATCGTCACATGCTTGATGCCTGCATGCATGCGGTATATGGTTTCGATATATGGGAGGAGAGAGATGTGTTAAAAATCGTAGCTTGTTCTCCATTGGATGAAGGTAGTAGAGCTTTCATATTTCATAATCTTTATCTGGTGTATGTTATAGAATCTGCAGTCTATATGTGTGAAATTACGTTGCGCGAGCGATCGGTAGGCTACTGCTGTGTGCTTGATATCTAGAAGTACTGCAAAAATAGTACAATATTATGGCAAACCATGCGAAAATACATATGTTCTTGTAATTCCCAGAGTCTGGAGATGGGTGTAGAAAAGCTAGCAGGCAAGCAGGTCCAGACCAGAAACAGCATTTGTGTCAAGGGGAAGCAGGCTCGAATTTGTAGAACAGTTCTGAGAGTGACTTGGGCCCGCTGAGAGCGCTCTGGTCACCCATCGGTAGTCGATGGCCGCCAACCTCGCATTGACATATTTAGTGCCGCGAGTACATGTACTGAGCTCTCTGTCTCTGCGGTATTTGTACGAATGATGTAAAAGGGGTGACTCTGTATGGCACAGGATAGGAATTGTATGTTTACGTCATTGACATGGTACACTGTGATATATTGCTGGGTTGGAGATCAGTTTCGCGCTCTAATATTTAAGCTCCTGCCCTCAGTGGGAGAGCTGTGTAATTGGGTAAGAGTCTTTACGTATTTGACGATATGTAGGGGCACTTTGCATGGTTTAATTGTTGGTGCAATATAGCGATCTGCGGAATTTTTTTTTTCCCGCTGCAAGTCTGGTCTGCAGAAAGAAAGAAAAGGGGAATGGTTCTTTGATACCGGAAGCATCAGTAATACGGCGGGTAAATTCGATAAGAGCCAATCATATGCTTGATTCATTCACAAGACACCCTATGTGCTGGGATACAGGAGTCTCTACGTAGTGGTGGGAATGTTTGTGTGTGTTGAATGCTGGAAGGGTGACACGTAATGGATGGGGTATCACGTTAGGACTGCTAGGAAGACTGCATTCGATGTTTTTCAGCACTATTTTCGTAAACAGATTCTGTTAGAACAATACAAGCTGAGACATCCCGAAAACTCCTACGAAAGCACATGTTAAGTATTTCTGAGACACTATGCAATTTCCTATGGTTTGACTTGGTTATTGTTTTAGATAGCCATTTGGCTAACATTGAGAACATTGCTAGATGCACTTGCGATAGTATATAGCTACGTGGCGATGCGTCAGCCATACATCACGCATGGTCCATTAGAATTGCTAGGGAGAAAGCAGCTTGTGCTATTCTGAAATGGATTTCTGCAGTGTCGCTTGGCAATAAGCTCTTCGCCGGCCCGCAGGTAGAGGGAGGTTTCACACCAGCAGCGGTGAACACACATCCCCGCGGCCCACCTGTAAATAGGTCTTCGCGCCCGTCCGTTCACATCATCAATGGTGATCATGTATTTCGAGAGGAATTTCTCAGATGTGAAGTTTGAAGGGGATGCCGCCACCTCATGCCTGAGGGACCCGAACGGGCACCTGTGCGTGGGTTCGCAGTTGACAACCACGTCACTTTGCAGGGGCTGGCACAAGCCTCCTGTGCAGTCCAGTGGACGGGGGGTGGCGGGTGGTGCCTGTTTATGTTGTTTGCGTGCAGGTCTGTAGGCTGTGCTATGTGTTATTTGGACAGCTTAAGAGTTGATTTCGTGTGTGCTCACCAGTATACTGCATTATTTAGGAGGAGTTTGCATGTCTCTACTGAAATTATCTCGGTATTTTAGGAGTTGTTTGTATGTCCGCAGCGCGTTATTTAGGAGTAGTTTAACAGGCCTGTGGGCTGTGTGGTTTGACCCCAAGCATGTAAGAGCATGTGTTTTGTATCAATGTGATAAATATACTATCTTTCAAAATTCATCCCTAAATAAATTGCTCCAAAATAAAGTACTCCTTCCTTATTCTGTCCAGCAGCCCAGCGCAGGCTGAGTCATTTACTCCTCCAGACAGTCATATTGAGTTATGTCGTGGAACAGATGACCGCGCACTATGGTGACAATACTGTGTACTAGACCTCATTGTGACCACACTGTTTTGTGCCGATTTCCCCTACCATCCTGGGTTACATCACGGAATGAACGACAGTGCTCTCTGGTGGCAGTAGTGTGTACTAGGTCCAGACCTTGTGGTGAACACAGTTTCCCGAAATCTTGGATAATGGTACTTACGTCATCAGCTGACGTCATGGTGGCCATTTTTGATTACATCAAGGATTTGAGCACCCTCTGGTGACAGTACTGTGTACTAGGTCAGTTGAACTTCGGACCTCGTGGAGAACACAGCCCAATACACCTTTCTTTACTGCCAAAATTCAAACTTCCCACCAATCGCTAGGAAGAGGTGGCGGTTGGATGACTTAGGTTAGCACAAGTGACCTATTTTCTAGCGATTTTCTTAAGATATTAGAGATAACCATGGTGTGATTCATTACCCTGTTGGAATTTTGAACTCCCCGCCATTTTTCTGGGGGAGGTTAGGTTAGTGGAGGTAGCATAATTGACATCTTCCCGCCAAAATCCGCCATCTTGAATGACGTCATGGTCGCCATCTAGAATGATGCCATATGCTGTTGGCAAGTCTACAAGCCGCCATCTTTGATGACATCATCACCACCATCTTGAATACATCTGGCAACAATGGAATGTGTAGTAGCATCGACCTAGCCTCCCTATTGATGATTGCTTTGGCCCTGTGTCGAACAGGTGGGTTGGAAATTTGCCACGATGTTGGAACACGTGAGGCAATACTGACCTTATGACTTATCTTAGAAGAAAGACTAAGGAAAGGCAAATCTACATTTCTAGCATTTGTAGACTTAGAGAAAGTTTTTGACAATGTTGACTGGAATACTCTCTTTCAAATTCTAAAGGTGGCAGAGGTAAAATACAGGGAGCGAAAGGCTATTTACAATTTGTTCAGAAACCAGATGGCAGTTCTAAGAGTCGAGGGGCATGAAAGGGAAGCAATGGTTGGGAAGGGAGTGAGACAGGGTTGTAGCCTCTCCCTGATGTTATTCAATCTGTGTATTGACCAAGCAGTAAAAGAAACAAAAGAAAAGTTCGGAGTAGGTATTAAAATCCATGGAGAAGAAATAAAAACTTTGAGGTTCGCCAGTGACATTGTAATTCTGTCAGAGACGGCAAAGGACCTGGAAGAGCAGCTGAACGGAATGGACAGTGTCTTGAAAGGAGGATATAAGATGAACATCAACAGAAGCAAAATGAGGCTAATGGAATGTAGTCGAATGAAACCGTGTGATGCTGCGGTAATTAGATTAGGAAATGAGAGGCTTAAAGTAGTAAATGAGTTTTCCTATTTGGGGAGCAAAATAACTGATGATGGTCGAAGTAGAGAGGTTATAAAATGTAGACTGACAATGGCAAGGAAAACGTTTCTGAAGAAGAGAAATTTGTTAACATCGAGTATAGATTTAAGTGTCAGGAAGTCGTTTCTGGAAGTATTTGTATGGAGTGTAGCCATGTACGGAAGTGAAACATGGACGATAAATAGTTTGGACAAGAAGAGAATAGAAGCTTTCGAAATGTGGTGATACAGAAGAATGCTGAAGATTAGATGGGTAGATCATATAACTAATGAGGAGGTATTGAATAGGATTGGGGAGAAGAGAAGTTTGTGGCACAACTTGACTAGAAGAAGGGATTGGTTGGTAGGACATATCCTGAGTCATCAAGGGATCACAAATTTAGCATTGGAGGGCAGTGTGGAGGGTAAAAATCGTAGAGGGAGACCAAGAGATGAATACACTAAGCAGATTCAGAAGGATGTAGGTTGCAGTTGGTACTGGGAGATGATGGAGCTTGCACAGGATAGATTAGCATGGAGAGCTGCATCAAACTAGTCTCAGGACTGAAGACCACAACAACAACAAGGGGAGTTAGAATGTAAAAAATTTTTTTTTCATGTTTTCTGATTTTTATCTCATTGTAAAATTTGCAATTTTTGGAATAAAAAAACATATGGGTGTGTGTATATATAAACACTTATAAACTCACATGGGAAGTTGTTTATTCCATTTTTAAAAAATATAATCTATACTGGTTGAAAACATTAAAATTTTTACGTGCATTACTTCAAGATCTAATAAAACATGTAGTTTTTTGTATAGAAGGCTGTGGATTTGTGTGTTATGAGGATCTGTTGAAAGTGAAGCAGGCAGTATGGGCTTCCTTCTTCTACAGACTGTCAGCTGATGAAAAACCAACACACACCTGGACCTGATTCATTGTGAAATTACTGCAGTGTCCAGTACTCAAACCGTTCATACAGCCATAAACACATTCCCCCAGGGGATCCACAACTCTTTTGTGGATACATGCGTAGCGAGCACGGGACCCCGAGCTAATGTGGCCCTCCTTCCTTTCTGGGCTGCATACCTTCCTTTTTCGCATCCTTCCCCATCCCTTATCTTCGCCCACCCCTCACCTCCGCCTCTTTCCTTCCCTTTCTCCCCCTCTGGGAGCATGTTTTGTGCCTACGTCCGGAGACAGACGCTCGAAAATATAAAACAATCTCTTCTTCGCTTTCTCTGCTGGCAAGTCTTTGTCCTTGTTTTCCTTAACTCTTCTCTGTACCCTTTTCTCTGCTGCGGCGTTTGAGACCCCTCTTCTTTCCTTTCCTTTTCTTTGTTTTTCCCTTTCTCTTTTTTCCTCCCTGTGCGTGTCTGAAGGCCGACCCACGCAGTAGTCGGTGACGGGGTAACGCGTAATTCTCTGCCCCGGGTGGACATGTAAGACACGTACATACCCCCTGGTAACGGCTAGGAACAGGGAAGGGTGGTTACCCGAGCTAATACCTTCCAAAAGTGCCGATTGGTCCCTCTGTCCGTGAACAATCACCTAAGGCGGGAGTGCCCTCAGCGAGGGCCCCCACAAGGAAGGAGCGCGCCATTGGAGACGCCGGTAATCATGGGGGATACTTCCGCAATGGTTTCCTCACCTTCCACTATGTCTGCACACAAGCGTAAGTTCAATGAGTCTCTGCCATGGACAGTTCTTCCATCGTTGCTACAGTTCCTTGTTGTTTCTCGGTCTGACGAAGGTCACGACTTCTCCACAGTCAACCCTTTCATTATTCAGAAAGGTGTCGACGCGATTGCAGATCCTGTAAAGGCTTGTTCCCGTTTACGAAGCGGCACCTTGTTGTTAGAAACAGTCAGTGCCCTCCAGGCACAAAAATTGCTGCGTGCTTCACTGCTGCACACCTTCCTTGTCCGGGTGGAAGCACACCACACCTTAAATTCATCATATGGGGTCGTTTATACACGCTCTCTCGACGGATTGTCCGACGAGGAAATTCAAAACTACCTTTCTGACCAGGGCGTCATGGCTGTTCAGAGTCATGAAAAGGGTTGACACAAACATTGTTCCAACCCATACTGTCTTCTTGACATTTGACAGAGTTCAACTCCCATTGAACATAAAAGCGGGCTATGAGATAATTTCCGTTCACCCTTACATCCTGAACCCAACGTGTTGCTATCGGTGTCAGCGGTTCAATCGTACCAGCCAGTCCTGTTCCAATCTGGCCAAATGCGTTACGTGTGGCAAGGATGCCCATGAGGGTGCTTGTCCACCTCCATCCCCTCGTTGCATCAACTGTATGGGTGACCACGCGGCTTCCTCTAAAGATTGCCCCATTTTTAAAGACTAACGGCTCATTCAGGAAATCGGAGTGAAGGAAAAGGTGTCGACCTTTGCTGCTCGAAAGTTACTCGCCAGTCGTAAGCCCACTGTGTCTCACGCAGGTAAATACAGCACTGTCCTTGCCTCTCCTCGGCCAACAAAGGAGGCAGCCACGCAGACTTGTGATCTCACCTTTAGTGCCGCGGTCATCTGATCGGCCTGCGCAAAGATCGCCCATTCGACCTCCCCACTCTCACCTGCTCACTCTATGGCTCACCCTTCATCGGGTTCTGCTAAATCTCGAGCCCCAAAATCAGAAACCCGGACTTCCAAAAAAGAGCCTACTCGTGAAGATTTTTTACGTACCCCAACTTCACAACCATCGGTTCCTCCTTCATCTCAATGCTCTGTTTCCAAAAAGGCTAATAAGAAACCCTGTTCCTCTCCTTCTCCGCCACGGCGTGGCTCATCTACAGCACTGCCTGGCGGTAACCGCCCTCGGCTGTCTTCTGTGTGGCCGAGGCGCACTGCTGGCGGCCGATCAACTGGCCGGTCGCTAGTGGCAGGAGCTGCTACCGAACAACCTATGGATCAGGATCTTCTCCCTTTGGCTGAATGCCGTTTCACGCTGTCGGTCGCAAGCTCTGAGCAGTCGTTGAGTTGAGGGCAGCCTTGGTCACATTCTTCCATTTTCTGTCCACCCTATGTCCATTATCCATTGGAATATCTGCGGCATTCGAGCCAATCGGGATGAATTGTCGATACTCTTACGATCCTATTCACCGGTCATCTTCTGTCTTCAGGAAACAAAGCAGTGTCCCCATGACTGCTTTGTTTTCCCCAATTTTCAGTCAGTCCACTTTGATTTCCCCTCTGTTGAACGCACTCCAGCACATGGAGGACTCATGATTCTTCTCCATGATACTCTCCATTATCACCCAATCCCCTTAAACACTGCCTTTCAAGCTGTCGCTGTCCGTCTTTCCCTTTCTGGATACACCTTCGCTCTTTTTACTTTCTACATTCCATCGTCCACACCACTGGCACGGGCTGATCTCCTTTATCTTCTGGGTCACCTTCCGCCTGCCTATTTGCTGGTTGTGGACTTCAATGCCCACTACCCGCTTTGGGGATCTCCGCATCCTTGTGCGCACGGCTCACTATTGATAGACATCTTCCACCAAGCGGATCTTGTTTGCCTCATCACTGGGGACCCTACGTTTTTGTCTGCCTCCACGACAAATTTCTCTGATTAGGACTTTTCGGTCGGTACTGTTCTGCTAGCTCGGCGCTTCGAATGGTTCTCTCTTGCTGATACACACTCGAGTGACCACTTTCCATGTGTCCTTAGATTGCAGCCACAACTGCCATATATGCGCCCAAGATGCTGGAAGTTTGCCCAAGCCGATTGGACACATTTTTAGTCTCTAGCGACATTCGATGACCGTCAGTTTCCTAGCGTCGACGATGAGGTCACTCATATTACAGAAGTTATTCTTACAGCTGCGGAACGTTCAAAACCTCGCACCTCCGAATTGCCCCGGCGCCCCCCAATTCCTTGGTGGAACGAGGCATGCCATGACGCAATACGTGAGCGGCGACGTGCTCTTCGCGTTTTCAGACACCATCCTACTTTGGCCAACTGTATCCGCTATAAGCAGTTCCGTGTGCGATGCCGTCGCGTCATCCGCGATAGCAAGAAGGCAAGCTGGAAATTCTTTATTAGCTCATTTAACACCTTCACTCCCTCCTCGGAAGTTTGGAGTCGGATTCGGCGGTTCTCTGGAGCGCCTAGTTTCTCCCCGGTCTCTGGGCTCACTGTCGCGCATGATAAATTAGTGGACCCCGTCGCTATTTCTAACTCATTGTGTCAACACTGTGCTGAGTTTTCGAGGTCTTCAAATTACCCACCAGCTTTTCTCCCGAAGAAACGTGCAGCGGAAGTGCAACCTCTTGCCTTCTCCTCTCAAAATCGCGAAAGCTACTACACTGTTTTCTCCATGTGGGAACTCCAACATGCACTCTCTTCTTCTCGCTCTTCCGCCCCAGGGCCAGATGGTATCCACATCCAAATGTTGCTGCATTTATCATACCATAGTCTCCGCTACCTCCTTCACCTTTATAATCGAATTTGGACCGACAGTACTTTTCCCAGACGATGGCGGGGAGCTATCGTCGTTCCTGTTCCGAAACCTGGAAAGGACAAACATATCCCCTCTAGCTATCGCCCCATTTCTCTCACGAGTAGTGTATGTAAGGTTTTGGAGCGTATGTTGAATTGCCGTTTAGCCTGGTGGCTGGAGTCCTGCAGTCTTTGGACACCTGCCCAATGCGGATTCCGAAAGCATCGTTCTGCAGTTGACCATCTTGTTGCTCTCTCCACTTATATCACGAACAATTTTCTCCGGAAACGCCAAACAGTAGCGATATTTTTTGATCTGGAGAGAGCATACGATACCTTTTGGACGACAGGCATCCTCCGCACACTGTTCTCTTGGGGCTTTCGAGGTCGGCTGCCCCTTTTTCTTCGCGAATTTATGGCAGAGCGCACATTTAGAGCGCGGGTGAACACTACTCTCTCTCGTACTTTCTCCCAAGAAAACGGGGTGCCCCAGGGCTCCCTGCTAAGTGTTGTACTGTTTTCCATTGCCATAAATCCAGTTACGGATTGTCTCCTTCCTGATGTCTGGGGCTCCCTCTTTGTGGACGATTTTGCGATCTATTACAGCTCTCAAAGGACCAGCCTTCTTGAACGACGTCTTCAAGGATGTCTCGATCGCCTCCACTCTTGGAGCTTCGAAACCGGCTTCCGTTTTTCTCCCAGTAAGACCGTTTGTGTTAATTTTTGGCGACGTAAGGAGTTTCTTCCACCCTCCTTACATCTAGGACCTGTCATCCTTCCGTTTTCGAACGTCACTAAATTCTTGGGTCTTATGTTTGACAGAAAACTGTGCTGGTCCTCCCACATTTCCTATCTTTCGGCTCGCTGTCTGCGATCCCTCAACACCCTCCGTGTCCTGAATGGTACCTCCTGGGGAGTGGACCGAGTGGTCCTTCTCCGCCTCTATCGCCCCTTAGTGCGCTCGAAATTGGATTATGGAAGCATAGTTTACTCCTCTGCTCTGCCATCTATTCTTTGGCGTCTCGACTCTATACACCACCGTGGATTACGTTTAGTGTCTGGAGCTTTTTACACCAGCCCTGTGGAAAGCCTTTATGCTGAGACTGCTGAACCTCCGCTGTCCAATCGGCGAGCTGTCCTTCTGCGTCGTTATGCTAGCCATCTGTCTTCCATGCCTGCAAATCCGGCCCATGACATTTTTTTCCGACGCCTCCGTGGATATAGGGTATGCTGGCCGCCCTTCCTCCCTACTACCACCGGGAGTCCGCTTCCGTCAACTGCTCCATTCTCTTTCCTTCCACTTTCCTAAAACTTTATTGACAACTTGGGGTACAGCACCGCCTTGGCTAGTTTCCCAAGGATGGTACCCCTTCTCTTGTTTATCTTCGGGCATTTGCTGCTCTCTGCGCACAAATGAAGGATGCCATATTTATTTACACGGATGGCTGTAAAACATCGTTTGGTGTTGGGAGTGCCTCTATTGTTGGTGACACCCCAAATCGATTTTGGCTTCCCGACCAGTGTTCAGTTTATACTGCAGAGATTTACGCTGTTCTCCAGGCTGTCAAATACATCCGTCGCCTTCGGCGGATACAGCACTCAGCTCTCTCCTCAGTCTCCAAGCTCTCTACCCTGTCCACCCTCTAGTCCACCGGATTCAGGACTGCCTCCACTTGCTCCACTTGGGGGGGCGTCTCTGTGGCGTTCCTCTGGATCCCAGGGCATGTTGGTATCTGTGGAAATGAGGCGGCCGATATAGCTGCAGTCTCTCTTCTTCGGCCAGCTATCCGCATGATTCCCTTCGCCGATCTACAGAGTGTTGTATGTCGTCGAGTTGCTCTTTTATGGCACGCACATTGGTCGACACTTCCCAATAATAAATTGCGGGACGTGAAAGCTCTTCTTTGTGCTTGGACCTCTTCCTCCTGAACTCGTTGTCGGGAGGAGGTAATTTTAACTAGACTCCAGATAGGGCACTGTCTCTTTAGCCATCGACATCTTTTAAGCGGCAATCCTCCCCCACTCTGTCCCCACTGCTCTCAACTGTGGACGGTGAGACACCTTTTACTCGAGTGCCCCTATTTTACTCCATTACAAACCCATCTACAGCTGTCACCTGATATATCTTCCATTTTAGCAGATGACACGCGATCACCCGATGGCGTTCTCGAGTTCATTAGTGCCAGTGAGATGACGTCAGTAATTTGAAGCTCATCAACGATTGCATGGTTCACTGCAGTACTGTGAAAATTTTGCCAACACTTCATTAGTTGGGTTATTGTACAGATATCAGTGGACGCTTCACTTAAAGTGAATACCTTCGCTAGAAGTATCCATTTTGTTTCTCTTTCCTCATTTGTGTTTTCCACTTTCTATTAGTTCCTGCTGACATCATTTCGAGAGGAATTACACCACAACAGCTAGGCGATAGTAAGCTATGGTGGACAGGCCTTTGCTGATTCCATCAGGCACCATCAGCATGGCCTGTTAACAACATGAGGTATGCAGATGAATCAGCTGACGCACCAGAGAAACGTGTTCAACATGTTTGCTTATTCACAACTACTTGGATTGTGAATGAGATAGCCCAACATTATTCTTCATGGTCAAAACTGCAAATAGTTATGGCGTATGTGCTGAGATACATAAACAATCTTAGGTGGCAACCCACTGAGAGGCTTAACAGCAGGAGAATTTCACACAGCATCGAAAGCAGTCATTCAGATGGTGCAACAGCAAGACTATTACAACGAAATTGAAGAATTACAACATGGCCGACCAATCCCCAAATAAAGCAAACTGAACTCACTTCAGCCCTTTCTGGATGAGGAATGGTCGTTGAGGGTGGATGGCAGATAGGAACAATCAAAAGTTTCTTACAGTCTGAAGCACCCCATGATTCTTCCTCCTCAGCATCATGCCACTAAATTAATACTCATGAGCGAGCATCTTTCTTTGCTGCATGCAGGATCTCAGCTGTTGTTAGCAAGCCTCAGACAAAGGTACTGGATACCCAATGGAAGATCCATAGTGAGGTAAATAATCCACAAGTGCCTTCCTTGCCACCGCTTGAAGGCAACCACTGCAACACAGCTCGTGGAACAACTTCTGTCAGTGCGTGTAGAGCAAAGCAGACCTTTCCTTGATCGTGGGATTGACTATGGAAGACCACTAAACGTAAGGAATGGGGGAAAGAGGAGCAAAACTAGGACAAAGGTCTACATTGCTTTGTTCGTTGCCATGGCAACAAAGGCAGTACACATCGAGCTTGCCACTGATTTGTCCTCCCAAGCTTCTTCGAAGATTCAGTTCATGATGAAGCGTTTGCGCGAACGTGTCCAGTGACAATGGGAAGACGTTTGTGGGTGCAAGGAATGAGGTGGGTGAACTGCATAAACTGTTCAGCTGTCAGTTTCACATAACCCAAATCCAGAACTATGCATCGTGGAGTGGTATCCACTGGCATTTTATCCCACCTCATGCCCCGCATTTTGATGGTCTATGGGAAGCAGGCATAAAATCCGCCAAGACACATTTGAAGAGAGTCGTGGGAAACAGTGCTGACGTTTGAAGAACTATACACACTACTAACACAAATTGTCGCATGTTTGAATTCCCGACGCATTAAAATTCCTGACAACCCAGGTGAATTCTCATACCGTACTTCAGGCCATTTTCTTATTGGTAAACCCTTAACAAATATCCCAGAGCCAAGCTGGCTTTCAGAGCCCTCATCCAGGCTGTCAAGATGGCAGCTCACCCAGCAGTGCAAGAAGCACATTTGGAAACGGTGCACAAGGGATTACCTACCACAACTGCAACAGAGAACTAAGTGGTCATCAACAAAGGCCAATCTACAGCCAGTTACATTGGTGCTACTGAAGGAAGACAATTTGCCACCCCTCATGTGGCGGTCTGGGGTCATTGTTGGTACACACCCTGGACCTGATAGTATGGTACGAGTTGTTTCAATGCGCACAGCAACGGGAACTTCAAAATGACCACTGTCAAAGATCTGTGTTGTTCCACAGGAAACATAGACTCTAGTGCACATCACTATCAAATTACTAACTGAAGTGTTTCCTTTGTTTGCAGTGGACAATTTCTTTAATCATTTTATTTCCTTTTTTGTTTGTGTAATATGTGCTGCATGTGATTATTTGTATTTAGTGTAATTTATATAAATTATGTGGGCGGAATGTTCTGTATCTCAATGTAGTCTACAAATACAGTCTGCCTTTACCATCACATATATACTTTAATTTCAACCGCCCTTCCTTTGCAACGAGTGATATGCAATCGTTTGCACTATGGAAGGAGCGAGGCAGCACAGAATTTACCGAGCGTTTTGCGGCTGCCTACACTATTATCCCTTTTTTATTTGTAACAACTTCTTTAGTAATGTCTATAAGCGTGGGCGACTCACTACCGGTGCAATTCTTTTTTTTCTTTTGGAAAGGTCCTTGTTATAAAAATACAAACACAGAGACCGAGTGGTCAGAGTGAACTGGCAGTGAACCTCGAATTCGGGAAAATATAGCGCTATGATCTTTATCTTTTTTTCCGAAATACAAATACTAGATTACGTTTTTCATTTACACTTTATGGGCGGGCCTGGTAGTCTGGATGTAAAGAGTATTTATTTGGTAAACCCAATATTACAATTTCGACCATGTGGCTGTTATCGAGTGGAAACTATATCCCTGATTACAAACATCTTGTGTGTATTGCACTCTATCAATTGCAATGTAAATATATTGCACTCATTGTAAAACTGAGTGGGGTAAATAATTCCACATTTGTTTATGTTTCATCTGAAATGGAAGCTGGTGTCGTCGCATGGTATACTGTGGACTCATGTATATTTGTTACTTCTTACAAGTCTGCTAGATTTAAATACACTGTATGAGTATTGCTCATACTCCACGTTATTTTCATTCACAACCGTTTTTGTATTCTGGCATTTAATATAGGTCACCAAAATTTTCATATCTTCTGCTAAAATGTAGGTACTGTTTTGGAGTACCTGTTCATATCATGTGAAACATTTTGCGTAACTGCCATCGCATTTTTATCATTTGCATACTCATCTACATCCGTAGTCTGCAAGCCACTGCGAAATGCATGGTACGCAGTGCCAAGGAGCAACACCATTCGAAGCAGAAACACGTACTTATTCGGTAACAAGATGTAACAAAGTTGAATACGAATAATGTCGAAGCCTGCTAACATGGAGTTCTTCATTAAATGCGCCAAAGAACAGAGAACAGATGCAAACAAAAGCAACGTAGAATACGAGTAGTGCACTCAGTGCATCTAAACAGAGCATTTCACACACAGATTCGTACGCAATTGCAGAACACCATACAATTAAAGCGTCTTCTCTTTTATACCAAACAACAAATATGGAATCATTTTCCCCACCTAAAAATACGGATGCAAGAAGAACGCAATCAGAAAAGAGCAACATATTCACAATGGTTCATAGAGAGCAATACACATTAGGAGGCTTAATCAGAAGCGCAATGTGATGAAACGAACTTCTGCAATCTATGAAACGAAATTACGAAAACAAACTTGAAAGTCTAAAAATCAACCAATAAGATAGCGAAATGATGGACTGATAAACTTGGAGCGCTTGTGGTGGCGTGGCAACGAACGAAGGTCGTATTAACGAAGTCCGGATATAATTACACGCCTGTGGTGAGTTGTACGCTACGCCGAAAAACAGACCAGAGCGTTGCTACCAAATTTAAAGCTGTAAATGCATGGACGACAGAAGTCTGTGATATTGTTACTCGTGAAAGAAGGAAGCTTGCATGTGTCCGGTATGGTCTAGTGGCTAGGATACCTGGCTCTCACCCAGGAGGCTCGGGTTCGATTCCCGGTACCGGAATAATATTTTTCGTAACGCGCTTTGCTTTTTATTTAAATGTATATTGCAGATGTAATGCACCAGTAGATAGAGGTCGAATAACAGTTCAGCTGCTTGCACTAGAATTGACCATTCTCTCATATGTAAATTATATACAAAGTTACTTTTCGTCTTTCCTAAATTCTGAGTAGTTCTAAGGGCTTTAATTCCTAATATTGTTCTCCACATAAATGTTAAAAGAAGCATTTAATGACTAAATTTCAGTTTTAACAAACAGACCAGAAACAAAACTAAAAGTAAGATCTACTTCAAATTACAAAAAAGGTAAAAAATTCGCTTTTTGACATATCAAAGCTCCCTTTGTAATGCAGCGATACATTTCTTTCAGTATTGTAAAAATAGTTTATATACGTTAAAAAAGTATCAGAATGTAAATTTTAACCATTCAGAACGCAGAATTCCGGCGTTTGTCACGTCAGTCTTTCGTCGTTTTAATGCTTTTGAGACCGAAGCATTAGGAGTTAAGGATGTATAAAATCTACACGAGACAGAAGTGAGCACGCATCTGCAGAACCTCTGCTAACGCAATAACACCTGCGTACTTCATGACACCGAACAGTATGCACGAAAAGGAATGCAATTATCTTGTTAAAAGGATTAAGTTTACATTACCTAACAACAGAAGATGAGTATGAGGAACATTTCGGACTGACAACTGAGGGTCGCATGTTAATCCAAACCAGAAATGATAAATAAAACTAAAATTTTCTGATCAGAGCTGGTCGAAAAGAGAAGGAAGAATATACTGTCCATCAGATAGGAAGAGGACAGAAGCAATTATCGTCTTGGATAAAAAAGAAAGGTATGATGCACGGAGAATTTTCACATGACATAATTTGTTTTATTTTGCTTTCCGTCATTACTTTTTTTAATCAAGAAGAAGATTATTTAAGTCACATGAAAAAAAAATTATATTTATCAACACTATTTTAAACGTACGAGTTATACACTGAGGATAGCTTTTAACCCTTTCTAAGACCCAAAGAAGCGGACTTAATGATTTTAATCTGAATGACAATTTTACTAGCGCCTTTTCAACATAAAATGAGAAGACTTACTTTGTTCACACATAGCAACAAGGACATTCTTTTTCCTTTACTCTTTTATTTTCGTTTTAAAACGAAGAAGTATTATTTTCTATCCTTCGACACATTTCCAGGTTTATTTTTCGCATGGCAGAAAAAACACACACCAATAATGAAGAACGTTGGCGAGCGGATAAAAGAAATGGCTAGGATATTTGGGAGGACAGGTTCGATTCCCGGCACGGAAACATACTTGTCCAGCAGTTCAGAGTGTTGAGTTTTCACTCTTTCGCGCTCGTGTCAAGATAAACACATAGGCGTTGAAATGAGTGGCAGAGCCATAATCATGGAACAAGAGATGGTGCTTTGATATGTGACAGCTGACGCTACTAAGATGTGTGGCCAGTTAGCTCAGGAGGTTACTGAAGTTTTCATGGACATGCCGAGTCGTAATGCGTCTGTCCTCGCGAATGACAGCAGCAGCTTGCTGCAACATGTCAGGTGTGACAGCCGTGGATGGTCTACCTGACCGCTGCAAATCGTGGAGCTTCGCTGAACCGCCATCTGGCGACCTCACCCTCCGTGCCCAACGACTAACTGTGCTTGTGTCAACAGCAGTGCTCAGGAAAGGCTGCACAAGTGTTTGTGAATATTCCCCACAGTTTCTTTCTCTGCAGTGAGAATTTCAATGACGGCATGTTGCTTGTGACGTACATGACGTACAGAGGCCATTTTGAAACTGTCCTGCAGCTATGCTATCTGTCGGAAGTGACGGAAACTTGGCACACCCGCTCAGGAGACTTCAAATAATACATACATAACGTTTCACATTGTTTTCGGCTGAGAAAAAAATGCGGTGCATTACATCTGGGCAACCCTCGTATTCTGCAAATTGTTCTCGCTTGCTTGTCTAGAATTTTTCGGTTACCAATAGCATCGGCTGTAATCTGCCATCGTTAGTGACTCCAACTAAGAGTTGGTCATGGTGTAGTAGGTTGAATCGGTGTGTGCGGTAGTGTACACAGTTGTATCATTGAGCCACTATTAACAGCACTAACTGTGAGCCCGAACACATATTCAGTGCACTTATTATCTTGTATTACAGAGTCTATGAACATTCGAGGAAATTACTACATGCGCAAACAAAGTTGACACTCGGCGCCATGGCTGATGGGAGCGATCGTAAAGGCATTTCCCATTTTCAGTCGCTTCCATATGCCACCGCGCCGATGTCAACTTTTTTTGCGAGGATATTACACGTAACATGACAATCACCTTGAAATTTTAAGTTTGTACATCTTACACAAGAGGTCCAATTTTTCTAAAGTAATGTATTCAAAGTTTGAAATATGAATTGTTTTCAAATATTTCATTTCTTCTTCTAAATCTATTGTGACATCATCATAGTATTCACTGGTAAATAACTTTCATGCTTCAGTGACCTGATCGTCAGTTATATTTTGATTATTTCCATAAAAATCCCAATGTTTCATCTGAAACAGCTGTCATCCCTGGCAATGGAGTGGATCTTGATCGACTCATCCATGCTGATCAGTCGACAATAACCAGAGAATTGTGTGCTATGATGAATGCGGGATGTGACGCCGTGGAAACAATCTTGGAACATCTACTTTACCACAAGTAGTGTGCGGATAAATCCTGCAGATTCTTACAGAGCAAAAAAAAAAAAAAAAACCCTCACTGAATAGAAATTTGTTAGGAACTGTTGCACAAATATGAAGCTGAAATTGACAATTTTCTGAATAGCATCATTACCAAAAGTGAGACATGTTGTGACCACTATGAGCCAGAATCCAAAATACAGTCCATGGAATGGCGACATGCGAATTCTCTGTCAAAGAAGAAATTCAAGACAGCCATCTGCACGCAAAGTGATGTGTACATTCTTCTAGGATATCAGGGTGTAGTTCTTTTGGACGTCCTGGAACCTGGAGAAGCTGTCAATTCAGCACACTACAAGAGGACACTGACTGAGCTGAAAGCATGAATTTACAGGGGAATACCAGAGAAGACTAACTTTCACCTGCAACATTATAACAAGAGGCCCGACACCAGTTTTGCGACCATGCAATTCATTGCAAAACTCAGGTGAACTGTCTTCCACATCCACCCTACAGTCCCGAGTTAGTACCGTCAGACTTCCATCTCTTTGGGCCTCTGAAAAATGGACTATGTGGAGAACATTTTCAAGAATTGGATGCAAAACTGTAAGGAAGTAGTTAGCCTCAGCTGGTTCAGAGTTTTACAAGTGTGGCAGGCAGGCTCGGGTTCATTGTTGGCAAAAGTGCATAATGAATGGTGGTGACTATGTGTAAAAAGATCTGTGCATCTCCTGCAGCTTCATGAATAGAAATAGGAGGGGTTACTTTCGGAACGACCCTCATAGAACCCAATATGTTGTCCTCGACAGTGAGTGTTCATCAGAGACAAGGGTATCATCAAGAGTGCCCCAGGGAAGTGTAATAGAATTGCTGTTGTTCTCTATATACATAAATGATTTGGCATACGGGGTGTGCATCAATCTGGTTGTTTGCTGATGATGCTGTATTGTATGGTAAGGTCGAAGTTTAGTGGCTGTAGGAAGATACAAGATGACTTGGACAAAATTTGTAGTTGGTGTGATGAATGGCGGCCACCTCTAAATGTGGGAGAATTTTAGTTAATGCACATAAATAGGAAAACCACACCTGTAATGTTGGGTTACAGAAGTAGTAGTGTTCTGCTAGACAGTCACAAGATTTAAATATTTGGGTGTGACATTGCAAAGTGATATGAAATGGGACAAGCATGTGAGGACTGAGGTAGGGAAGGCAAATGGTAGACAGGTTTATTGGGAGAATCCTGGGAATAGGTGGCTCATCTGTAAATGAGACATCATATAGGACACTGTCGTTAGCTATTCTTGAATACTGCTTGAGTGTCTGGGATCTGTACCAGGCTGAATTAAATGAAGACATCGAAGCAATTCAGAGGCAGGCTACTAGATTTGTCAGGGCTAGGTTCGAAGAACCTGTAACTGTTATGGAGGTGTTTTAGGAACCCAATTGGGATCCCTGGAGGGAAGGTGACATTCTTTTCGAGGAAAACTATTGAGAAAATTTAGATAACTGGCATTTGAAACTGACTACCAAATGCTTCTCCTGCCACAAACATACATTCCACATAAGGACCACGAAGAAAAGATACGAGAAATTAGGGTTCATACAGAGGCGTATAGACAGGCAGTTTTGCAAATGGAACAGGCAAGGAAATGACTAGTGTCAGACATCACATGCATCAATGTTCATGCCCCAACTGAGGATGAAACAGATGGGGAAAAGGAAGAGTTCTATGACCAACAAGAACAAACAATTGAGAGCACACCTACTAGAAATATCAGGATAGTGCTGGGAGATTTTAATGGAAAACCAGGAAAAGAAGAATTCTACATACCAACTATAGGAAGGCACAGTTTGCATGACGAGACCAACGCGAATGGTCAGAGGATGATCAGCTTAGCTATCTCAAAGAAACTGGGAGTAAGTTCAACTTACTTCAAACACAAGATGGTACATAAAGGAACATGGTGTTCACCGGATGGAACAACCACCAACCAGATTATACCACATGTTAGTGGACCAGAGCTATAGCTGTAGAGTCATGGATGTCAGGTCGTATAGAGGTGCAGACTGTGTGTCAGACCACTTCGTCGTTGTGTGCAGGCTTAAACTCATGTTCACCTACATGCATAAGAAGAAGGGGACACTAGAACCTGCTTTGAATGTTGAGAAATTACAAGAAAGGGCCATTGAAGAACAATATGCTATAGAGATCAAAAACCGTTTTGAGGTCTTAGAGACCATAGAACCATGAGAGAACGTGGAGGAAAGGTGGAAAGAAATCAAGTCCACAGTACTAAGTGTAGCAGAGGATATATTGGGAAGAAAGAAGATAATGAAGAAGATGAAATGGTTCAACAAGACATGCCAGAAGGCTACAGAAAAGAGAAAGGAGATGAGCAGAAAAGGGAACATTTTATCAACATCAGAAGGGAGACAAAGTGAAACCTAAGAGCAGAGAAGAGAATATATGTAACCAGTTTGCTAGAAATAGTTGAGGCAGAGAGCCAAAACAAGAACCCAAGGCAAATCTCCAAATACATAAAAAAATCGGAAACATGGATTTAAGAACCCAACTTTTTTCATTAGTGATCAGGATGGCAACTTGATAAATGACAAGGAAAGAATTGTAGAAAGATGGTAAGAATACTTCTCAGAACAGTTGAATCAGTCAGAGCAAGGTGGGATATTACCTGCAAACACAACGGAGGAAAGGAAAGATGAAGAAGAATCGGAAATTAAGGAAGAAGACGTGAAAATCGCAATCAAAGGACTCAGAAACAACAAAGTCCCAGGGGAGGATAGAACATCATCAGAATTAATCGAGGGGGAGGTGAGAGCTTAAACTTACAGATATATAAACTGATCCAGTTGATATGGGAGTAGGAGACACTTCCAGAAGAATGGAAATTGGCTATAATATGCCCAATATTCAAGAAGGGAAGCAAAATGGAATGCGGTAACTACAGAGGAATCAGCTTGTTGAATGTAATGTATAAGGTTATGTCCATCATTTTCCTCAGAGAATTGGAACCATTCATAGAGAACAACATACAGCAGTACCAAGATGGCTTTTGACCAAACCGATCGACAATCGATCACATTTTCACACTAAGACAATTGTTTGAAAATCATTGGGAATATGATAAAGATATCTACAGCCTGTTCATCGATTTTCAACGTGTATATGATAGCATCCATAGGAATAGCCTATACAATGCAATGCGTGACTTCACAGTTCCTGAGAAGCTAGTGAGAATGGTGCAAGCTTGTATGGAAGGGTCAAAGGCAGCAGTACATTTCCGAGGAGCCACATCAGAAACATCCGAGACTGAGACAGGCCTTGGACAAGGGGATCCTCTCTCATGCGTTCTGTTCAATGTCATCGTAGAGAAAGTAATAAAAGGGTGTAGGTGACAGGGGTGGGCTGGAGTAGAGATGGATGGTAACTTCAACTGTCTCGCATATGCAGATGACATAGTACTATTAAGTGAATCAAAGCACATGTTGAAATAAAAGTACCAGAAAATGGACAGTAGATCACAGAAGGTAGGGCTCAAAGTGAATCGAGACAAAACAGAGTTCATGCAATTAGGAAGAAGACAAGAGCAGGTCGAATATCTTGAGACAGATAGCAAGAGGTCCAAGAGAGTAGACCAGTTCAAATACGTGGGATCTTGGTTTACTACTGACAATAACATAAAAATGGACATCAAGGAAAGAATACCAGTGTGAACGAAATGCTTTCCGGTTGTTTCTGAGAAATTTAAGTGGGTACAGAATCCACTAATCAGGTTCATTCAGCTGCAGATTGTAGCTCGTGTTGGCACTAATGACACCTGCCTGGGTTCTTAGGCTATCCCAGATCACTGCTGTAGTTTGTTGGTTCACAACCTTTCTGAGGCCATTACCCCAGAATGTAATCAGATATCAGGCAATATCCCCCCCCCCCTCCCCCCATACCATCATCAACTTTAGTGTCTAGCTATAGAATGAAAAAGAATTCTCTGTGAACATTTACATTTTTAAAATAACAAAAGCTAAATGAGATTTAGTTTTTGCAGGCATTTTGCTAAACCACCAAGTAAAGAGTCAATGAGGGTACTGCTTATATCTAATGACTTTTGTTTGTAGAATGATGATGCATTTCTCAGTGTATCATGAGTAGCACCTACAGGTCCTTCTCAGAAAACAGTGATAACTATCCACGTTGAGGGTAAAAACTTATTATAAAATATGCTTCCTCCACACCATTCCTCTGCCTAGCAACATTAAAATCTGTGCACAATACTTAGATTTTTTTCCCACAGATTATGTTTTACTATGGTGTTAGACCTTCCCCATGAACCATGGACCTTGCCATTGGTGGGGAGGCTTGCGTGCCTCAGCGATACAGATGGCCGTACCGTAGGTGCAACCACAACGGAGGGGTATCTGTTGAGAGGCCAGACAAACGTGTGGTTCCTGAAGAGGGGCAGCAGCCTTTTCAGTATTTGCAGGGGCAACAGTCTGGATTATTGACTGACCTGGCCGTGCAACATCAACCAAATCGGCCTTGCTGTGCTGGTACTGTGAACGGCTGAAAGCAAGGGGAAACTACGGCCGTAATTTTTACCGAGGGCATGCAGCTTTACTGTATGGATAAATGATGATGGCGTCCTGTTGGGTAAAATATTCCGGATGTAAAATAGTCCCTCATTCGGATCTCCGGGCGGGGACTACTCAAGAGGAGGTCGTTATCAGGAAAAAGAAAACTGGCGTTCTATAGGTCAGATTAGAAAATTTAAAAAGGGAAATGGATAGGTTAAAGTTATAGTGGGAATTAGTGAAGTTCGGTGGCAGGAGGAACAAGACTTTTGGTCAGGTGAATACAGGGTTATAAACACAAAATCAAATAGGGGCAATGCAGGAGTAGGTTTAGTAATGAATAAAAAAATAGGTGTACGGGTAAGCTACTACAAACAGCATAGTGAACGCATTATTGTGGCCAAGATAGACATGAAGCCCACGCCTACTACAGTAGTACAAGTTTATATGCCAACTAGCTCTGCAGATGATGAAGAAATTGAAGAAATGTGTGATGAGATAAAAGAAATTATTCATGTAGTGAAGGGAGACGAAAATTTAATAGTCATGGGTGACTGGAATTCGAGAGTAGGAAAAGGAAGAGAAGGAAACATAGTAGGTGAATTCGGATTGGGGCTAAGAAATGAAAGAGGACGCCGCCTGGTAGAGCTTTGCACAGAGCATAACTTAATCATAGCTAACACTTTGTTCAAGAATTATGAAAGAAGTTTGTATACATCGAAGAATCCTGGAGATACTAGAAGGTATCAGATAGATTATATAATGGTAAGACAGAGATTTAGGAATCAGGTTTTAAATTGTAAGACATTTCCAGGGGCAGATGTGGACACTGACCACAATCTACTGGTTATGAACTGTAGATTAAAAATGAAGAAACTGCAGAAAGGTGGGAATTTAAGGCGATGGGACCTGGATAAACGGACTAAACCAGAGGTTGTACAGAGTTTCAGGCAGTGATATGCCTAGCAGTAATATATGATTCAGAAACATGGAGCATGACTAAGCGAGAAAGGGAAAAACTATTAATACTTGAAAGAAGAGTAATGAGGAACATAAGGGGACCAGTTTTAGAAAACGGACAATGAAGGAGGAGGAGTAGGAGGAAAAGCGAGGGGATCTACCTCCTGATGGGACAACTAATTATCCTACAAAAGATAAAGCGCAAAAGAATACAATGGGTGGGCCACGTAACCCGTATGGCGAAGATGGCACTAATGGGGAAACCAAACAACTAACGCCCTGTTGGACAACCAAGGCAGCGCGTTATGGACGATCTGGCGAAGGACCTATCATCCCTGGGAATAGACACCTGGAGGAACTGGGCACATAACAGGAAGGAATGGAGGCAATTTGCAGAAGCAGCATGGCGTCTGCAGGGCCTGAGACCGCTGAATATCTATCTATCATAACTACAATAACCAAAATAGCACAGCACTCTACACACAGCGAACAAAAAAAAAAAAAAACAAACACTCAAATGCATGTGAGCTACACTCGTATGAATCGTTACAACGGACTGCCAACCAACATCAGAATGTTAGAAGATGAGACAAATTTAATGCAGCATTAAAAAAATTTCGACCAATGTTTCTACTTGTTGTTGTTGTTGTTGTCTTCAGTCCTGAGACTGGTTTGATGCAGTTATCCATGCTACTCTATCCTGTGCAAGCTTCATCTCCCAGTACTTACTGTCCTTCTGAATCTGCTTAGTGTATTCATCTCTTGGTCTCCCTCTACGATTTTTACCCTCCACGCTGCCCTCCAATCCTAAATTTGTGATCCCTTGATGCCTCAGGACATATCCTACCAACCGATCCCTTCTTCCAGTAAAATTGTGCCACAAACTTCTCTTCTCCCCAATCCTATTCAATACCTCCTCATTAGTTACGTGATCTACCCACCTAATCTTCAACATTCTTCTGTAGCACTACATTTCGAAAGCTTCTATTCTCTTCTTGTCCAAACTATTTATTGTCCATGTTTCACTTCCGTACATGGCTACACTCCATACAAATACTTTCAGAAACGACTTCCTGACACTTAAATCTATACTCCATGTTACCAAATTTCTCTTCTTCAGAAACGATTTCCTTGCCATTGCCAGTCTACATTTTATATCTTCTCTACTTCGACCATCATCAATTATTTTGCTCACCAAATAGCAAAACTCCTTTACTACTTTAAGTGTCTCATTTCCTAATCTAATCCCTCGGCATCAGCCGACTTAATTCGACTACATTCCATTATCCTCGTTTTGCTTTTGTTGATGTTCATCTTATATCCTCCTTTCAAGACACTGTCCATTCCGTGCAACTGCTCTTCCAAGTCCTTTGCTGTCTCTGATAGAATTACAATGTCATCGGCAAACCTCAAAGTTTTTATTTCATCTCCATGGATTTTAATACCTACTCCGAATTATTCTTTTGTTTCCTTTACTGCTTGGTCACTACACAGATTGAATAACATCAGGGAGAGGCTAAAACCCTGTCTCACTCCCTTCCCAACCATTGCTTCCCTTTCATGCCACTCGACTCTTATAACTGCCATCTGGTTTCTGTACAAATTGTAAATAGCCTTTCGCTCCCTGTATTTTACCCCTGCCACCTTTAGAATTTGAAACAGGGTATTCCAGTCAACAGTGTCAAAAGCTTTCTCTAAGTCTACAAATGCTAGAAACGTAGGTTTGCCTTTCCTTAATCTTTCTTCTAAGATAAGTCATAAAGTCAGTATTGCCTCGCGAGTTCCAATATTTCTACGGAATCCAAACTGATCTTCCCCAAGGTCGGCTTCTACCAGTTTTCCCATTCGTCCGTAAAGAATTTGCGTTAGTATTTTGCAGCTGTGACTTATTAAACTGATAGTTCGGTAATTTTCACATCTGTCAACACCTGCTTTCTTTGGGATTGGAATTATTATATTCTTCTTGAAGTCTGAGGGTATTTCACCTGTCTCATACATCTTGCTCACCAGATGGTAGAGTTTTGTCACGACTGGCTCTCCCAAGGCCATCAGTAGTTCTAATGGAATGTTGTCTGCTCCCGGGGCCTTGTTTCGATTCAGGTCTTTCAGTGCTCTGTCAAACTCTTCACGCAGTATCGTATCTCCCATTTCATCTTCATCTACATCCTCATCCACTTCCATAATATTGTCCTCAAGTACATCGCCCTTGTATAGACCCTCTATATACTCCTTCCACCTTTCTGCTTTCCTTTCGTTGCTTAGAACTGGGTTTCCATCTGACTTCTTGATATTCATACAAGTGGTTCTCTTTTCTCCGAAGGTCTCTTTAATTTTCCTGTAGGAAGTATCTATCTTACCCCTCATGAGATAAGCCTCTACATCCTTACATTTGTCCTCTAGCCATCCCTGCTTAGCCATTTTGCACTTCCTGTCGATCTCATTTTTGTGACGTCTGTATTCCTTTTTGCCTGCTTCATTTACTGCATTTTTATATTTTCTCCTTTCATCAATTAAGTTCAATATTTCTTCTGTTACCCAAGGATTTCTACTAGCCCTCGTCTTTTTACCTACTTGATCCTCTGCTGCCTTCACTACTTCATCCCTCATAGCTACCCATTCTTCTTCTACTGTACTTCTTTCCCCCATTCCTGTCAATTGTTCCCTTATGCTCTCCCTGAAACTCTGTACAACCTCTGGTTTAGTCCGTTTATCCAGGTCCCATCGCCTTAAATTCCCACCTTTCTGCAGTTTCTTCATTTTTAATCTACAGTTCATAACCAGTAGATTGTGGTCAGTGTCCACATCTGCCCCTGGAAATGTCTTACAATTTAAAACCTGATTCCTAAATCTCTGTCTTACCATTATATAATCTATCTGATACCTTCTAGTATCTCCAGGATTCTTCGATGTATACAAACTTCTTTCATAATTCTTGAACAAAGTGTTAGCTATGATTAAGTTATGCTCTGTGCAAAACTCTACCAGGCGGCGTCCTCTTTCATTTCTTAGCCCCAATCCGAATTCACCTACTATGTTTCCTTCTCTTCCTTTTCCTACTCTCGAATTCCAGTCACCCATGACTATTAAATTTTCGTCTCCCTTCACTACATGAATAATTTCTTTTATCTCATCACACATTTCTTCAATTTCTTCATCATCTGCAGAGCTAGTTGGCATATAAACTTGTACTACTGTAGTAGGCGTGGGCTTCATGTCTATCTTGGCCACAATAATGCGTTCACTATGCTGTTTGTAGTAGCTTACCCGTACACCTATTTTTTTATTCATTACTAAACCTACTCCTGCATTGCCCCTATTTGATTTTGTGTTTATAACCCTGTATTCACCTGACCAAAAGTCTTGTTCCTCCTGCCACCGAACTTCACTAATTCCCACTATAACTTTAACCTATCCATTTCCCTTTTTAAATTTTCTAATCTACCTGCCCGGTTAAGGGATCTGACATTCCACACTCTGACCTGTAGAACGCCAGTTTTCTTTTTCCTGATAACGACCTCCTCTTGAGTAGTCCCCGCCCGGAGATCCGAATGAGGGACTATTATACATCCGGAATATTTTACCCAAGAGGACGCCATCATCATTTATCCATACAGTAAAGCTGCATGCCCTCGGTAAAAATTACGGCCGTAGTTTCCCCTTGCTTTCAGCCGTTCACAGTACCAGCACAGCAAGGCCGATTTGGTTGATGTTGCACGGCCAGGTCAGTCAATAATCCAGACTGTTGCCCCTGCAAATACTGAAAAGGCTGCTGCCCCTCTTCAGGAACCACACGTTTGTCTGGCCTCTCAACAGATACCCCTCCGTTGTGGTTGCACCTACGGTACGGCCATCTGTATCGCTGAGGCACGCAAGCCTCCCCACCAATGGCAAGGTCCATGGTTCATGGGGAAGGTCTAACACCATAGTAAAACATAATCTGTGGGAAAAAAATCTAAGTATTGTGCACAGATTTTAATGTTGCTAGGCAGAGGAATGGTGTGGAGGAAGCATATTTTATAATAAGTTTTTACCCTCAACGTGGATAGTTATCACTGTTTTCTGAGAAGGACCTGTAGGTGCTACTCATGATACACTGAGAAATGCATCATCATTCTACAAACAAAAGTCATTAGATATAAGCAGTACCCTCATTGACTCTTTACTTGGTGGTTTAGCAAAATGCCTGCAAAAACTAAATCTCATTTAGCTTTTGTTATTTTAAAAATGTAAATGTTCACAGAGAATTCTTTTTCATTCTATAGCTAGACACTAAAGTTGATGATGGTATGGGGGGAGGGGGGGGGATATTGCCTGATATCTGATTACATTCTGGGGTAATGGCCTCAGAAAGGTTGTGAACCAACAAACTACAGCAGTGATCTGGGATAGCCTAAGAACCCAGGCAGGTGTCATTAGTGCCAACACGAGCTACAATCTGCAGCTGAATGAACCTGATTAGTGGATTCTGTACCCACTTAAATTTCTCAGAAACAACCGGAAAGCATTTCGTTCACACTGGTATTCTTTCCTTGATGTCCATTTTTATGTTATTGTCAGTAGTAAACCAAGATCCCACGTATTTGAACTGGTCTACTCTCTTGGACCTCTTGCTATCTGTCTCAAGATATTCGACCTGCTCTTGTCTTCTTCCTAATTGCATGAACTCTGTTTTGTCTCGATTCACTTTGAGCCCTACCTTCTGTGATCTACTGTCCATTTTCTGGTACTTTTATTTCAACATGTGCTTTGATTCACTTAATAGTACTATGTCATCTGCATATGCGAGACAGTTGAAGTTACCATCCATCTCTACTCCAGCCCACCCCTGTCACCTACACCCTTTTATTACTTTCTCTACGATGACATTGAACAGAACGCATGAGAGAGGATCCCCTTGTCCAAGGCCTGTCTCAGTCTCGGATGTTTCTGATGTGGCTCCTCGGAAATGTACTGCTGCCTTTGACCCTTCCATACAAGCTTGCACCATTCTCACTAGCTTCTCAGGAACTGTGAAGTCACGCATTGCATTGTATAGGCTATTCCTATGGATGCTATCATATACACGTTGAAAATCGATGAACAGGCTGTAGATATCTTTATCATATTCCCAATGATTTTCAAACAATTGTCTTAGTGTGAAAATGTGATCGATTGTCGATCGGTTTGGTCAAAAGCCATCTTGGTACTGCTGTATGTTGTTCTCTATGAATGGTTCCAATTCTCTGAGGAAAATGATGGACATAACCTTATACATTACATTCAACAAGCTGATTCCTCTGTAGTTACCGCATTCCATTTTGCTTCCCTTCTTGAATATTGGGCATATTATAGCCAATTTCCATTCTTCTGGAAGTGTCTCCTACTCCCATATCAACTGGATCAGTTTATATATCTGTAAGTTTAAGCTCTCACCTCCCCCTCGATTAATTCTGATGATGTTCTATCCTCCCCTGGGACTTTGTTGTTTCTGAGTCCTTTGATTGCGATTTTCACGTCTTCTTCCTTAATTTCCGATTCTTCTTCATCTTTCCTTTCCTCCGTTGTGTTTGCAGGTAATATCCCACCTTGCTCTGACTGATTCAACTGTTCTGAGAAGTATTCTTACCATCTTTCTACAATTCTTTCCTTGTCATTTATCAAGTTGCCATCCTGATCACTAATGAAAAAAGTTGGGTTCTTAAATCCATGTTTCCGATTTTTTTATGTATTTGGAGATTTGCCTTGGGTTCTTGTTTTGGCTCTCTGCCTCAACTATTTCTAGCAAACTGGTTACATATATTCTCTTCTCTGCTCTTAGGTTTCACTTTGTCTCCCTTCTGATGTTGATAAAATGTTCCCTTTTCTGCTCATCTCCTTTCTCTTTTCTGTAGCCTTCTGGCATGTCTTGTTGAACCATTTCATCTTCTTCATTATCTTCTTTCTTCCCAATATATCCTCTGCTACACTTAGTACTGTGGACTTGATTTCTTTCCACCTTTCCTCCACGTTCTCTCATGGTTCTATGGTCTCTAAGACCTCAAAACGGTTTTTGATCTCTATAGCATATTGTTCTTCAATGGCCCTTTCTTGTAATTTCTCAACATTCAAAGCAGGTTCTAGTGTCCCCTTCTTCTTATGCATGTAGGTGAACATGAGTTTAAGCCTGCACACAACGACGAAGTGGTCTGACACACAGTCTGCACCTCTATACGACCTGACATCCATGACTCTACAGCTATAGCTCTGGTCCACTAACATGTGGTATAATCTGGTTGGTGGTTGTTCCATCCGGTGAACACCATGTTCCTTTATGTACCCTCTTGTGTTTGAAGTAAGTTGAACTTACTCCCAGTTTCTTTGAGATAGCTAAGCTGATCATCCTCTGACCATTCGCGTTGGTCTCGTCATGCAAACTGTGCCTTCCTATAGTTGGTATGTAGAATTCTTCTTTTCCTGGTTTTCCATTAAAATCTCCCAGCACTATCCTGATATTTCTAGTAGGTGTGCTCTCAATTGTTTGTTCTTGTTGGTCATAGAACTCTTCCTTTTCCCCATCTGTTTCATCCTCAGTTGGGGCATGAACATTGATGCATGTGATGTCTGACACTAGTCATTTCCTTGCCTGTTCCATTTGCAAAACTGCCTGTCTATACGCCTCTGTATGAACCCTAATTTCTCGTATCTTTTCTTCGTGGTCCTTATGTGGAATGTATGTTTGTGGCAGGAGAAGCATTTGGTAGTCAGTTTCAAATGCCAGTTCTCTAAATTTTCTCAATAGTTTTCCTCGAAAAGAATGTCACCTTCCCTCCAGGGATCCCAATTGGGTTCCTAAAACACCTCCATAACAGTTACAGGTTCTTCGAACCTAGCCCTGACAAATCTAGTAGCCTGCCTCTGAATTGCTTCGATGTCTTCATTTAATTCAGCCTGGTACAGATCCCAGACACTCAAGCAGTATTCAAGAATAGCTAACGACAGTGTCCTATATGATGTCTCATTTACAGATGAGCCACCTATTCCCAGGATTCTCCCAATAAACCTGTCTACCATTTGCCTTCCCTACCTCAGTCCTCACATGCTTGTCCCATTTCATATCACTTTGCAATGTCACACCCAAATATTTAAATCTTGTGACTGTCTAGCAGAACACTACTACTTCTGTAACCCAACATTACAGGTGTGGTTTTCCTATTTATGTGCATTAACTAAAATTCTCCCACATTTAGAGGTGGCCGCCATTCATCACACCAACTACAAATTTTGTCCAAGTCATCTTGTATCTTCCTACAGCCACTAAACTTCGACCTTACCATACAATACAGCATCATCAGCAAACAACCAGATTGATGCACACCCCGTATGCCAAATCATTTATGTATATAGAGAACAACAGCAATTCTATTACACTTCCCTGGGGCACTCTTGATGATACCCTTGTCTCTGATGAACACTCACTGTCGAGGACAACATATTGGGTTCTATGAGGGTCGTTCCGAAAGTAACCCCTCCTATTTCTATTCATGAAGCTGCAGGAGATGCACAGATCTTTTTACACATAGTCACCACCATTCATTATGCACTTTTGCCAACAATGAACCCGAGCCTGCCTGCCACACTTGTAAAACTCTGAACCAGCTGAGGCTAACTACTTCCTTACAGTTTTGCATCCAATTCTTGAAAATGTTCTCCACATAGTCCATTTTTCAGAGGCCCAAAGAGATGGAAGTCTGACGGTACTAACTCGGGACTGTAGGGTGGATGTGGAAGACAGTTCACCTGAGTTTTGCAATGAATTGCATGGTCGCAAAACTGGTGTCGGGCCTCTTGTTATAATGTTGCAGGTGAAAGTTAGTCTTCTCTGGTATTCCCCTGTAAATTCATGCTTTCAGCTCAGTCAGTGTCCTCTTGTAGTGTGCTGAATTGACAGCTTCTCCAGGTTCCAGGACGTCCAAAAGAACTACACCCTGATATCCTAGAAGAATGTACACATCACTTTGCGTGCAGATGGCTGTCTTGAATTTCTTCTTTGACAGAGAATTCGCATGTCGCCATTCCATGGACTGTATTTTGGATTCTGGCTCATAGTGGTCACAACATGTCTCACTTTTGGTAATGATGCTATTCAGAAAATTGTCAATTTCAGCTTCATATTTGTGCAACAGTTCCTAACAAATTTCTATTCAGTGAGGGTTTTTTTTTTTTTTTTTTGCTCTGTAAGAATCTGCAGGATTTATCCGCACACTACTTGTGGTAAAGTAGATGTTCCAAGATTGTTTCCACGGCGTCACATCCCGCATTCATCATAGCACACAATTCTCTGGTTATTGTCGACTGATCAGCATGGATGAGTCGATCAAGATCCACTCCATTGCCAGGGATGACAGCTGTTTCAGATGAAACATTGGGATTTTTATGGAAATAATCAAAATATAACTGACGATCAGGTCACTGAAGCATGAAAGTTATTTACCAGTGAATACTATGATGATGTCACAATAGATTTAGAAGAAGAAATGAAATATTTGAAAACAATTCATATTTCAAACTTTGAATACATTACTTTAGAAAAATTGGACCTCTTGTGTAAGATGTACAAACTTAAAATTTCAAGGTGATTGTCATGTTACGTGTAATATCCTCGCAAAAAAAGTTGACATCGGCGCGGTGGCATATGGAAGCGACTGAAAATGGGAAATGCCTTTACGATCGCTCCCATCAGCCATGGCGCCGAGTGTCAACTTTGTTTGCGCATGTAGTAATTTCCTCGAATGTTCATAGACTCTGTAATACAAGATAATAAGTGCACTGAATATGTGTTCGGGCTCACAGTTAGTGCTGTTAATAGTGGCTCAATGATACAACTGTGTACACTACCGCACACACCGATTCAACCTACTACACCATGACCAACTCTTAGTTGGAGTCACTAACGATGGCAGATTACAGCCGATGCTATTGGTAACCGAAAAATTCTAGACAAGCAAGCGAGAACAATTTGCAGAATACGAGGGTTGCCCAGATGTAATGCACCGCATTTTTTTCTCAGCCGAAAACAATGTGAAACGTTATGTATGTATTATTTGAAGTCTCCTGAGCGGGTGTGCCAAGTTTCCGTCACTTCCGACAGATAGCATAGCTGCAGGACAGTTTCAAAATGGCCTCTGTACGTCATGTACGTCACAAGCAACATGCCGTCATTGAAATTCTCACTGCAGAGAAAGAAACTGTGGGGAATATTCACAAACACTTGTGCAGCCTTTCCTGAGCACTGCTGTTGACACAAGCACAGTTAGTCGTTGGGCACGGAGGGTGAGGTCGCCAGATGGCGGTTCAGCGAAGCTCCACGATTTGCAGCGGTCAGGTAGACCATCCACGGCTGTCACACCTGACATGTTGCAGCAAGCTGCTGCTGTCATTCGCGAGGACAGACGCATTACGACTCGGCATGTCCATGAAAACTTCAGTAACCTCCTGAGCTAACTGGCCACACATCTTAGTAGCGTCAGCTGTCACATATCAAAGCACCATCTCTTGTTCCATGATTATGGCTCTGCCACTCATTTCAACGCGTATGTGTTTATCTTGACACGAGCGCGAAAGAGTGAAAACTCGACACTCTGAACTGCTGGACAAGTATGTTTCCGTGCCGGGAATCGAACCTGTCCTCCCAAATATCCTAGCCATTTCTTTTATCCGCTCGCCAACGTTCTTCATTATTGGTGTGTGTTTTTTCTGCCATGCGAAAAATAAACCTGGAAATGTGTCGAAGGATAGAAAATAATACTTCTTCGTTTTAAAACGAAAATAAAAGAGTAAAGGAAAAAGAATGTCCTTGTTGCTATGTGTGAACAAAGTAAGTCTTCTCATTTTATGTTGAAAAGGCGCTAGTAAAATTGTCATTCAGATTAAAATCATTAAGTCCGCTTCTTTGGGTCTTAGAAAGGGTTAAAAGCTATCCTCAGTGTATAACTCGTACGTTTAAAATAGTGTTGATAAATATAATTTTTTTTTCATGTGACTTAAATAATCTTCTTCTTGATTAAAAAAAGTAATGACGGAAAGCAAAATAAAACAAATTATGTCATGTGAAAATTCTCCGTGCATCATACCTTTCTTTTTTATCCAAGACGATAATTGCTTCTGTCCTCTTCCTATCTGATGGACAGTATATTCTTCCTTCTCTTTTCGACCAGCTCTGATCAGAAAATTTTAGTTTTATTTATCATTTCTGGTTTGGATTAACATGCGACCCTCAGTTGTCAGTCCGAAATGTTCCTCATACTCATCTTCTGTTGTTAGGTAATGTAAACTTAATCCTTTTAACAAGATAATTGCATTCCTTTTCGTGCATACTGTTCGGTGTCATGAAGTACGCAGGTGTTATTGCGTTAGCAGAGGTTCTGCAGATGCGTGCTCACTTCTGTCTCGTGTAGATTTTATACATCCTTAACTCCTAATGCTTCGGTCTCAAAAGCATTAAAACGACGAAAGACTGACGTGACAAACGCCGGAATTCTGCGTTCTGAATGGTTAAAATTTACATTCTGATACTTTTTTAACGTATATAAACTATTTTTACAATACTGAAAGAAATGTATCGCTGCATTACAAAGGGAGCTTTGATATGTCAAAAAGCGAATTTTTTACCTTTTTTGTAATTTGAAGTAGATCTTACTTTTAGTTTTGATTCTGGTCTGTTTGTTAAAACTGAAATTTAGTCATTAAATGCTTCTTTTAACATTTATGTGGAGAACAATATTAGGAATTAAAGCCCTTAGAACTACTCAGAATTTAGGAAAGACGAAAAGTAACTTTGTATATAATTTACATATGAGAGAATGGTCAATTCTAGTGCAAGCAGCTGAACTGTTATTCGACCTCTATCTACTGGTGCATTACATCTGCAATATACATTTAAATAAAAAGCAAAGCGCGTTACGAAAAATATTATTCCGCTACCGGGAATCGAACCCGAGCCTCCTGGGTGAGAGCCAGGTATCCTAGCCACTAGACCATACCGGACACATGCAAGCTTCCTTCTTTCACGAGTAACAATATCACAGACTTCTGTCGTCCATGCATTTACAGCTTTAAATTTGGTAGCAACGCTCTGGTCTGTTTTTCGGCGTAGCGTACAACTCACCACAGGCGTGTAATTATATCCGGACTTCGTTAATACGACCTTCGTTCGTTGCCACGCCACCACAAGCGCTCCAAGTTTATCAGTCCATCATTTCGCTATCTTATTGGTTGATTTTTAGACTTTCAAGTTTGTTTTCGTAATTTCGTTTCATAGATTGCAGAAGTTCGTTTCATCACATTGCGCTTCTGATTAAGCCTCCTAATGTGTATTGCTCTCTATGAACCATTGTGAATATGTTGCTCTTTTCTGATTGCGTTCTTCTTGCATCCGTATTTTTAGGTGGGGAAAATGATTCCATATTTGTTGTTTGGTATAAAAGAGAAGACGCTTTAATTGTATGGTGTTCTGCAATTGCGTACGAATCTGTGTGTGAAATGCTCTGTTTAGATGCACTGAGTGCACTACTCGTATTCTACGTTGCTTTTGTTTGCATCTGTTCTCTGTTCTTTGGCGCATTTAATGAAGAACTCCATGTTAGCAGGCTTCGACATTATTCGTATTCAACTTTGTTACATCTTGTTACCGAATAAGTACGTGTTTCTGCTTCGAATGGTGTTGCTCCTTGGCACTGCGTACCATGCATTTCGCAGTGGCTTGCAGACTACGGATGTAGATGAGTATGCAAATGATAAAAATGCGATGGCAGTTACGCAAAATGTTTCACATGATATGAACAGGTACTCCAAAACAGTACCAACATTTTAGCAGAAGATATGAAAATTTTGGTGACCTATATTAAATGCCAGAATACAAAAACGGTTGTGAATGAAAATAACGTGGAGTATGAGCAATACTCATACAGTGTATTTAAATCTAGCAGACTTGTAAGAAGTAACAAATATACATGAGTCCACAGTATACCATGCGACGACACCAGCTTCCATTTCAGATGAAACATAAACAAATGTGGAATTATTTACCCCACTCAGTTTTACAATGAGTGCAATATATTTACATTGCAATTGATAGAGTGCAATACACACAAGATGTTTGTAATCAGGGATATAGTTTCCACTCGATAACAGCCACATGGTCGAAATTGTAATATTGGGTTTACCAAATAAATACTCTTTACATCCAGACTACCAGGCCCGCCCATAAAGTGTAAATGAAAAACGTAATCTAGTATTTGTATTTCGGAAAAAAAGATAAAGATCATAGCGCTATATTTTCCCGAATTCGAGGTTCACTGCCAGTTCACTCTGACCACTCGGTCTCTGTGTTTGTATTTTTATAACAAGGACCTTTCCAAAAGAAAAAAAAGAATTGCACCGGTAGTGAGTCGCCCACGCTTATAGACATTACTAAAGAAGTTGTTACAAATAAAAAAGGGATAATAGTGTAGGCAGCCGCAAAACGCTCGGTAAATTCTGTGCTGCCTCGCTCCTTCCATAGTGCAAACGATTGCATATCACTCGTTGCAAAGGAAGGGCGGTTGAAATTAAAGTATATATGTGATGGTAAAGGCAGACTGTATTTGTAGACTACATTGAGATACAGAACATTCCGCCCACATAATTTATATAAATTACACTAAATACAAATAATCACATGCAGCACATATTACACAAACAAAAAAGGAAATAAAATGGTTAAAGAAATTGTCCACTGCAAACAAAGGAAACACTTCAGTTAGTAATTTGATAGTGATGTGCACTAGAGTCTATGTTTCCTGTGGAACAACACAGATCTTTGACAGTGGTCATTTTGAAGTTCCCGTTGCTGTGCGCATTGAAACAACTCGTACCATACTATCAGGTCCAGGGTGTGTACCAACAATGACCCCAGACCGCCACATGAGGGGTGGCAAATTGTCTTCCTTCAGTAGCACCAATGTAACTGGCTGTAGATTGTCCTTTGTTGATGACCACTTAGTTCTCTGTTGCAGTTGTGATAGGTAATCCCTTGTGCACCGTTTCCAAATGTGCTTCTTGCACTGCTGGGTGAGCTGCCATCTTGACAGCCTGGATGAGGGCTCTGAAAGCCAGCTTGGCTCTGGGATATTTGTTAAGGGTTTACCAATAAGAAAATGGCCTGAAGTACGGTATGAGAATTCACCTGGGTTGTCAGGAATTTGTGTAATGCGTCGGGAATTCAAACATGCGACAATTTGTGTTAGTAGTGTGTATAGTTCTTCAAACGTCAGCACTGTTTCCCACGACTCTCTTCAAATGTGTCTTGGCGGATTTTATGCCTGCTTCCCATAGACCATCAAAATGCGGGGCATGAGGTGGGATAAAATGCCAGTGGATACCACTCCACGATGCATAGTTCTGGATTTGGGTTATGTGAAACTGACAGCTGAACAGTTTATGCAGTTCACCCACCTCATTCCTTGCACCCACAAACGTCTTCCCATTGTCACTGGACACGTTCGCGCAAACGCTTCATCATGAACTGAATCTTCGAAGAAGCTTGGGAGGACAAATCAGTGGCAAGCTCGATGTGTACTGCCTTTGTTGCCATGGCAACGAACAAAGCAATGTAGACCTTTGTCCTAGTTTTGCTCCTCTTTCCCCCATTCCTTACGTTTAGTGGTCTTCCATAGTCAATCCCACGATCAAGGAAAGGTCTGCTTTGCTCTACACGCACTGACAGAAGTTGTTCCACGAGCTGTGTTGCAGTGGTTGCCTTCAAGCGGTGGCAAGGAAGGCACTTGTGGATTATTTACCTCACTATGGATCTTCCATTGGGTATCCAGTACCTTTGTCTGAGGCTTGCTAACAACAGCTGAGATCCTGCATGCAGCAAAGAAAGATGCTCGCTCATGAGTATTAATTTAGTGGCATGATGCTGAGGAGGAAGAATCATGGGGTGCTTCAGACTGTAAGAAACTTTTGATTGTTCCTATCTGCCATCCACCCTCAACGACCATTCCTCATCCAGAAAGGGCTGAAGTGAGTTCAGTTTGCTTTATTTGGGGATTGGTCGGCCATGTTGTAATTCTTCAATTTCGTTGTAATAGTCTTGCTGTTGCACCATCTGAATGACTGCTTTCGATGCTGTGTGAAATTCTCCTGCTGTTAAGCCTCTCAGTGGGTTGCCACCTAAGATTGTTTATGTATCTCAGCACATACGCCATAACTATTTGCAGTTTTGACCATGAAGAATAATGTTGGGCTATCTCATTCACAATCCAAGTAGTTGTGAATAAGCAAACATGTTGAACACGTTTCTCTGGTGCGTCAGCTGATTCATCTGCATACCTCATGTTGTTAACAGGCCATGCTGATGGTGCCTGATGGAACCAGCAAAGGCCTGTCCACCATAGCTTACTGTCGCCTAGCTGTTGTGGTGTAATTCCTCTCGAAATGATGTCAGCAGGATTACTTTTATTTTTCATTTTTGGGGACAGCGCAAATGTCATCCTAATTACCTAAAATTATGCGTCCAAGTTAAGCTCATTTTTTTTCCTTTTATTTAGGAACATAACATCATTACAGCAATACATGCACAGAAAAATTTAATTGTGAATAGCTGGTCAATATTTCACATAGCCGAAATCATTTAACAACAGAAATAAATACAACTGACATGTGTGACTAGTTATTTACAGAAAGCTATTAGTAACAGTTCTAAAAAAAGGTCAGTAAGTGTTGTGCAATGTAAACAAAATGTAAATTGGTGCATCAGGTAAAAAACTAATAGAAAGTGGAAAACACAAATGAGGAAAGAGAAACAAAATGGATACTTCTAGCGAAGGTATTCACTTTAAGTGAAGCGTCCACTGATATCTGTACAATAACCCAACTAATGAAGTGTTGGCAAAATTTTCACAGTACTGCAGTGAGCCGTGCAATCGTTGATGACATTCCCACAGGTAGGCCATGCACTGCACAGCATCACTGAGTTGTAACTTAAAAACGGTGTAGGCAGTGTGTCCCAGTAGCCAGTCCACGGCGTTGCACTTCGTTTTTGGGCGCAGTTTAAGGTCAGGAGGGATAATCTACATTGGTGTCACACTGGAAGGGGCAGTCTGGTTGATAAGCCCCACCATCAATCGGCATAACTCCCATACTCCCCGTACGTAGCGGCACGCTCTATGGCGGTCTCTGGTGACGGAAACTCCACACTGGCTGCACTCTTAGAAGATACGTGGTTCCAGTCTTCTACTGTAGAGAGTTGCTGGATATCAGAGATACAATTTCCAATAACGTTTTCCATGACTTGGGTTCCTTCGCCAACCACGCTAAGACAACAGTAGAATCTGTCCAAAAGTAAGTTTTGCCGATGTTTAAGTGTAGTACAGATTTGAACTTCTCCATTAATCTAGCCAGTAGTAGGGCTGCACACAATTCAAGTCCTGGCAGTGATATTTGCTTGATTGCTGCTACTCTAGATTTCGAAGTTAAAAGTCTGATGGAGAAATTTATTTTCTTCACAGACACTTCTAAGGTAAGTGCAGGCACTTGTAAGCTGGAGAAGCGTAAGTCTTCTTCGGCTTCTCTCGCTAGGAAGGGAAGGAAACCCTAAGACCAAGGAAATTGCGGTGGAACCCACACCACCGCTACCTACAAGCTCTGCATCTGAGGATGGGGTGGAGATTCTGTTGTCCACTGAGGACCTAGATCTCGCCAGACCCTCAGACACAGCGGATATAGGCTGCTCTGGCAGCTAGTCGGTGGCAGCAGGTGACTGAGGCGTAAACTGCCTCATTGAATGTTCCATACCTTTCCAGTCTCAGAATGGCGTCATCCTCCAGTGGAATTGCAGCAGTGTTTTTCCACTGCGTGGCTGAGCTGCGGCAACTTTAACTTTACACCTGCTACCTGCATTGCCCTCCAAGAAACCTGGTTCCAGGCAATGCGGATCCCTGCCCTCTTCGTCTATTAGGGATATTACAGGAACCGTAGTGACTATAATTGAGTGTCAGGTGGAGTTTGACTTTATGTCCTAAACTCAGTCTGTAGTGACACTGTACTCCTTCAAATCCCTCTTGAAGCTGCGGCTATCAGAATAAGGACGATGCAGGAAATAACTGTCTGCAGTGTATATCTTCCTCGAGATGGTGCAGTACCCCTGGATATATTAGCTGCACTGATTTATCAACTCCCTAAACCTTTCCTACTCTTGGGAGATTTTAAGGCCCATAACCCGTTGTGGGGTGGCACCGTGCTTACTGGCCAAGGCAGAGATGTTGAAACTTTTCTGCCGCAGTTCGACCTCTGCCTCTTAAATACTGGGGCCACCACACATTTTGGTGTGGCTCATGGTAGTCACTCGGCCATTGATTTATCACTTTTTCAACCCATCTATCTACTGGAGAGCACATGACGACCTGTGTGGTAGTGACCACATCCCCATCTTCCTGTCACTGCCCCAGCGTCAGGCCCATGGACGCCTGCCCAGATGAGCTTTAAACAAGGTGGACCGGGAAACTTTCACCTCTGCTGTCACCATTGAATCTCCCCCACACGGTAACAGCGATGTGATGGTTGAGCAGTTGACTACAATTGTTTCTGCGGCGGATAGCGCGATCCCTCGCTCTTTAGGGCGCGTCCAGCCTAAAGTAGTCCCTTGATGGTCGCTGGAAGTCGTTGCAGTAATTAAGGATCGTCGGCGAGCTCTACAGTGGCATAAGTGACACCCTTCCCTCGAGCACCTCATAGTCTTTAAATGGCTCCATGCCTGCATTCGCCAACTTATCGAACGACAGAAGCAGGAGTGTTGGGAGAGATACGTCTCGACCATTGGGTGCCCTATGTCACCTTCCCATGTCTGGGCAAACATCAAACATCTTTTCGGGTACCACCCCAACAGGTGGTCCTGGTGTTACCATAAATGGCATGTTATCTACCGACGCAAAAGCGATTGCCGAGCACTTTGTTCAAGCCTCTGCATCAGAGAATCACCGCCAAGCCTTTCGCACTCTCAAATGGCGCCTGGAAGGGAAAATCCTCACATTCACTACACGCCACAGTGAATCCTATAACGCCCCATTTACAGAGAGGGAGCCCCTCAGTGCCGTTGCACGTTGCCCTGACACAGCTCCTGTGCCTGATCGGATCCACAGCCAGACGATTAAACATCTCTCATCTGACCATAAGCGACATATCCTTGTCATATTCAACCGGATCTGGTGCAATGGCGTCTTTACATCGCAGTGGCGGGGGCGCACCATCATTCCGCTGCTGAAACCCGGTAAAAACCCGCTTGATGTGGCTATCTATCGGCCCTTCAGCCTCACCAACGTTCTTTGTAAGCTGCTGGAATGTACGGTATGTTGGCAGTTGGGTTGGGTTGTCCTCTGCTGGCAACGCATTGGCCATACATGGCTAACGCATGGTTACCTAGTCCGTTGCGAGGACCCACCTCTGTGTCGCTGTTGCTCCCAAATGGCTGTTCCCCACCTCTTGCTGGACTGCCCACTTTTAGCCACTCTGCGGCAGACTTTTAACTTCCCCCAGCACACTGCCTTCGGTGTTGAGCGACAATGCCTCAACAGCAGCTTTAGTTTTACGTTTTATCTGTGAGAGTGGGTTTTATACTTCTGTATTTATTTTAGCGCATGTCCTTCGTCCCTCTGTGTCCTCCACCCTAGTGCTTTTAGGGTGGAACTTTTAATGTGTTACAGAGTGGCTGGCTTTTCCTTTTTTATTCTCGTCGTTGGCCAGCCACTGTAAATAGTGTTCGTTGCCTTTCCTTCGTTGTTGTGGTTTTTCCTGTCTTTCCGTTTTGACTTATATGTCTCGTCCGTTTTATTCTCAGACTTGTGGCATTGTTGTATTAGGAACAAGGGACCGATGACCTCGTAGTTTGGTCCCTTCCCCCCTCTTTTAAACCAACCAATCAACCACCCAACCAACCAAATGCCAGTACACAAGGAACGAAAATTCACAAAAAATAAAGTAGAGAAGTATGTATTCCAGAATTCGAATCGAGAACAACTGTCAACATGAGTAATTTCGAAGTATATACCCTCAGTGTAGCGAAGCAGCTTAAAACACTTAAGAAAGGCAATGCTTTCGGTCCAGATCGTATACCAGTAAGGTTCCTTTCAGATTATTGTGATACAATAGGTCAATACTTAGCAACCATATACAATCGCTCGCTCGTAGAAAGGTCGGTTCCCAACGACGGGAAAGTTGCTTAAGTTACACCAATACCGAAGAAAGGAAATAGGAATAACCCGCTGAATTACAGACCAATATCACTAACGTCGATTTGCATTAGCCTTTTGGAACATATACTGTGTTTAACATTATGAATCACTTCGAAGAAAACGATTTATTGACAAATGGCCAACAAGGATTCAGAAAATTTAGTTCTTGTGAAGCACACCTAGCGTTTTATTCTCACGAAGTAATCAGTGCTATCGACAGGGCATGTTATATTGATTCCATGTTTCTTAGATTTCCGGAGGGCTTTTGACAACGTTCCTCAAAACCGACTTTCTGATTAAATTGCTTGCCTATGGAGTATCGTCTCAGTTGTGAGACTGGATTAGTGATTTCCTGTCAGAAATGTCACAGTTCGTAGTAGCTGATGGAAAGTCATCGAGTAAAACAAAAATAATATCTGGCGTTTCCCAAGGGAGATTTACGGGCTCTCTGTTGTTCCTGATCTACGTAAACGATTTAGGAGACAATCTGAGCAGCGCTCTTAGATTGTTTGGAGGTCGTATGCACAGCAGTTTTAGTGTTCACGTTTGCAAAAATACTTTCCTACTTGTTTTTTGTTAGCCCATAAACTGTGCAATGAAGAAAGAAGCAAGACATGTTATTACTAAAATGTCACAGAAGGAGAACTGCGTAGAAGCATACCTCCATGCAGAGTAAGAGTTCTTTTCTTATTGGATTGCCAGAGTATTAGTTTCACTGTAGTTTAAACAGCTTCTCGCTTTGAAATATTACCTATGATGCGGCGTTCAGTGTGTGGCCAGTAATAGCAACTCACAGTGTAAAGAAAGATATATTTTTTAAAATTTCTTCCAGAATCGTGGAATGCTTTAAATGTGATTGAGGGATTGGTCTTTAACGCTTAAGACTACTTAAAATTGATATTTTGCTTTAACTTGTGAGTAACTTTTTGTAGCGATAGCCCAGTCTGTGTAAGATGTAGGCTTACCTTTCCAACAGTAGTCTTATTTGCTTTTTTCCTGGACTGTTTCTCGCCAGTTACTTTGTCTATTTTTCAGGAATAATCACTCGGAGCACAAATGGAATGTAAGTCTACTTTGATCATCAGCTTGATTTTAATTTTGAAATTCATTTTGTGGTTTTCAAACTGTATGAGACTGCAGTGCTCTGTGATACACCAATAGTTAGTCACTTAGTTTCGTGTTCTAGGTATCATTAGCACGATAAATCGGTGTAATCGTGTGGATCGAGCGAGTCATTGCATATTGAATTTTTTTATTTTTGGGAAATATGTCTGCATGCTGATTGTTTTTTGTTTTTACATTTTTTAATTAAAGACAATTTAGTCAGTAATTCCTGCCCCTAACCATTTACGTATTACAATAATAGATAATCTTCCGCGGAATAGGGGAGTTATCAAAGAGAAACGTTTTCAGTTTAGTTTCAAATTTTACTTTGCTGTGTGTCAGGCATTTCATATCAGTGGTCAAGTGATCAAAATTTTTGGTTGCAGTATTGTGAACACCCGTTTGTGCTAAAGAAAACCTAATGTGCATAATGGATGTCATTTTTTTCTTCTAGCATTGTAATGATGTACGTCTTTGCTCCTGTTCGAAGTACAGTTGATAATTTACAACAAACTTCTTAAGGGAATAACTATATTGCGAAACGGATATGTTGCCGAGCGCAAGGCAGGTACGACAAACACACGACCACTATCCCCGGCTTTTATAGCAAGAATCTTTTTTAAAGTGGGAGGAAATGTTAACAATGAATAATAATTATCGGCGAGAGGAATTTAGGGCATCATATGCTGCCCGAACGATCAGTGCGGTTAACGTAGTCTTGTGTTGTGCGCGGACGAGACCTTCGATACAGTTTGGCTGGGATGTCAGAGTGTTTGCGACTTGCCAGGCATGAAAAACACAGGAAAGAAGAGAGAGAACGGACGCTGAGTAAAGGAAGGCAAGTCTAAAGTCATATGCCGGAAATAAAACTATTTCAATACAAATAAACAGTGCAACAATAATTCAGGTATGCAAAAGAAAATCTCTTTAGTTGCTTCAGCGACGAATGAAATGAGATTCCTTTAAACTTCATATTACGATCGAATCGATCAGTATTCCCGTAAACAAAGCACGCTGTCATTTTTTATGAAACTACTGCAACGCCACAGAATCAAGACGGTCTGAACTGGCCACGGGCACGTGTACGTCTGAGTGACGCATTCATACCATGGAGGTGTGAATGCGACGAACCTAATGTTTTGGGCTAGATACGTTGGCGGACAGCGGCTTCAAATTTGTGGTGTAACGACACCTCCCTTCCTTTTTGCGTCCATGGTGAATTGTGATAAATTTTTTATCTTGTGCTACATTCGTTTGTTAATGAATATGATCAGCTGCGTTGAATGTATGTAGCGCCTTTGCCGTAGGTATGACGTCATTGCCGACGGGTGGAATCCTACACAGAAACCAACCCGAAACGGTATATCAACTGCAGTCTTGTTTGCAGGGCAGGTGCTACTTGGGTGATTTATTGTAAAAAGACGCAGGACTGCGTTCCGTCGGGAAAAAAATGCGTATAGAATTTCAACAAATTGTACAGAAGACAAAAAAATGTGTAGTGAAGTTCCAGAGGCAACGTTAGCTCAGTAGGCACCCCGTAAGTCCCATATTTGTAAGGTTGTGAGTTCGATCTCGTCTGCCCCCAGACGCCCTTTTGAAGACTGTGAAATGTACGGTGTTACTGTTGCTAGGAAACCAACTTCATTTGCCATTTTGTTATCATGATGATTTCTTTGCCTTACCATGAAAATGTTCGTTTTCACTTACTACTGATTGCGATTTTCCTTTTTCCTCTGCTAGTCAGACATTAAATCGAAAGTGATGAACGTCAGTTATGAGTTGCACAGGACACCAAAATATCAAGATTTTTTTGCTAGCTCCATGCAGCCATCCATAACATTTACAAAGTTGTTTCTTAATGGTTATTTGTGAATAAAGTGGTTAGACCACAATAATAAAAGAAAGAAAACATGAACTAACAAAAATGGTTCAAATGGCTCTGAGCACTATGGGACTTAACATCTGATGTCATCAGTCCTCTAGAACTTAGAACTATTTAAACCTACCTAACCTAAGGACATCACACACATCCATGCCCGAGGCAGGATTCGAACCTGCGACCGTAGTGGTCACGCGGTTCCAGACTGAAGTGCCTAGAACCGCTCGGCCACAAAGACCGGCAATGAACTAAGATAAGACCACATACATTTAAGTTGTTGAAAATTCCATTTAAAACTAGTGTGCAGGAACGGCTCTGTTAGGAGCAGCTAAGGCGGTGGGCGAATGTGTTGAAAGAAACTGTTCCGAAATCTTTCCTTGAAATGAGGCCATTTATTGGCAGCAAAACCAACAGATGCGAATTCAAATGGACAACATGAGTCAGGCGAGGGGAGGTGAGGGTGAGCCAAGACGTAGTGATGGGCCAAACATAGTCTGCAGCAAACTTAGGCAACGTTAAAAAAAGTGGTGGTTGCCAATCGGACAAGTCCGACTGGCATGGCAGCTACAGAAACAAAGTCCTCGGCTGCGCAGCACCGGGAAGAGAATATGATCTTCACAGCCACCGAGCGGCGGCAGAGCATTTTCGGCCGATGGGCGGCAGGGTACCTCCAGCACAGTACGTGATTTCCTATGCCGTGATTGGCCAGGAGCGGCATGAAAGGTTCCGAAGCGTGGCTTGGTCAGCTTTGCGTAAGCGCCATTACCTTCATCAGCACACGAGGGAGGTGCGTGATCGAGATTGCCCACCTCGGTGCTGACTTGCTGCTGCCAGACCATGGGACGAGAAAATTACAGGCAGCTGAGGCTACCGGCTAATGCTTGACCGTAACAAGTGAATGAAATAAACCTTTTGAAATACAATAAAGAGAGAATCCCGTACTATCTGGCTCGACCTTACACTCCTCCCCCTTCCGTGGGAGCGGAAACCATATGTGATTTTGCTCAATGCGATTGTTATTTAAATGTTGACAATTTTTGTTTACAAAGCAAAATAGTCATTATTTGATTGTTAAAGGTTGCCACGGAAGGCGGAGGGGGCCTTGAACTACAGGTGGGCGTAGAGACTTGGAAAAACTCTTAGGGGCACAAAGGGGCTTACACACTTCGACAATATTATGTTTACACAAGAACAAGCAATAAATATTATAAAACATCAAAGCAAAATTACATCAGTTAAAAAGTGTGAATAAAACACATTGGAAGGTAATAGTTTGAATCAGGAGTACACGCCAAACATCCTTGTTTCTTACGTGAATTTAAAAGCATATAAGTATCACCACTGAAGTGACACGCAAGGCTGAGTGGCGCGATGCACCGCGTTGCGTTGTCCTCAGCGGGCAGTGCACAAGCTGCCGGCTAGGAGGGGGCGTGGCGGTGGCCAGGTCCGCCCACTGGAACTCAGTGCAGTGGTGTATGAGGGGAGGTTCATGCGTTTCACACACATTTAATAGGGGATTAACACCGGGGGAGCACTTCACTATGCTGCACCAGTTTTCACATTAGTTAATAACACAGTTGAATTCTTAAAACTGAAGGAGGGCACATGCCTTGATAGGTTTTTCCTTTCGAATCAAGGGGCTGGGCTGGGGTTCTGGAACAGTTGGAGGGGACGGTCATAACCATTTGCAAAATCACTTTTTATACGATATCCATATCAGTACAATAATAAAAATAGCCATGGCCGGGGTGATTGTGACACTGGGTATAATAGATGTAGATTAGTGACTGGCTACCATTCACTTAAATGTGCTAACAGGCAATCGTAAGAAATTTGTCCTCTCTCGCATTTTAAAAGGACATCGATTTACATTAAAAGGTGATCATTCAATATATAGGTAAAACAGGTAATTCAGTTGACAAGGGAACCACGAATGAACTTTCAGGAAGAAAAAAACATAGGTAAATAGGCGCGAATGCTGACAGAGTAAGCCATGCTGACGTGAAAGGTTACAAGGGGCGTAATAACTTCACAATAGGAACTGTTTGCTCAAAATCTGCTGTTTGAGATTTCTATCTCGTATGTTTGCAACTGGAAATTATGTCCGTAACAACGAAGTGTTAATATCGTAGGTTGGTCTAATGCGTATAGGAGGTTTGTGCTAATGGTCCTAAACCAGTGTTCCGCTATGTGAGCGACGGTTCGTGAACAGGGTGGCGATTGATGCTTTCGCGAGAAAAGGCTAATCTCACATCCTGTAGGATGGTTTCGAAGGGCGACTTCACGGCACATGAAATTATGAACATGCATGCAATCATTCAACTGATTCTGGGACATTGTAGTATATTTTTGGCGATCCGGACTGATGACTAGGTTGTCTGCTGTATTCCAGCATACTGTCTGGTTGCTGACCACGCAACAGGGAACACATGTAACACTCAAACTGACAAAACGAACAGGCAAGGGGTATAAGTGTACGGAACTCTAGGGTGTTGGCGCGTTTTAATAACCGAGTCCTAGCCATAGCATAATAATCGGGTAACATAGCTTCATGTACCGGCAACACTAAACGCATTGACAGTGGCAAATCAGTGGTAACATTCTGCGGTACTCGAATAAATCGTTTGGGAGGTAAAAGTTCTGAACTCAGAATTCCTCGCAATCCTAGTTGTATTGTGACACGTAAATTGACAGGTAGCATTTGGGTAGTCTGCACGCTATGTGATAGTGTTTGTATGGCATCAGATGCTTCAAGATTTAGCGTAAGGTTGGATATTTCGGTTTGTATAGTCGCGAAGTCCCGTTGTACAGAGTTCTTAAAAGATTTATATTGATGGAGTATCGTACCTGTAACACTGCTTATTTACCTAGTGGATGATAGCAGATTGTCTTCAATGTGCGTAAACCCGTACTTGTTGGCGTAATAACATCTCATGGTTCTATTGAGTTGTCCTGATTTCTTTATTCCAATGTTGGGCATCTTTATGATCGGGAACTCCGAACACAGTTTTGAGTATGGCGCCTCTGGCGTCGAACCAGGCTCGTTTTACGCGTGGGGCTGGTACGGTTGAAACTGTACTACGCAGTTCGCGTTGAAGGAGATCAATATTTTGCCTAAGATCACGTAATACCAGTAAAGCTTCCTTCTGACCCATTTGTACAAGCAATGATTCATATCCTAACATATGATCTACAGTTTGTTGCCATACTAACTCTTCCTTTATTAGGGGCATAGTATCAAGTACTGTGTTAAACACTAAATGATGTTGGGATACCATAGACTTTCGAGTTTCTCAAACATGCCTGATACCGATGGGTGGTTCGTAAACGATGGGGCACTGGAAACCATATAAATAGCTGACAGCAGAAGTAGCCTCTTCGTGATGAGGCGATAGTTGAGGACAATGAAATGGCAAATGTAATAGGCCAGGTAGCGGAGCACTTGTGTCCACATAATTGCAAACGTCCAAAGTCTGGACATAAATGATGGTCTGGAATCCTTCTGGCAGTCCAGAGTGGCGAAAATACGTTGCATGAACAACAGAAAAATTATAATAGTTTGTTTTATTACCTTGAGTGTAGAGTAGTGAACGAAAATAGAATGTGCACACGAATAGGACTTGCAGCCACGGTTCGAAAGAGGTGACTGAAGGTTACAAGGAGAGCTGACCTCCCTTTGTTGTGGCGTAGCAAGACAGACACGCCACGGAAGTAGCCGAAAGGCACGCGTTTAGTAGGCAAGAGATAGGTCTGTAACAGGATACGTAATGAATGCTATAAAGAAAAGTACGTAGCTTCTGGAATACTTAACTTTAATCCATCCTTGGTACATCGCTATTGACGATATAAGTGAGACTCCATAGATACATGCAATGTTACTAATGGCGCCTTGCTAGGTCGTAGCCATTGACTTAGCTGAAGGCTATTCTAACTATCTGCTCTGCAAATGAGCGAGGCTTCGTCAGTGTAGCATCGCTAGCTACGTCGTCCGTACAACTGGGGCGAGTGCTAGTCAGTCTCTCGAGACCTGCCTTGTGGTGGCGCTCGGTCTGCGATCACACAGTAGCGACACGCGGGTCCGACGTGTACTAATGGACCGCGGCCGATTTAAAGCTACCACCTAGCAAGTGTGGTGTCTGGCGGTGACACCACACCCTTTATATTGGCGAAGAAACGTATTCGAGGAAGTGAAGGCGAAGTGTTTGCTGAGCAATGAGTTGTCAGCGATTTTTCAAGTCAGTGGCCGTTGAACTGTGAACTACACAATATACAAAGTGCTCGATATCAAAATTGATGGCGGTAGCACTAATAATGCGGGCGGGCGTCAGCGGTGCAGCTACGTCAGACAGTTGTATTTATTTCTGTTCTTAAAGAATTTCGATTATGTGAAATGTTGACCGGCTATTCGCAGTTACATTTTTCTATACTTGTATTGTTGTAACGACGTAAATTAAAAAAAAACAAAAAAAACAAAATGTGCGTCCCTCGGGCGCATAATTATGGGTAGTCGGGATTGCGTTCGCGCTGTCCTGACGAAAATGATTAAAATCCTAAAAAAAGAGAGAGAGAGAGAGAGAGACAGAGAGAGAGACAGAGAAAGAGAGAGCGTGGCAGATGACTTCAAGGCCGATTCTCACGCTACGTTACTGCGCTACGCAGGAAGTAAGCGGCGGGCCTAAGAACGAGAGGGAAATAAAGCATACTGACGCTGTTTACTGTGATGACTGTACTTTGCACTCTCGATTACTTGCAGAACGGAAACTCCCTATGGCGCTGGGCTCCTGCACCCGATGAACGCATATAAATCTCACAAAAGGCGTATAATATTACTGAATAAGAAGGATAGATGAGCACAATTGATATGGTTTATTCAGTGACGACCAACAAAACAATAATTATAAATGTAATTATGGGTTCATGCACAAATTGAATAGATAAGTTCGTCTGCTAGGTTCAGGCTCCTGTTCTTGGGCACGAAAATTTTCTCATTGAATGTCAACGTCATTGAGAACGAGAAGAGAAAAACAAAACTTGATGAGAATCTAGAAACTAGCACAGTGGAAACAGAAAGCGTAAGGGAGTGAATTAGAAAAGACTAAGTTGGGCGTAATTTCTGATGAGCTTTTCCTTTATGGTTCAAAAATGGCTCTGAGCACTATGCGACTTAACTTCTGAGGTCATCAGTCGCCTAGAAAAACTTAGAACTAATTAAACCTAACTAACCTAAGGACATCACACACATCCATGCCAGAGGCATGATCCGACCCTGCGACCGTAGCGTTTGCTCGGCTCCAGACTGTAGCGCCCAGAACCGCACGGCCACTCTGGCCGGCTTTCCTTTATGAAGGCGCATCGTTGACACGATGGTATCACCTATTTAACCGTTTATACAACAATACTGCGATTCCAAGATAACTGCTACGTACTTCTTCTTAAAACTCGAAGTCTCAAAAAAAAAAAAAACTTTGTTGGGCGACCAAATACGTAATGTTCTTCATCCTCTCAACATTTTGCGACTAAATTCACTGTCTCTTATAACTCCTTGCTGCTGGCCACATTGGGTCCAGCTAGTTGCTTGAACTCACCTCTATCTTTGGATAAATCGCAGTGCCCCGACCCACGTCATACAGTTAAATACTACTGGTTCAGTAGTCGGTGATCCTCCAGAAAATACAGTGAAAGACCAATGTCAAAGAATGCACAGGTTTTGAACTGAGATTTCCGCTTCCTTGCGGTTAAGCTGCGGGCTAGACAGTGCGTCTGACAGTGCTTGAACAGTGATTGTCAGAGAGCACGGAACACTGTTCTCGTGAACTCTTCTTCGACACGAAAGATTTAAGTACATGGAATGGGCTGTGGCACGAAAACTAAAGGTGTAATGAACGTTGTGGTTAGCTGAAGTCTGCGCGGTTGTTGGCTGCTTCATGCAAGATGCATAACTCTTCAGGTGTTGTTCTGTTGCAAGTTGAAAGATGAAACTGGGTAGGACGAACTATGCCGTGTATTGCCATAGACAGCTATTGGTACGCACAATTGCGGGTCGCGTCATGCAAAGTGCATTCCCTTGCGGGTAGCCCTCTTGAAGTCAGTTGAACTAGGTGTTGTGGCCAATACTGGTTAGCGCTCGCGTAGAGCGACAGCAGAATCTAATGTTACTTATCGTTGGCAATCACCTCTCCCACATGATAACCCATGAACAATGAACGACTGCGCTTAATTGTAAGAAGGGAGGAACGATATCTCATTTGATGTGGCTGGAAAGGTAGATAGGACCGATACTGTCAGAACAAACTAGCTAGCTGTTCGCTCCTTGATGGAAGAGGAAAAACAGGATAGCTTCCATGATTCGATAGTAGAGTAAGTGATACAGGGGAGGGCAAAACATCTCGGCAGGCATCATTTTTGGCTCTCAACTGGGTTGGTTCCCAGCAATAGCAGATCGCCCACTATATGTGTCACGGAGATGGGAGAGAGAGAGAGAGAGAGAGAGAGAGAGAGAGAGAGAGAGAGAGAGAGAGAGAGAGAAAATGAATCGAAGAGGCGCTTTCATCATTCAATGAACATCAAGGGGGGAACATAAAAAGTTGACAGAAGGGCCGGAGGGAATTGGTTGCCCTCTGGTTTATCTAATGAACAAGATGTATGGCCAAAATCTCTTGACCTGTGGGGGGGGGGGGGGGGGGTAATTTACGCCGTTTACATGACCTACAGTAGGGAGGCATGTGGCATGTCCCTCCAAATAAGCATTCAAATGCAAATGAAATACAGCATGATTAAATCTTAAGTTGCCCTTCCAAAATAGTTTCTTATCTAGAACATTATTAGTAAACACTTAAATAATGGGCAATACTCGGAAACTTACTCTGGCATAATTGAAATCCCACAAAATAAATAACAACCGTCATAACTCTGACAATAAATTGACACATGGAAATATTGGGCTCATTGACAGAAATGCTAAATTACTGGTGCTGGCAAAACTCTAGGGGATTGCCTTGGTAAATAATTGATACTAAAACATAGGCAAAATGAATACTTAAAATAGTATATAGACATAAGTAATTGGCAACACGTCGTAGTAGTGACACACGCGGTTTAAACCCGTGATAGAAGCGCAAGTACAAAACACTATCTCCCTTACACAAAACTCTTATTTTCCAGTTATATTTCGTAGCAAAATAGGTATAAGTATTCTCTATTATTCTCTTTATGCTCTTGTTTGTATCTCCATACTGATTGACATGTCTTTGGTATACCTGCCTACATGAATGCTGTCGTTAGGTCGTGCCAATGTTATTAGTAATGCTGCATAATAGGACAGTGTCAAGTTGATACTTCCTCTAGCAATGCTTTAGTTTAAAGTGGGTTCACATCTCCTTCAGTTTTTAGATCGACGATTGCCATTACACTCACTGATATTATTAAACGTTAACCACTTTTGTACAATACCTCCTGCTTTATTTGTACTCCTTGTCTCATAACTACATAATGTTGGTTGTTGGTGGCCTCCTAACCAATTGTGTTAAGTTATAATTGTTGTTCCTTTTGTTGACTCTGTCACCTACAACGGTTTGACGATACTGTTGCCTCTCGATGACGTCGACATAACTTACCTGTCAGCGTTTTTGCATTTGAATAAAATTTGAGTCCATTTGCCATATGTAGATTTTATAGGAAGGAAGGTAATTTGCTTAGTGTTGAAAATGTGCGTAAAGTTGTACAAAGTATTCGTCGTAAAGTAGTTAAGAATTCTATGTTGAGAATCAGTGCTGCTTGAGGCGCTGAGATGCGCCAGGCATCGCACTCGTAAGATTGCAGAGTGCTGACATTATAGATATGGCTGGATCTAACCGATGCGGGACAGCGCTGGCATGCGCAGCTAAAAGGTCCATCCTACTGGCAGGAAGTCGAGCGCTAAATAACTCCAGATAATTGTCTGCAAAAGGCGGGTTCAGTGATTGTTTTATAGTTGTGACGGTGACTGTCAGTGTAACTCATGTAGCTAATGCCGTAGAGAGGCATAGATGACTTCTCAAGTAACTCTTTGCAGGTCATGGGTTCAATGCTAGTAGAAACTGTCTCTTTCGCAACTGAAGTATGCGACAGTTTTATATTTTACTTTGACCATTACTCTGTTGAAAGGTACTTGCATGGTGTTCAATTGGAGCTTTTGTGTCTTCTCCTTTACAAAACCCGATTAGTACATACATAGAACACTCTCAATGATACTGTTGCAACAGATTAAAGATTAACTTCAGTAGTAGTCGTATTAGCGAAGGTAAAAATGGTCTCATATAAGGTGTACATGTTTCGTGTACTTGCTTTTTGTAACCGTTTATCATAGCCATTGCTGTATACTGCACTAGGTGACGCGGCTTAGGTGCTTTGGTAATGCAGGGGTGTGTGCGTTCTTAGCAGTAGTTTCTCTTGCATGTGGCTGGATACAAAACAGATGGCTGGGCTTGGTCCCAATCGGGGGTGGGGGTGGTGGTGGTGGTGGTGGAAAGCAGAATAGCATCTTTGTATGTGGAGGCAGGGTAGCCTACCTTTGCTATGCGCCGAGTTAAATTCCTCTGGGCAGTTACCAAATTTCTTCCAGGCTTACATTAAGTCGTTCACGACATTTATTCGTGGAGGGCCTTCTTTTCAAGGGACGCAGATAACTTAATCGTTAAAATTCACAGAACTGTCACGATTCATTTACTCACTTAGACACTCTGTTCCTCTAAAATGTACGTGATTGATAGATTTTATATTTCTGCATGAACTGTGATGACAACTTGACTCTCTTAAATATCATTTACTTGAAACTTGGGGCTAATAACTTCTGAAATTAACAGTGGGGTATGCAGTTAGGACTGTTATTCTGGATTGGTATTAACTTGGTTTTTACTCTACTTTACTTATTTTACGATGGAATTTCAAACTCGATCTTTTGGCTGACGTGTTTTCCACACAGTGGTCACTTTACAGAATAAATATCACTGCAAGGGCCGGCTTCCTTGATGCCATATAGATCCGTTAATTAGCCACGAGACTGGCAATACGACATAGCTGAAGACCGATTTGAGACCCCAGCGTCTCCTATTTTGTGGATTAGGTGTTATTTACAAAACAAACGTTTTTGTTTTTTTTTCATACTGAAAATTCAAATAAGTGACATGGATAGATATCTAGTCCAGAGTAAAACTAGTAGAATATGTAAGGCAATATTAGGCCGGTTAGTTTACTTTTATAACTATCTTCTTCGGGTCTGTTGGTTTCATTGTAACCGTATGGTGGAAGGTGCAGAAGTATAGCGTGGTGGCTTAGGGGGTACCGCGTCACAAGGCAGTGTGGGGAGGGGCGGAAACCTAAAAGCTGCTCACTTAGTGGGGTGGGCAAGGCTTGCGGTCTGTAAACAAACTGCATGAAGCTATCTTGTGTGGCATTAAGCAGTGACTTTCTCTTTTGCATTTGGAATACAAGAACACATAGTATCATGAAAATATACCTTGTTGTTTCTCCAGTGGTATTTAAGAAACAATATAATGGCACTTAGGAAGGGCTCCATTTACTTTTAAAGCAACATATTTGATATTTAACTTGAAGGTATGTATTCTTGTTAATTGAAGACACTGTCTCTCTAGCCTGATGTTCAAATTGTTTTTGACATAGTAAAGATTGATTCTTACTCTGTGTGTTCTACTGACATGGGCAACTTTTCACCTTAATTCCCTTATTTCCAGCTGTTTACCACTACAACAACATTACTGGAGACATTGAATGATGCAAGGCAAAATGATTACGAAAAACTTCAATCCCTTCCCATTAACATATGACATCCTAACTTCTATTACAAATGGTTGCCAATACTTATGAATACTTACAAATAACACGCTCCACTTAAACGAATATAATGCAACGACGGCGGTTTCCCGTCAGTTAATTCTTTTGCTTCACTCAAGACATTTCAAATTAGGGGTAAATTCTTGGCACGCTGGACGTAGTCCCTGGCTCGTAATCCATAGCGTATCTAGGTTGCGCTATAGACGGTTGCACTACTTTCTTTCTTGTCTTCTTGGCTGGGGCTACTTGTGTAGCAGGCTCTGCTTCACTGTCAAGCGGAGGTGGCTTGGAACCCTTATACAATTTTAACATGTCAAGATGAACGATCATCGTCCATTCTGCTAACTGAATTTCTGCATTTACCAGCGAAGAAAGTATGTGGACCTTCATACATGGGAGTAAATTTCTTCGTCCTTCCCTTTGAACTGCTGAATTGCGCAGCATCACTAAATCTCCTACCTTGTACTCGGGCATTATTGCTCTCTCGTTACGTCTTTTTAACTGCTGAGCCATAGCTTTTGCGTTGTTTCCTCATACTTTCTTCCAAATAGCTATTAAACGTTGTGCCAAACCCTTCACGTCCATGGATCTAATCCCTGTGAGCAGTTTGTCAATTTAAAAGGCGAATTCATGGGTCAGCCATATACTGCCTCATCGGGTGAGTATTCAGTGGCCTCATGGACACGTATATTATATGCTGATGTGACGTATTGGACATACGTGTCCCAATCAGAATGATTTTGATTGACATAATAAGAAAGCATACGCATAACTGTGCAGTGGACTCGCTCTAAGTGTCAAAAACAGTATCGTGTCGTTTCATAGTATAAACATGCGCTGGCTGCTGTGGCTGAGCGGTTCTGGGCGCTACAGTCTGGAACCGCACGCCTGCTACGGTTGCAGGCTCGAATCCTTCCTTGGGCATGGATGTGTGTGATGTCCTTAGGTTAGTTAGGTTTAAGTAGTTCTAAGTCTAGGGGACTGATGACCACAGCTGTCAAGTCCCATAGTGCTTAGAACCATCTGAACCATTTTATAAACGTGCGTTGTATATCGAAGTAAGAGGGTAATCTCAAAAGTAAGGTCTCCTATTTTTTTTTAAGTACATAGACCTGTTTATTTCTGCAATGGTTTACATCAGTTTACAGCTTGAACATTTAGCTATTTTTCGACATAATCACCATTTCTGTCGATGCATTTTTGTAGACGCTGTGGCAGTTTTTGTATGCCCATGTCAACCATAATTAACGCTGACAGGTTCTGTGAGACTGTGAAAACCTCAAACGGGCAATTCAGAACCGGAGAAGAGGAATGTTGAGCAAGGGTGTACACATTCTCCATGACAACGCTCGCCCACGCATTGCTCGGCAAATCGTTGCTCTCCTGCAACAGTTTCTGTGGAACATAATCACCCACCCACCCGCCCACCCACCCTATGGTCCTGACTTAGCTCCCAGTGACTTTCACCTGTTCCCTAGGTTAAAAGAACATTTGGCCAGAAAGCGATTCAGCTCCGACGACGAGGTGAAAGAAGAGGTTCATAACTTTCTGAACAGCATGGCGGCGAGCTGGTATGACATGGGCATACAAAAACTACCACAGCGTCTACAAAACTGCATCGACAGAGATGGTGATTATGTCGAAAAATAGCTAAATGTTCAAGCTGTAAACTGATGTAAACGGTTTTAGAAATAAACAGGCCTATGTACTTATAAAAAAAATAGGAGACCTTACTTTTGGGATCACCGTCGTACTAACGCTTCTCTGAGGAAGGCTGACACACAAAATGATTGATGAACTACAGCAGTATTATGGGATGGCGATTAGAAATAATACTGAGGATTTGTTTAAAATGAAGCAGGCAGTATGGGCTATCTTCTTTGCTAGCTCCATACAGCCATCCATAACATTTACAAAGTTGTTTCTTAATGGTTGTTTGTGAATAAAGTGATTATACCACAATAATAAAAGAAAGAAAACATAAACTATCAAAAGACCACACATATTTAAATGGTTGAACATTCCATTTAACACTAGTACACAATTTCGGATAGACAACACTGCAGCCGACGTTGGAAGAGGAATGCTTGCATTAACCAGCGCTCTGGTACATAAAGGATTTTTGTTGTCTTGTATCTGGTACACGAGAACAGTGGACGATCGACATCTCCTTCTTCATTGCATAAACCGCATGATGATGATTCCTTCAATCCTGTGTCGAATAGGTGGGTTGGGAATTTTCCACGATTTAAGGGGAGTTGGAACAGAAATTTTTTTTTCACATTTTCGGATTTTTATCTCATTATAAAATTTGCAATTTTCCTAATAAGATTTATATATATATATATATATATATATATATATATATATATATATATATATATATATATATATATAAAATTTTATTTTTTAAAATATAATCTACAACAGTTGAAAATGTTAAAATTTTTGTGTGTATTACTTCAAGATCTAATAAAATCGGTAATTTTTTTTATATAGAAGGCTGTGGATTGCTGTGTTATAAAGGTTAAATTACGTGTTTGTATTGGTAGCACTGTCAAAAACAGTATAGTTTCGTTTTATAGTATAAACGCGCGTTGTATATCGAAGTACTAATGTTTCTCTGCGGAAGGCTGACACACAAAATGATAGATGAACTACAGCAGTATTATGGGATGGCGATTAGAAATAATACTGAGGATTTGTTGAAAATGAAGCAGGCAGTATGGGGTATGTTCTTCCACAGACTGTCAACTGATGAAAAACCAGTACACACCTGGGCCTGATTCATGGTGCAATGTCCCGTACTCAAACAGTTCACACAGCCATAACATTCCATCCCAGCAGCAGTCACGGATATCATAAAACCTATTTACAGAGACATGGCAAATCCTGGATTGCTGAAGAAAGTGTCTGTATGGTCAGAATAAAATTCCCAATGAGTTGTCAATAATCTTATATGGACTCGCTTACCAAATAATGTTTTTGTTGTAATGAAGACAGTAGCATAGTTGGCCAATAAGTACTCCAGAAAGAAGAAAAAACTAGGAATAAGATCAAAAGGATGATATACAGTATGGTGCAGTGTGCTTCTGAATGACTAAAAATAAAAAAATTAAGCATAAATTAAGTGAGTGATAGTCTTGTGAAACCTTAGAAGCCGTTCCAGAAAAATTTACATTTTGTGTTGCATTTTCCCCTAAATCTCAGAAACCACTTTGAGTATACAATTTTTCAGGGGGTAATAAATACATATCCTGAGTGTACTGAGCTAAAAGAAGAACATAATGCTATGTATAATTAAAATTATTTAGGATAACATACAAAAAGTACACCAAATTTTAACAGTGTAATAAAAAAATTGTATTTCTCAAAGCAGTGGCTGAAATGCAATTATTGTAGTTCAGTAGACTCAGAATATACAGTTTAATGTCCTGCAAAAGTTATATGTCAATGGCTACAGTGGTTCTTGAAATACAGGGAAGCCAAGTCACTAAACTTAACATTGTCGGGATAGTGCGATCCAAGTCACCTTAAGCGCATACGCGTACTCATTGTTATGGCTTGTCTGCTCCTTTTCCAATTGTTATGGCTTGTCTGCTCCTGTTCCAATCAGTAATCCAAGGGGATAACGCTATTTTAGGCTACAGCTGACTATAGTGTACTCTTACCGAAACCTTGGTCGAACCCCATTGCTTCTGCCAGTCGTTTCTCGACTTTTCATTGATTAAGCTCAGCATTTCTTGATAAGGAAGTGTCTCATTTACGATTTCACTGAAGTAGATTGTTCGCTTCGCCAAGATATTCACTATTTCACTAGGATAGACGCCACTTTGACGTGGAATCCGCAAGAAATTTGTTACTATTCTTCGTTGTTTATTTGTAACGACTTCTTTAATAATATCTATAAGTCTTGGTGACTCACTACCGTTGCATTTTTTAAATTTATTTTTATTTTCGTAGGCAACGTCCTTGTTAAATATGCGAACACAGAGACGGAACGGTCAGAGTGGGCTGGCAGGAACTTCGAATTCGGGAAAATATGGCGCAATGATCTGTCTCCCCTATGGCGCGATGATCTGTATCCTTGTTTTCCGAAATACAAATACTAGATGTTATTTTTCATTTACACTTTATGGGCGGGCCTGGTAGTCTGGAGGTAAAGTGTATTTATTTGTTAAACCCAATACTGCAATTTCGACCATGTGGCTGTTATCGTGTGGAAACTATATCCCTGATTACGACCTTCTTGTGTGTATTGCAGTCTTTGAATTGCAATGTAAATGTATTCCACTCATAGTAATACCGAATGGGGTAAATGATTCCATATTTGTTTATGTTTCATATGAAACGGAAGCTGGTATCGTCGCATGGTATACTGTGGACTCTTGTCCATTTGTTAGTCGTTACGAATCCGCTAGATTTAAATATACTGTACGAATATTGCCCATATTCTGCGTTATTTTCGTTCATATCTTGTTTTTGTACTCTCGCATTTAATATAGGTCACCAAAATATTGTCTTCTGCTAAAATGTACGTAATATTTTGTAGTACCTGTTTATAACGTGTGAAACAGTTTGCGGAACTACTGTCGCATTTTTAGCATTTGCATACTCATCTACATCCGTAATCGGCAAGCCACTGTGAAGTGCATGGTACTCAGTGCCAAGGAGCAACACCATTCAACGCAGAAATACCTACTTATTCGGTGACAAGATGTAACACGGTTGAATACGAAAAATGTCGAAGCTCGCTAACATGGAGTTCTTGATTATATGCGCCAAAGATGCAAACCAAAGTAACGTAGAATACGAGCAGTGCACTCAATGCATTTAAACAGAACATTTTACGCACTAATTCGTTCTCAATTGCAGAACACCATGCAATTAAAGCGTCTTATCTTTTGTACTTAACAACAAATATGGAATCATTTTCCCCACCTAAAACTACGGATGCAAGAAGAACGCAATCAGAAAAGAGCAACATATTCACAATGATTCATAGAGAGCAACACACAGTAGGAGGCTTAAAAAGAAGCGCAATGTGATGAAACCAACTTCTTCAAACAATGGTACGAAAACAAACCTGAAAGTCTAAAAATCAACCAATAAGAGAGCGAAATGATGGATTGATAAACTTGGAGCGCTCATGGCGGCGTGGCAACGAGCGAAGGTCGTGTTACCGGAAGCCCGCATATAAATTCACGCCTGTGCTTAGTTGGACGCTACGGAAAAGAACAGAGGAGAACGTTGCTACCAAATTTAACGCTGTACATGCATGGGCGTCATAAGTGTGCGACTCCTTAAGTGTGAAACACGTAGGATTTGCGCGTGTCCGGTATGGTCTAGTGGCTAGGATACCTGGCTCTCACCCAGGAGGCTCGGGTTCGATTCCCGGTACCGGAATAACATTTTTCGTAACGCGCTTCGCTTTTTATGTACCTGTATTCTGTAGATGTAATGTACCAATAAATAGACGTCGAATATCAGTTCAGATGCTTGCACTACAATTGACCCTTCTCTCATATGTAAATCATTCACAATGTTACTTGTCGTTTTTCTTAAATTCTGAGTAGTTCTAAGGGCTTTAATTCTCAATATTGTTCTCCACATAACGCCCAAAACAGACCAGAAACAAAACTAAAAACCTATATCAAATTAAAAAAAAGCTTTTAGAATATCAAGGATTCCATTGTAATGCAGCGATACATTTCGTTCAATATTGTAAAAATAGTTTATATACGTTAAAAAAGTATCGGAATGTAAATTTTAACCATTCAGAACGCAGAATTCCGGCGTTTGTCACGTCAGTCTATCGTCGTGTTAATGCTTTTGAGACCCAAGCATTAGGAGTTAAGGATGTATAAAATCTGCATGAGACAGAAGTTAGCACACATCTGCAGAACCTCGGCTAACCCAGTAACACCTGCGGACTTCATGACACCGGATAGTATGCACGAAAAGGAACGCAGTTAACTTGTTAAAAGGATTAAGTTTACATTATCTACTAACAAAAGATGAGTATGAATAACATTTCGGTCTGACAACTGAGGATCGCATGTTAATCCGAACCAGAAACGATAAATAAAACTAAAATTTTCTGAGCAGAGCTATTACATCGAAAAGAGAAGGAAGAATATACCGTCTATCAGATAGGAAGAGGACAAAAGCAATTATTGCCTTGGATAAAAAAGAATGGTCTGATGCACGGAGAATTTTCACATGACACAATTTGTTTAATTGTCCTTTCCATCATTACTTTTTTTAATCAAGAAGAAGATAATTTAAGTCACATGGAAAAAATTATATTTATCAACACTATTTTAAACATACACTGACGATAGCTTTTAACCCTTTCTAAGACCCAAAGAAGTGGACTTAATGATTTTAATCTGAATGACAATTTTACCAGCGCCATTTCAACATAAAATGAGAAGACTTACTTTGTTCACACATGGCAACAAGGCCATTTTTTCCTTTTCTCTTTTATTTTCGATTTAAAACGAAGTAGTATTATTTTCTATCCTTCGACACATTTCCAGGTTTATTTTTCGCATGGCAGAAAAAACACACACCAATAATGAAGAATGTTGGCGAGCGGATAAAAGAAATGGCTAGGATATTTGGGAGGACAGGTTCGATTCCCCGCACAGAAACATACTTGGCCAGCAGTCAGAGTGTCGAGGTTTCACTCTTTCACGCCTGTGTCAAGATACACACACACAGGCGTTGAAATGAGTGGCAGAGCAGTAATCATGGAAGAAGAGACGGTGCTTTGATATGTGACAGCTGACGCTACAAAGATGTGTGGCCAGTTAGCTCAGGAGGTTACTGAAGTTTTCATGGACGGACTTCCAAAAATGTCGTGCGGCATCCGCACGGATGAATAGAACAAAAAGAAAGAAAGAAATAAGATATAGATTAGGGCTTCATGTTAATAACGCGAAAGTCGTGGGTTCACCTGTCCGCGGACAACTGAATTTATCGTTTCCAAAAGACAATGTTTTCTCCAGCCGACATTGCCAGATGTGGTACCCCTGAGCGGCGGAGCATTATAGAGTCGGTGTAACGAAGGTCGAAGTCAGCCATTCGCGGCTGCTAACATAGGCGATGGTAAGTAGCGAGTAAACACTCGTGTTCCTGGCGAACCACCCGATGTCATACTTGGTACACCTCGTTTGAATAATGTTTTAGGGCAGTGGACAGATGCAGGGCCGCTGAGCGCCAGGAATGGGCCCAGAGCACAATGCTTGACTGGGCCCCATCTCCAAATACAGCAATGCAATTTTTTTTTTCTTTTTGAGTTTGACAAGCTTTATCATAATTCAGGAAGTGTTGGAGATACACCAAAATACTTGTTGAGGTGAAACGCATGATAAATATAATTTCTTATTTAAGAAGTATATGTTCACAAATGCAGTTTACACTACGGTATTCTCTGTTGCATGAGGTATTGCCTGTAGGATACGAGTGAACTGTAGTCCGATCCACGAACGATGGCGGTCCAAGCAGCTCGAGACATAGATGGGAATTGCATTATTGCCAGTTCAAAATGACAGTTGCTTTAAGTGTATACATATGCTCTGTGCTTGAAGAAAGCATGTATGAGGGTTGCCCAGAAAGTAATGCATCGCGTTTTTTCTTCGACAATTCTCTATTGAACATAATGATAGTTGCTCTCACGAAAGAATAGTGTTTTACCTAGACACCCTATTTTTCCACGTTCTCTCTATCCCATTCTGTGGCCATTCTCCAGAGCGAAAAAAGGGCGTGAATGCCCTGTCGATACCAGTCCTTGTCCTGGTGGCGGAGGCAGCGCTTCACTGTGCGAACTTCCTTTGCTGATTGACAGAAGCAGCGCCAACTGCCGAGTCGTAATGCGTCTGTCCTCGCGAATGACATCTGCAGCTCGCTGCAACATGTCAGGTGTGACGGACATTGATGGTCTTCCCGACCGCTGCAAATCGTGTAGCTTCGCTGAACTGCCATCTGACAGCATCACCCTCCGTGCCCAACGACTATCTGTATTTCTGTCAACAGCAGTGCTCAGGAAAGGTTGCACAAGTGTTTGTGAATATTTCCCACAGTTTCTTTTTCTGCAGTGAGAATTACAATGACGGTACATTGCTTGTGACGAATATGACGTACAGAGGCCATTTTGAAACTGTCCTGCAGTTACGCTATCTGTCGAAATTGACGGAAACTTGGCACACTCGCTCAGGAGACTTCAAATAATACGTACGTAACGTTTCGCATTGTTTTCGGCTGAGAAAAAAATGCGGTGCATTACATCTGGGCAACCCTCGTATTCTGCAAATTATTCTCGCTTGCTTTTCTAGAATTTTTCGGTTACCAATAGTATCGGCTGTAAGCTGCCATCGTTAGTGACTCCAACTAAGAGTTGGTCATGGTGTAGTAGGCTGAACCGGTGTGTGCAGTAGTGTACACAGTTGTATCATTGAACCACCATTAACAGCACTAACTGTAAGCCCGAACACGTATTCAGTGTAGCGTGTCCAGACTAAGCGCCTGCAACTTTCGCTTCCCGCGAAGCAGACCGGTACAGCGGGCCCCGGACCGAGTAGGGGTCAGCCTGGCCGGTCGTCCCGGAGACAGACGCTTCCCAGAGACCACCAGGAGACGTCCACGGCGCCGCAAGAGATCGCTACAGTGGCGGACCTCTTTCCTTCCGCCCGACAGGCGACTGCAAATAGAGCCAGCTATATCCATGCGCCAAGCAGTATTTAGGCGTGCACAGGAACCTGGAGAGGCAGTTCACGCCGAGTGAGTCCACTGGTGTCATCGTAGCCGCCGCGTCATCGTCCACCGTCACCAGCGTACCGGAGTCGTCCTCGCAGGGCCTCTACTCGTCCTAGGACTCTGGTGACGGCAACGTGGACTCCGCGCCGCTCTTCACGAGATGCCCGGGGCTTGGTTAGGTGAAGTTGTATGGTTACTACAGACAGTTTATGTTTGGAAGAATCTCTGATTTAGTTATTGGTAGGCTTGGAGGATCAGTCCTACCTTACGAATATTGTTTTGTCACACTCTGAGATTTTCCTATCCACGGACGGCGGATATATTACAGTGCACTTATCATGTTGTATTACTGAGTCTATGGACATTCGGGGAAATTACTACACATGCAAACAAAGTTGACACTCGGCGCCTTGGCTGATGGGAGCGATCGTAAAGGCATTTCCCGTTTACAGTCGCTCCCATCAGCCACCACGCCGAGTGTCAACTTTGTTTGCGGGGATATTACATGTAACATGACAATCGCCTTGAAATTTTAAGCTTGTGCATTTTACACAAGACGTCCAGTGATTATAAAGTAATGTATTCAAAGATTGAAATATGAATTGTTTTCAAATATTTAATTTCTTCTTCAAAATCTATTGTGACATTGTATTCACTGGTAAATAACTTGCGTGCCTCAGTGACCTGATTGTCAGTTATATTTTGAATATTTCCATAAAAACCCCAATGTTTCGTTGGAAACCTTCTCTCTTTTATTGGATTTTAGAGTTCGCCACTAAATTGTCAATGATAGCATAAAAACTCTTTAACTTGAGTAAATTTACCGAACTCACATCTCTCACGTCATTCCTGGTTCCATCGTGAAATGATGCCCACTTCTAAGTGCATCACCTCTGGAAATTCATGATCGGTATTGAATTTCACTGGCAGCAACTTTAGATTCAGAGAGAATGATGTCCCAATTCTAGTAGAGATATTTTAAGCCATTCAATTAGATCTCATAATGTTTAACAACACCGTGGTATCATCCAGAGATAGGGGTGCGACACCGAAGTTGGCAACGAATGTAGATACCACAGACATTGGCGAGGTGTCGTTTCAAACTGCAACGAGGTGTTGGAGTGGCTCCTGAAGACACCACCTCCACTCTCAGTGCAGCAGCACCCTCACACTGGCGGTCAGTATAGGTCCAAGCATGGAAGTGCGCTGCCAAGTTCATGACCTCGGCCATAGCAGTCAACATCATAGTGTAGGCCACCGGATTTTTAAAGTTTCTGTGAACATGTACTTTCATAAACGTGGAGCATTTTACTGCAATAGAGCAATTTGTTAAACTGTGCATAAAGTGATGCTTTCATAATCAATGACAGTTGTAAATTATCAAGCAATTGTGTAGCAAAGAACGGTGTCAAAGTCGTTTCATCTGGCTACAACACACACCAGTGGTAGTCTTTCGAGCTAGTAGTAATTTGCTTGTGTAGTCCACTGGTACAAGTTTACCAACAACTTTAGGCAAATTGGAGCACACTTCAAACATCTAACATAATTCAGAACACCGCACACCACAGAACATGTTTTTGGGTAAAAAATTTAATTCACTGCAATACATCTATAGTAATTTTGTCCAAGTGAGCTCCAATACTTCTCACAGCATCAGCCCAAGCACTCCAGTGGGCATTGGACATAGAATATAAGGAAATTCCAAGATGGTGTGTCAGAATTATGCACTGCAGCTCAACAGGCTATAAAGACGCTGAATCAATCTGAATAAAGTATCTGCTTTGCAACAACTCTCCGCTGCATATACTCCACGTTAGCCCATGACAAGCATACAGAGAAAATCCTGCAACACGATTCCAGCTGCTTTTAAGACCCTCTCATAAGACTTCTGTTAAAACATTGTCTGAGCTTTCAGTGGTAGCAGCTGAGTGTTTCACAGGTATTGATTGGATTAAATGTGCTTTAGCAACTCCTGTTTTCTCATTACAATCTATGAATCCCAAAAACTGTTCTTCTATTTCATACTTACCAGTTTGCTTTTTGAAATAGGCGTAACATAGGATGAATGTTGTCTGTTCAACGGAATTTGAATCAGAAGTTGCATCACCAATAAGTGAATAATGCCTCTCATTTTTCTCTCTGTTCCAAGGTGTACTTCTGACTTGATGGGCACAACTAAAAGTAAATTCATCCTATCACCAGAGATACAATGTTCTTGTAAATGCTTTCCAGCTTCTTGTCTGTCTCTGACCTTGTTGGTGTACTTTCCAGAATTGGATCATGATATCTGAAGAGCTATAATATTATGAGGAAATGTCCATTGTTTGGACCTCCAGTTTTCTGTGATGGACCTCTGATGGCCAACTCACTTTGTCCAAGAAATATCATTATTTCAGTCAATAACATGAGTGTACCAAGTTAGTCGATTACTTTGCATATAAACAAAAGAACAGCATTAACTCTTCACTTCCAAACCTCAGCATGGCTAATGTACCTCTTTCATATCATTTCATTTCTTCACTTTTATGATCCTTCCAGAAAAACTATATACCAGTACATATAGGCCTATTTCATTTTGGGTTTATTTAGGAATGCAAAATATTTTCTGTATATTTTGTGTAAAATCACCTTGTGATGGAAACAGAAGTGCCTTATTGTTGAATGTTGCTGACAATCCTACCAAATTACACAGTCGACCCATATTAGTGTGACCATCTGTCAAAAGCCTGAGTAATCACTTTTTGCAGTGTGTACATGCAGGAAGAGTGTCACTGAGTTTCTGGGAGTTACTGACAGGGTTGTGGAGCCATGCTGTCTACAGTTACTGTTGCCAGCTGCGCTAGGTGTCTCGGGTGAGGATCCACAGTGCAAAGAGCCCAATCGAGATGGTCTCACAGATTCTTGATTGGGTTCAAATCCATGTGGTTTGGTAGCGAGAGGAGTACAGTAAACTGACTCTGGTGCTCTTCGAACCACGCACGTGCACTGTGAGCTGTGTGACATTTTGTATTGTCCTGCTGATAGATGCTATTGTGACAAGGAAAAAGCAAATTGCACACAGGAGTGGAATGTAGACCCCCAAGGATAGATGCATACTTGTGCTGATCCATTGCGACTTCCATAACTACACTCCCTCCCCCAGCCTGGACCCTTCAGATGATTGTTGCAGGGTGTTTGCTTTAAGACGTTTCACACCGTACGTGTCAACAGCAATTTTTATGATGGAGTATAAAACATGATTTATCTGGAAAGGCCACCTGTCACCACTCAGTGGATTCCCAGCTGTGGTATTGGCACGAAAAATTCAAACCTTCGTTACTGAGGAACAGCTGGCAACATGGATGTGTGAACGAGGTGCCTGATGCGGAGGCCTATACGCATCAACGTTCACTGAATAGACGTTGAGGAGATGGTGATGATAGCCCCTTGGTTCATCTGCGTGGTTAGTTGCTCAGCATTTGCACCTCTATTCGGCCATCTACACCTCTGCAGCTGTCATTCAATCTTGTCATGTATGGCCTGTGGTGAATCCCAGTTGCCTTGGCATCAGTTTTCGATAGTGCCAATGGCCAAGCACATATTTCAACCTTAACTGTAGGTAAACAGTACACAAACTTAATTGTTTTGAAATTGCTTCCACTCTTGGCCCGAAAACCATTGGTCATGCCCTTTTGGACGTCAGATAAATCGCCCCATTTCTTCATTAAAACAATGACTACACTGTTTTCTGTGTTGCACTGACCTGCCTTATGTACCCTCCACTGCTGGTGCTGCCATTTGAGAGGGGTTATTGTACATTCACGTCCAACATAGTCCCTTGTTGACCAGTCTGGTGTGACAGTTGAAGATAACAAAGCAAAAGCCAAAGTGTTAAATATCGCCTTCAAAAAAAATGTTTCACATTGGAGACTTGTACAAACATGCTGTCATTTGACCATCAGACTGACTCCCATATGGACGACATCGTACTAAGCATCACTGTCATAGGGAAACAACTGAATGATTTGAAAACAAATAAGCCACTGGCTCTGGATGGAATCCCAGTTAGGTTTTACATAGAGTATTCTACAGTATTGGCCCCCTCGCCTAGCTTGCATTTATCGCAAGTCTCTCACCCAGCAAAAAGGTCAAAATGACTGGAAAAAGTGCAAGTGCCTCATGTTTATAAAAAGGGAAAAGAACAGACAGCAAAATAACAGACAAGTGTCCCTAGCTTCCCTTTGCTGCAGAAACCTGGAACGTATTCTCGGTTCAAATATAATAAATTTTCTTGAAACTGAGAATCTTATGTCCACAAATCAGCATGGTTTTAGAAAGCATAGCTCGTGCGAAACTCAGCTTGCCCTTTTCTCACTTGATATACTGTGAACTATGCATGGAGGGCAACAGGCAGAGACAATATTTCTAGATTACTGGAAAGCATTTGACATGGTGCCACACTGCAGGATGTTAACAAAGATATGACAATATGGAATAAGTTTACAGACATGAGAGTGGTTCAGAGACATCTTAATACGAGGGCCATTCCAACAGTAAAGCCACTTTTTTTTTCTGTGTGTGTGTGAGTGTGTGTGTGTGTGAGTGTCTGTGTGAGTGTGTGTCTGTGTGAGTGTGTGTCTGTGTGAGTGTGTGTCTGTGTGAGTGTGTGTGTGTGTGTGTGTGTGTGTGTGTGTGTGTGAGTGTGTGTGTGTGTGTGTGAGTGTGTGTGTGTGAGTGTGTGTGTGAGTGTGTGTGTGTGTGTGTGAGTGTGTGTGTGAGTGTGTGTGTGAGTGTGTGTGTGTGTGAGTGTGTGTGTGGGTGGGTGTGGGTGAGTGTGTGTGTGGGTGGGTGTGGGTGAGTGTGTGTGTGTGTGAGTGTGTGTGTGTGTGTGTGTGTGTGTGTGTGTGTGTGTGTGTGTGTGTGTGTGTGTGACTTTGGATGTCGTTGGTGTAATGCTAATGCTTGAATCTTCCTCTTCCATTTGCAGGTGATTCTGTTGTTCTGTGGTAGTTGGCGCCAGCAGAAGAGTGTTCCAAAATGGAGTCTGATATGAATGTGCTTATAAAACAGCAATGTATGATTGAATTCCTCATTGCTAAAGAAACTACACTGAATGAAATTCATCAACTGTTGTTAAAGGTGTATGAGGAATACTACAGACATGAGCAAAGTGAGGCAATGGGTGTGGCTTTTTCAAGGTGGTGGAAAGGGTGTGCATGACCTGGTCGACCCTGCACAGCTGACATGCCTTGCAGTGAAGAGTGTCTTGATCGACACATCAATTCTGATCAGTGGATAATGACCAGAGAAATGTATGCAGAGATGAATGCCGGCTGTAATGCCTAGGAAACAATCGTGGAACATCTACTTTATCACAAGTCTGTGTGGATAAATCCCGCGGATGCTTACAGAGGAACTAAAAAAAAACTCATTGAATGGAAATTTGTCAGAAACTGCTGGACCAATATGAAGCTGAAAGTGACAATTTTCTGAATAGCATAATCACCAAAGGTGAGACATGGTGTCATCACTATGAGCCAGAATCCAATATACAGTCCATGAAATGGTGACATGCGAATTCTCTGTCAAAGAAGAAATTCAAGATGCAGCTATCTGTAGGCAAAGTGATGCGTACAGGCTTCTAGGATATCAGGGTGTGGTTCTTTTGGATGTCTTGGAGCCTGGAGAAACTGTCAATTCAGCACACTACAAGATGACACTGACTGAGCTGAAAGCCTGAATTTACAGGGGAGGACCAGAGAAGACTAACTTTCACCTGCAACATGATAACACCAGGACTCACACCAGTTTTGTGACCATGGATTTCATTGCAAAACTCAGCTGAACTGTCTTCTACATTCCCCCTACGGTCTCGAGTTAGTACTGTCACACTTCTATCTCTTTGGGTCTCTGAAAACTGGAGTATGTGGAGAGTATTTTCAAGACTTGGATGCTGTTACTTTCAGAACGACCGTCGTAGAACCCAGTGTGTTGTCCTTGACAGTGAGTGTTCATCAGAGACAAGGGTATCATCAAGAGTGCCCCAGAGAAGTATGATAGGACCACTGTTTCTCTCTCTATCTCTTTATATATATATATATATATATATATATATATATATATATATATATATATATATATATATATATATATATATATATATATATATATATATATATATATATATATATATATATATATATATGATTTGGCAGACTGGGTGTGTAACAATCTGGTTGTTTGCTGATGATGCTGTAGTGTATGGTAAGGTCGAAGTTTAGTGGCTGTAGGAAGATACAAGATGACTTCGACCTAATTTGTAGTTGGTGTTATGAATAGCAGCTATCTCTAAATGTGAGAAAATTTAAGTTAATGCAGATGAAGAGAAAAAACAAACTTGTGATGTTCAGCAACAGATCTAGTTGTGTACTGCTAGACAGTCACATCAGTTAAATATTTGGGTGTGATGTTGCAAAGTGATATGAAATGGAACAAGCATGTCAGGACTGAGTTAGGGAAGGCAAATGGTAGACATGGGTTTATTGCGAGAATTCTGGGAGCAAGTGGCACATCTGTAATGGAGGTAGCATATAGGACATTGTCTTGACCTATTCTTGATTACTGCTTGAGTGTTTGGGATCTGTACCAGGCCGAATTAAATGAAGACATTGAAGCAATTCAGAGGCAGGCTACTTGTTAGGGCTAGGTTTGAACAATACATAAGTGTTATGAAGGTGTTTTGGTAACTCAAATGGGAATCCCTGGAGGGAAGGCGACATTATTTTGGAGGAACACTATTGAGAAAATTTAGATAACTTGCATTTGAAGCTGACTACCAAATGATTCTACTGCCACTAACATACATTCCACATAAGGACCCCAAAGAGAAGATATGAGAAATTAGGGCTCATACGGAGGTGTATAGACAGGCAGTTTTCCCTTGTCCTATTTGCAAGTGGAATAGGAAAGGAAATTACTAGTATTGGTACAGGGTACCCTCTGGAATGCACTATATGGTGGCCTTTGGAGTATCGATGTAGATATAGATGTAGACACTACAATAATTAAGTAGAGATTTTTACCTCGCACAACAGCTGTCCATTACATATGCTAACATAATTAAAGGTTTTACGGCGAAAGACATTCAGTTTTTGTCTTGATGTGAACATTCTCAGAAAATGTGTATTGGCGTACATAGTGATTTACCAAGTATAAACGATGTTAGCCGAATATTTTTTAAATGCTGCTTTAAATTTGTTTCATCTTTAACGATCTGATGTTGGCTGGCAGTCTGTTGTAACGTTTTGTACCAGTGTGGCTCACACGCCTTTGAGTGTTTGTTGTTTTTGTTCACTGATTGTAGAGTGCTGTGCTATTTTGGTTATTGTAGTTATGGAACTCGGAATTTGTTTGAAAGACTGCAAGGTGGACCCTAACATATAAAACACATTTGTATATAAATAATCAAGGTACTGTTAGTATTTTAAGCTTTTCGAATATGGGTTCGCAGTGAGTCTGTGGATGACTTTGTATTGTTATTCGTATTCTTCTGTAACAAAAAAATTTGTTTTAGATGGCAAGTGCTGAAACCTCAAAATATTATTCTGTTGCAGGAGACTGAAAATAGCCAAAATATTCCATCCTGGCACCCCCACCCCACCCCCCTGAGGTAAATGTATTTGTGATAATACTAAGGGCATGACAATATTAGATTTATCTGCATCCAATATCCAGCATGGAAGCCGGTCCGTTGTGATGGGGCCATCACATACCCATTTGGTGGTAGCACCCTGACAGCACAAGGATTGCACTGCTGATGCCTGAGTGCTAAACTCCCCATGTATGCCAAGGAGTAGATGCCTGTCTTCTTGGGGCATCAGGACTCCTGAGAACAGCCATCATGTCGGGTGGCCTTTTCTGTGGCTGGGTGGCGCCCGTGGAGAGAACCCCTGATCAGAGCGACTGGCATCAGGGCGGATGACCTGCAATGAAGTGGATTAAGTCATGTATTGCTGGTGACCATATGGCACCAGCATTCTATAAGAAGGGAAGATAGAGTACAGTGCTGACAGATATGACCCTAAATCGTTTCCCTCCCTTGCTACACCATGGGAGGAACGTAAGGCTACAGAAAGAGGAGAGCCATATTCGCCTCGGTATTTAGTTTGTAGCAGAATGGATGGGGACTCCTTTCTACCTATGAAGGCCCCCCTTGCGGGTCCGGGGTTAGAATAGGCCCGAGGTATTCCTGCCTGTCGTAAGAGGCGACTAAAAGGAGTTTCAATCGTTTCGGCCTTCCATGTGATGGTCTCCCTTGGGTTTTGACCTTCATTTTTCAAAATTCTACAGAAGTATGAGCCTTTTGGGGAAGGACGCCTTACGTGGTGTACCACTGGTCTTCAGTGCACTAAGACCTTGGCACTCAGCATTGTACTGGCGTTGTTGCATACCCACTATTCCTCAAATTGGGCCTAAATGCCTGATGGGTTGTACAAGTTACGCCCATAGTGCGTCCCCATCTGCACCTACGATCATGATGGACTTTCCATGGCACCAGAAATCCAGCACGGTAGCCAGCCCGTTGTGGTGGGGTGGTCATGTACCCTCTAGGTTGTAGCCCCCTGACAACACAGGGATCGTACTGCCGATACCTGAGCTGCACCCTCCCCACGTCGGCCAAGGAGTAGATGCCCGTCTCCTTGGGGCATCAGGACTCCAGGCAACGGTCATCCTGCCAGGTGGCCCTTGCTGAGGCTGGGTGGCGCCTGTGGGGAGAGCCCCTGGTCGGAGTGGGTGGTATCAGGGCGGAGGTTTCGCAGATGAAACGTCAACATGTATCAGGTCGCTCTGCGGCCGAGTCTTTCAAAAGGAAAGGTACTGTTTCTAGTTCTGGTTCTCCTGCCCTTTCCCCCTTGGCCACTCCCTGGGAGGAGGGACAGGCCCGCCGGCTTGGGGCGAAGTACTTCCCCCGCTATTTGGTCTGTTCTCGAACCGATGGGGGGGGGGGGGGGGGATGTTCGCCACCTCCAAGCCCATGTTGTTTGTTCAGCACATTGAGGACATCTTCGGGGAAATCGAGGCTCTCAGTAAGATGCGTTCGGGGTCCGTTCTTATAAAGACCACCTCCGCCACACAGTCGGCAGCGCTCCAGGCGTGAGACCGCCTAGGGGACATCCCAGTGTCCATTGTCCCGCATCTGGCACTAAATAGGACGCAGGGGGTTATTTTGCATCGTGACCTCCTCCTGCAATCCGATGAGGAGCTCAGGGCCAACCTGGAGCGCTGAGGCGTGCATTTCGTCCGGCGAGTCCAGCGCGGCCCCAAAGACCGTCGCATCGACACCGGGGCCTTTATCCTCGCCTTCGAGGGGGACGTTCTCCAGGAGAAGGTAAAGGTGATGTGCTCCCGGTGCGACGTGCGACCTTACATCCCGCCTCCTATGCGCTGTTTTCGGTGTCTGCGCTTTGGGCACATATCGTCACAGTGTGAGGCTGAGCCCCTTTGTGGCAATTGTGGACGTCCTCTTCGTGAGGAACATACATGCACCCCACCACCTCAGTGCGTTAATTGTCCTGGCATCCACTCGCCTAGATCCTCAGACTGCCCCGCATATCAGAAGGAGAAGAAGATACAAGAACTCAAAACTTTGGATCGGCTCTCTTATTCTGAGGCCAGGAAGAAGTATGACCGCCTCCATCCCGTGCCGTTGACCACTTCGTTTGCCTCAGTTGTGTCCACTCCTTCCGCGGTATCCTCACCCCTATCCTGTCCCCCCCTCCGCCTCCTCCCCCCATCCGGGGTCTCTGCCTCCGCCTCCCAAATCCTCCTCCCCCATGGCCCCCGCCCCCTCTGCCCCAGGGGCCACCCTTCCTCATCCTCCTCCTCCTCACCCCCCCCCCCCCCCCCCCCCACCGCCTGAGAAGCGCTCCTCTTCTCAGGTGTCCATCGGGGAAACGTTCCGGACCCCAGCTTCCGAGGTCCGGCGTTCCAAAACGGACCCCGCGCGTGAGGACCTTCTTCGGGTCCAGCCCACCATCCCTGTGCCGCCTCGGACTTCCAAGAAGGCCTCCAAGAAGTAGTTTCTATCCCCCTCTCCACCCCGGCGCGTTTCGTCTGACGCTCCATCCGTGAGTCGCTGCTCCTGGCCGTCCTGAGTTTCTCCGGGACACTCTGCTGCCAGGCGCTCAGCTGGCCTCTCATCGGCAAATGATGCTGCCCCTCCTAGACAACCAGGGACAGCGGCTGCAGCTGGCGACGACTCGATGGAACAGGATCAGCCTCCCACTGGTTGTAGCGTTGTTCCCTCGAAACCTGGCCCTCCACGGCCGTCGAGGTGACCAGCTCTTCCCCCGTCTCGTTCCCCCTCTTTTTTGACTAGCGATGGCCTTGTTACATTGTAACATAAGAGGTATTCGATCTAATCGGGAGGAATTACAACTGCTCCTCCGCCTGCACTGTCCGCTCGTCCTTGGTCGCCAGGAAACCAAGTTGCGCCCGACTGACCGTATTGCCTTTACCCACTATGCCTCAGAGTGGTATGACCTCACCCCTGTGTACGGTATCCAAGCTCATGGTGGGGTCATGTTGCTCGTTCGGGACGATGTCTATTACCATCCCATCCCATCCCATTGACCACCCCACTCCAAGCAATAGCTGTCCGTATTACTCTTTCTGCTTTTACTTTTTCAGTTTGTACCATCTAGACTCCACCGTCATCTGCTGTTAGTCGGGCTGACATGATGCACCTGACCATTCAGCTTCCCCCACCGTTTTTATTGTTTGGCGACTTCAATGCCCATCATCCCCTTTGGGGCTCTCCTGCATCCTGTCAAAGAGGCTCACTCTTGGCGGATGTCTTCAACCATCTCAATCTTGTCTGCCTCAATACTGGCGCCCCGACTTTCCTCTCGGACTCTACTCATACCTACTCCCACTTGGACCTCTCGATCTGTTCTACCACTCTTGCCCGTCGGTTCGAGTGGTATGTCCTTTCTGACACCTATTCGAGCGACCACTTCCCCTGTGTCGTTCGTCTCCTGCACCACACCCCATCCCGACGTCCTTCGAGCTGGAACATACCGAAAGCTGACTGGGGACTTTGCTCCTCCCTGGCGACCTTTCCAGACCACGATTTTCTCAGTTGTGACAGTCAGGTCGAATACCTCACGGCTGTTATCATCAATGCTGCCGAACGTTCCATTCCTCGTACTACCTCTTCTTCACGTCGCGTTTCCGTCCCCTGGTGGAACGAGGCTTGTAGAGACGCTATCCGTGCTCGACGACGTGCGTTACGCACCTTTCGCTGCCATCCTACGTTGGCGAATTGTATTGGATACAAACGACTCTGAGCGCAATGCCGTAGAGTCATCAAAGACAGCGAAAAAGCTTGTTGGGCCTCTTTCACCAGCTCTTTTAACAGTTTTACTCCCTCTTCTGTCGTATGGGGTGGCCTGCGCCGGCTGTCGGGCATTAAGGCCCACTCCTCGGATCCTGGCCTGACCTCAGGTAATGAGGTCCTCGTTGATCCTGTGGCTGTCTCCAACGCCTTCGGCCGGTTTTTCGCAGAGGTTTCAAGCTCCGCCCATTACCACCCTGCCTTCCTTCCCAGGAAAGAGGCCGAAGAGGCTCGGCGACCGTCCTTCCACTCGCTGAATCTGGAAACTTATAATGCCCCCTTTACTATGCGGGAACTTGAACGTGCGCTTGCACTGTCCCGGTCCTCTGCTCCGGGGCCAGATGCCATTCACGTTCAGATGCTGGCACACCTTTCTGCAGCGGGCAAAAGCTTCCTTCTTCGTACCTACAATCGCGTCTGGACCGAAGGTCAGGTCCCCATGCGTTGGCGTGACGCCGTCGTTGTTCCTATACCCAAACCCAGGAAGGATAGACACCTTCCTTCTAGTTACCGCCCCATTTCTCTTACAAGCTGTGTCTGTAAGGTGATGGAGCGCATGGTTCATGCTTGGTTAGTTTGGATTCTTGAATCTCGACAGCTGCTTACCAATGTCCAATGCGGCTTTCGTCACCGCCGCTCCGCTGTTGACCACCTTGTGACCTTGTCGACAGTCATCATGAACAACTTTTTGCGAAGGCGCCAAACGGTAGCTGTGTTCTTCGATTTGGAGAAGGCTTATGATACCTGTTGGAGAGGAGGTGTCCTCCGCACTATGCACAGGTGGGGCCTACGCGGTCGCCTGCCCCTTTTTATTGATTCCTTTTTAACGGATCGAAAGTTTAGGGTACGTGTGGGTTCCGTATTGTCCGACGTCTTCCTCCAGGAGAACGGAGTGCCTCAGGGCTCCGTCTTGAGCGTAGCCCTTTTTGCCATCGCGATCAATCCAATTATGGATTGCATTCCACCTAATGTCTCAGGCTCTCTCTTTGTCGATGACTTCGCGATCTACTGCAGTGCCCAGAGAACACGCCTCCTGGAGCGCTGCCTTCAGCGTTGTCTAGACAGCCTATACTCATGGAGCGTGGCAAATGGCTTCCGGTTCTCTGAAGAGAAGACAGTTTGTATCAACTTTTGGCGATATAAAGCGTTCCTTCCGCCATCTTTACATCTCGGTCCCGTTGTTCTCCCATTCGTGGAAACAACTAAGTTTCTAGGGCTCACGTTGGACAGGAAACTGTGTTGGTCTCCGCATGTCTCTTATTTGGCGGCCCGTTGTACACGTTCCCTTAATGTCCTCAGAGTTCTTAGTGGTTCATCTTGGGGAGCGGATCGCACTGTCCTGCTTCGCTTGTATCGGTCCATAGTCCGATCGAAGCTGGATTATGGGAGCTTCGTCTACTCGTCTGCTTGGCCATCCCTGTTACGCCGTCTCAACTCCATCCACCATCGGGGGTTACGTCTTGCGACCAGAGCCTTCTACACTAGTCCTGTCGAGAGTCTTTATGCTGAAGCTGCTGAATTACCATTGACCTACCGGCGCGTCGTACTGCTGTGTCGGTATGCCTGCCGGCTGTTGTCTATGCCCGACCACCCCTCTTACCAGTCCTTCTTCGCCGATTCTCTCGACCATCAGTACGGGTTGTATGTGTCTGCCCTGCTGCCCCCCGGAGTCTGCTTCCATCGCCTGCTTCGACAATTGGATTTTGCCCTCCCTACCACCTTCAGAGAGGCTGAGAGCCCGACACCACCTTGGCTCCAGGCTCCGGTTCATATTTATCTCGACCTCAGCTCACTCCCGAAGGAGGGTACTCCGGCTGCAGTGTATTGCTCACGGTTTGTCGAACTTCGTGCTCGACTTGCTGGTCACACCTTTATTTACACCGATGGCTCCAAAACTGACGATGGTGTCGGCTGTGCCTTTGTCGTTGGGGCCGCCACCTTTAAATACCGGCTCCTCGACCAATGTTCGAGCTTTATGGCCGAGCTTTTTGTTCTCCATCAGGCCGTTCAGTATGCCCGCCGCCACCGCCATTCATCGAATGTACTCTGCTCTGACTCACTCGGTGCTCTTCAGAGCCTTGGAGCTCCCTATCTGGTCCATCCCTTGATTCAACGGATACAGCAGTCCCTCCATTCTTTCGCTGGTAATGGTTCTCCTGTCAGCTTTCTGTGGGTTCCCGGACATGTAGGAGTGCCTGGGAATGAGGCTGCGGATGCTGCAGCCAAGGCTGCAGTCCTCCTGCCTCGTCCAGCCTCCCATTGTGTCCCATCATCTGACATTCGTGGGGATGTTCGTAAGAGGCTTGTGTCATTGTGGTGGGATGCTTGGTCATCCCTCCAAGGAAACAAGCTCCGGGCAGTAAAACCACTCCCAACTCCTTGGACAACCTCCTCCCGACCATCTCGGCGAGAGGAGGCCCTTCTGACCAGGTTGCGGATTGGGCATTGCCGGTTTAGCCACCGCTACCTGCTCTCCGGTGACCCAGCCCCGCAGTGCCCTTGTGGTCAGGCATTAACAGTGCGCCATGTTTTATTGTCGTGTCCCCGTTTTAGTCAATTTCGTGTTGTACTGTCCCTGCCATCTACTTTACCCGATGTTTTAGCTGATGACGCTCGAGCAGCTGCTTGTATTCTGCGTTTTATAACTTTAACTGGCTTGTCCAAAGACATCTAACCTTTTTACTTATTTTATCTGCATCTTTGTCAGGTCCTTCTGGTGTCCCCCTCATCCCCTTGAGTTTTACTAGATTCCATGTGCTCTAACAACGGTGACTGGGCGCTAATGACCTCAGTAGTTGAGCGCCCTTAAACCCCACCAAAAAAAAAAAAAAAAAAAACCCCTATTTGGAAAGCACGGTCCAAGATGAGAAGCAGTGCAGTCTTGATTCACACGACATCCCCAGCCCAATCCCGGGCATTACTCGCTTGTGACCTGCTGGGTGATATTCCTGTTTTCGTCACTCTCCATAAAAGCGTCAACATGGCCCAGGGGATTATTTTCCATCGCCACCTCCTCTTGCAGTTTTGACAACAAGCTCCACGCCATTCTAGAATGACGGGGTGTTCATTTCATCTAGTGCGTTTACAGGGGACCCAAAGACAACAGGGTTGCTACCGGTGCCTTCATATTGGCCTTTGAGGGTGATTCATTGCCTGAAAAGATCAAGGTGATGGTGTATCACTTTGACATTAAACCATACGTCTCTCCCCCTATGCGGTGCTTGAAGTGCTGGAAATTCAGGCACATGTCTTCCCGCTGCACTTCCAGTGCCACATGTCGAAGCTGCGGACGTCCACTGCATCCAGATACTCCATGTTCGCCTCCTCCCACTTGTATCAGCTGTGGAGAGCAGCACTCCCCCTGCTCGCCAAACTGCACAGTACTCCAAAAGAAGCAGAAGATCATGGAGCACAAGACCCTGGACCGGTTGACTTACGAAGAAATTTGAACGATTACACCCAATTTTGTTGACCTCCACATGTGCTGCAGGTACATTACCATTGCCGTCACAAGTACGTCATGCCACACTCTGTGCCACGAACAGTGGATCCTCCAGGTTTCCAGACCATTTCTGCCCCCTTGAGGGTAGGGGGAAAATCTCCTTCCATTGGTCCCAAAGTACCTACTTTGGGAGCAAGGCTCACCCCGCACCCCAGGTGGAGAAGCAAAAGCCTCCAACAGCTCCTCTCGTCTGGAAGATCCTCTCTCCCAAGGTCAACACTAATGCCACAGCGGACACTCGCCAGTGGCCAAAGGAGCCAAAAGCTGCTGGTCGAAGAGCTTCACGGTCTTCCTACATGCCCGAAGCTACTTCAGAAAAGTCCTCCCAGCAAGCCCCTAAAGAGAAGCGAGAGGCCAAGCAAACAAAGAAGTCTGCTAAGAAAAACGACCCTCCGGTGGCCCCAGCAGCGCCGCTTTCTACGAATTCTGCACCTGTGGATGAGGTGGAGATCTCAGAATCCCCTGAAGACCTGGATCTCACTGATGCCTCATCCACAATAGGAATGGATACAAATACTCAGTCAGTGGCAGCAGGTGACCCTGAGGCGTAACCTGCCTTCTTGCGTGCTTCATGTCTTCCCAGCCTCAAGATAACATCATCCTCCAGTGGAACAGCTTTTTTGTCCACCACCTGGCTGAGCTGTGGCAACTGTTAAGCTTTAAACCTGCTTTCTTCATTGCCCTCCAGGAAACCTGGTTCCCGGAAATGTGGACCGCTGCCCTCCGTGGCTATGGGGATATTACAAGAACTATAGCGACTATAATAGTGTGTCATGTGGAGTTTGTGTCTATGTCCTGTACTCAGTATGCAGTGAACCTGTGCCCCTTCAAACCCCTCTTGAAGCTGTGGCTGTAAGGATGAGGACGACGCAGGAAATACTGTCTGCAACGTATACCTTCCTCCTGATGGTGCAGTACCCTTGAATGCATTGGCTCCACTGATTCAGCAACTCCCTAAAGCCTCCCTACTTTTGTGAGATTTCAATTCCCATATCCCTTGTGGGATGGCACCGCGCTTCCTGGCCAAGGTAGAGGTGTCTAAAACTTTCCTGTCTGAACTCGACATCTGCCTCTCCCCCCCCCCCCCCCCCCCTCCCACCTGCCCTGCCCCTCCACTGCACCACTGTGGCATTTTACTGGCAATGGGAGCTTTTAGGATGAGCCCGGTGACGAAACGTGCTGGTGGAGGACAGAGTCCCTCCATTGAAGGTTACGCGAGCACAACTGCTCGTCAGTTACGTTCCACACATTCGTAGTTCTCATGGTCATCCGAATTACAGTCTCCTTTTCCCACCCATGGCGGTTCGTCTCCCGCATCGGAGGTGCAGGTCAGAGCTTACGATTATGGTTCGTGTCTTATCTCTTCTGTCTGAAGTGGAGTCCTTGCCTTTACCACCTACATTCGAGGTCCATTCACGTACACCTCCATGGTGTACACCTAGGCCAAAGCTTCGCCTGAACTTTTCACATGGTCCCAAGGACTCAGTTAACCCCGTGGCTCTCTGCTGTCACTTCCTCTCAATTCTTGACATGTACTGGGAAAAAAGTGGTTTACACCAATGGCTCGATGGCTGATGGTCACGTTGGCTTCGCGTATGTTCATGGAGGACATTTTGAACAGCACTCCTTGCCAGATGGCTGCAGTGTTTTGACTGCAGAGCTGGTGGCCATTTCTCGTGCTCTTGAGTGCATCTGCTTGAGCCCTGGCAAGTCGTTTCTTCTTTGTACTGACTCCTTGAGCAGCCTACAAGCTATTGACCAGTGCTACACCCACCATACTTTGTAGAGACCAACCAGAAATCCATCCTATGTCCTGCAATGGTCCAGTCGTTCCATGGTGTTTGTGTGGACTCCAGGCCACGTCAGTATCCCAGGAAATGAACTTGTCGACAGGCTACATGGAAACCGCTTCTGGAGATCAGCATATTTTTAACTGACCTGCGATCATTATTATGCCGCAAGGTTTTTCAGCTTTGGGAGATGGAGTGACATAATCTCAGTACACGCAACGAACTGCATGCCATTAAGGAGACTACGAATGTGTGAAAGACCTCCATGCAGGCCTCTCTCAGGGATTCTGTGGTTCTCTGCTGGCTTCGCATTGGCCATACGTGGCTAACACATGGCTACCTCCTCTGTCGTGAGGACCACCTCGGTGTCACTGTATGCCCCTTATGACTGTCGTCCACATCTTGCTGGACTGCCCACTTTTAGCCACTCTGCAGCAGAATTTTAACCTTCCCAGCACCCTACCTTCATTGTTGGGTGACAGTGCCTCAACAGCAGATATAGTTTTACATTTTATTCACGATAGAGGTTTTTATCATACCATCTAAGGGTGGGCGTTTAACCTTCTCTCAGAAGCTACCACTCTCTCTCCATCTTAACTCTGTCACACTTCCTTTGCATTTGTTTGTCTTGGTGGTCATCTTTTCCCTACATGTGTTTATCTTGCCTTGTCTTTTTGGGGTGGACATTTTAATGTGTTCCAGAGTGACTGGCTCATCCTCTTTTATTATTGTGATCAGCCAGCCCAGACCATCTGCTCTATGGTTTTAATACCTTCTTCTACCTTTCCTTGTGGTGTATGTTTTCCCGTTTTTCATTTGTTCCATTCATTTTCTTTTTAGGTGTGCTTCCCCATTCATTTTCCCCCTTTTACTTTCTCAAACCTACTTTGGGTGTTTTTGTACCTTGAGTGTTCCTTGCATCAGGAAAAAGGGGGCTGATGACCCTGTAGTGTGGTCCCTTTATACCCCCAACCAACCAACCAACCAGCTTTTGAAATTTTTGGTCTTTCTTGGTTTGTAAATTGAGAATGTAATGAAGTTGTTGCATTTATGAAATAATTGTTAATATAATTTGCCAAATGGTTTTTGGTGTTGACATTTTCTGTATTTTTGAGAATAATGTTCTGGTCTTTGCATCTCTTCCCTGTTTCTGCCTTCCCAATGCGCCATATAGCTTCTGATTTGTTTTCACTCTGTTTTAAGCTGCCATTACTTGTAAATTTTTCCTTGGCATTTACTTTTCAGTATACCTACTTGTAATTCCTAACATATGCTATGAACTGTGGGTCTGTAGATTATTTTCATTTTAAAACTAAGCCTCTTTTGAGTTCCACAAGGCATTTTGATGCCAGCTGTGATCCAAGAACTTGGCTGCATATTGCCAGATGATCTGGTTCTTGACAGCTTTTTCTGGAAGTGTATTTCAAAATATCCCATGAAAACTGAAGAAAATGAGTTGTATGCATCATTTGTATCCATTAGAGACAGTACTTCTTCCCACGACTAATTTGATAGAGTATTTATAAATTCTAAATGGTTTCTGTAGAAAAAATCTTTTATGTTGTAAGTATGCTTTTTTTCTTCTTCTTTCAGTGGAACTGAGGAATTTTGATGATAAGAGCATTGTGGTCTCATAATCCCAAATCAGTATTTGTTACTTCTACTTTTTTTTAGAATCTACATTTGGAAATATATTATCTATAATACTAACATGCAATACAAACATTGTTGTTGGTTCATGTATGTGTGGGAATACGTTGAAACTACACAACTTATTCAAGAACTGATCTTCTAGCCTACTTTCATTCATAAGATTTCTGTTGAAGTCCCCACAAACAATTACAGTGGCATTTTCAGTTAATTGCATGTCAAACAGTGTCTCTCATTGATTGATGAAAATGTCTCTATCGCCAGTACATGGTCTTTATATTGCTATGCCTTACCCCTGTATTTCATACAGCTATAGAGATGCTTCAGAAAAATGATTTTCCACACTCAGTGATTCAGCTTCACAGCTTCTTTTATAACAGATACTTGATTTGGTAAAGATATATATGCCCACCCCCTATTTAGGCAAAATTATTCAATTTTTTTTTTTTTTTTTTGGCAATATTGATTTGCCACGTTATTTGGATTAATATTAACACAGCTTAGTTCAAAAATTCTACTGGTTACATTGTATTTACACTTCCTTCCTGTGGCCTGGTTGTTGTTGTTGTTGTTGTTGTTGTTGTGGTGGTCTTCAGTCCTGAGACTGGTTTGATGCAGCTCTCCATGCTACTCTATCCTGTGCAAGCTTCATCTCCCAGTACGTACTGTCCTTCTGAATCTGCTTAGTGTATTCATCTCTTGGTCTCCCTATACGATTTTTGCCCTCCACGCTGCCCTCCAATACTAAATTGGTGATCCCTTGATGCCTCAGAACATGTCCTACTAACCGGTCCCTTCTTTTTTTCAAGTTGTGCCACATACTCCTCTTCTCGCTAATTCTATTCAATACTTCATCATTAGTTATGTGATCTACCCATCTAATCTTCAGCATTCTTCTGTAGCACCACATTTCGAAAGCTTCTATTCTCTTCTTGTCCAAACTATTTATCGTCCATGTTTCACTAACATACATGGCTACACTCCATACAAATACTTTCAGAAATGACTTCCTGACACTTAAATCTATACTCGATGTTAACAAATTTCTCTTCTTCAGAAAAGCTTTCCTTGCCATTGCCAGTCTACATTTTATATCCTCTCTACTTCGACCATTTTCAGTTATTTTACTCCCAAAATAGCAAAACCCTTTTACTACTTTAAGTGTCTCATTTCCTAATCTAATACCCTCAGCATCACCCAAATTAATTCGACCACATTCCATTATCCTCGTTTTGCTTTTGTTGATGTTCATCTTATATCCTCATTTCAAGACACTGTCCATTCCATTCAACTGCCCTTCCAAGTCCTTTACTGTCCCTGACAGAATTACAATGTCATCGGCGAACCTCAAAGTTTTTATTTCTTCTCCATGGATTTTAACACCTACTCCGAATTTTTCTTTTGTTTCGTTTACTGCTTGCTCAATATACAGATTGAATAACATCGGGGAGAGGCTACAACCCTGTCTCCCTCCCTTCCCAACCACTGCTTCCCTTTCATATCCCTTGACTCTTATAACTGCCATCTGGTTTCTGTACAAATTGTAAATAGCCTTTCGCTCCCTGTATTTTACCCCTGCCACCTTTAGAATTTGAAAGAGAATATTCCAGTCAACATTGTCAAATGCTTTCTCTAAGTCTACAAATGCTAGAAACGTAGGTTTGCCTTTCCTTAATCTTTCTTCTAAGATAAGTCGTAGGGTCAGTATTGCCTCACGTGTTCCAACATTTCTACGGAATCCAAACTGATCTTCCCCGAGGTCAGCTTCTACTAGTTTTTCCATTTGTCTGTAAAGAATTTGCGTTAGTATTTTGCACCTGTGACTTATTAAACTGCTAGTTCGGTAGTTTTCACATCTGTCAACACCTGCTTTCTTTGGGATTGGAATTATTATATTCTTCTTGAAGTCTGAGGGTATTTCGCCTGTCTCATACATCTTGCTCACCAGATGGTAGAGTTTTGTCATGACTGGCTCTCCCAAGGCCATCAGTAGTTCTAATGGAATGTTGTCTACTCCCGGGGCCTTGTTTCGACTCGGGTCTTTCAGCGCTCTGTCAAACTCTTCATGCAGTATCCTTTCTCCCATTTCGTCTTCAGCTACATTCTCTTCAATTTCCAGAATATTGTCCTCAAGTACGTCGCCCTTGTATAGACCCTCTGTATACTCCTTCCACCTTTCTGCTTTCCCTTCTTTGCTTAGAACTGGGTTTCCATCTGAGCTCTTGGTATTCATACAAGTGGTTCTCTTTTCTCCAAAGGTCTCTTTAATTTTCCTGTAGGCAGTATCTATCTTACCCCTAGTGAGGTAAGCCTCTGCATCATTACATTTGTCCTCTACCCATGCCTGCTTAGCCATTTTGCACTTCCTGTCGATCTCATTTTTGAGACGTTTGTATTCCTTTTTGCGTGCTTCATTTACTGAGTTTTTATATTTTCTCCTTGAATCAATTTAATTCAATATTTTTTCTGTTATCCAAGGATTTCTACTAGCCCTCGTCTTTTTACCTACTTGATCCATCTGCTGCCTTCACTACTTCATCCCTCAGAGCTACCCATTCTTCTTCTACTGTATTTCTTTCCCCCATTTGTGACAATTGTTCCCTTATGCTTTCCCTGAAACTCTGTACAACCTCTGGTTTAATCAGTTTGTCCAGGTCCCATCTCCTTAAATTCTCACCTTTCTGCAGTTTCTTCAGTTTTAATCTACAATTCATAACCAATAGATTGTGGTTAGAGTCCACATCTGTCGCTGGAAATGTCTTGCAATTTAAAACCTGGTTCCTAAAGCTCTGTCTACCATTATATAATCTATCTGATACCTTCTAGTATCTCCAGGATTCTTCCATGTATACAACCTTCTTTCATGATTCTTGAACCAAGTGTTAGCTATGATTAAGTTATGCTCTGTGCAAAACTCTACCAGGCGGCGTCCTCTTTCATTTCTTAGCCCCAATCCATATTCACCTACTATGTTTCCTTCTATCCCTTTTCCTACTCTCAAATTCCAGACACCCATGACTATTAAATTTTCGTCTCCCTTCACTACCTGAATAATTTATTTTATCTCATCATACATTTCTTCATCATCTGCAGAGCTAGTTGGCATATAAACTTGTACTACTGTAGTAGGCGTGGGCTTCATGTCTATCTTGGCCACAATAATGCGTTCACTATGCTGTTTGTAGTAGCTTACCCACACTCCTATTTTTTTTATTCATTATTAAATCTACTCCTGCGTTACCCCTATTTGATTTTGTGTTTATAACCCTGTATTCACCTGACCAAAAGTCTTGCTCCTCCTGCCACCGAACTTCACTAATTCCCACTATATCTAATTTTAACCTATCTATTTCCCTTTTTTAAATTTTCTAATCTACCTACCCGATTAAGGGATCTGACATTCCACGCTCCGATCCGTAGAATGCCAGTTTTCTTTTCCTGATAACGACGTCCTCTTGAGTAGTCCCCACCCGGAGATCCGAATGGGGGACTATTTTACCTCCAGAATATTTTACCCAAGAGGACACCATCATTTATCCATACAGTAAAGCTGCATGCCCTCGGGAAAAATTACGGCCGTAGTTTCCCCTTGCTTTCAGCCATTCGCAGTACCAGCAAAGCAAGGCCGTTTTGGTTAATATTGCAAGGCCAGGTCAGTCAATCGCCCAGACCGTTTCCCCTGCAACTACTGAAAAGGCTGCTGCCCCTCTTCAGGAACCACACGTTTGTCTGGCCTCTCTACAGATACTCCTCCGTTGTGGTTGCACCTACGGTACGCCCATCTGTATTGCTGAGGCATGCAAGCCTCCCCACCAACGGCAAGGTCCATGGTTCGTGGGGAAGGCCTGGTAAAGTACCAAAAATCCTTGAGAAAGACAGTTTCGGCACCTCACTGGGATGTGGTGAGTTGCTTGTTGCTGCTGCTGCAGCTGCTGCTGCTGCTGCTGATGATGATGATGTTTTTAATGCTGTCATCTATGTACTTGCTGATGGTGGTGCTGTTCCAGATGCTTCAGGTGTTGGTTTTAGCACTACAGTTGTGATCGCTTGTGGTGACACAACATTAATTTGTAGTCTGGTGGGAATACTTCATTGTTAGTGAATTGCACATGAGCGCTTCGAAATAATGCTTTGCTCTTGTCCATGAGGGGACTGATATTGGAGATGTTACCATTTCCTTTTGTTTTGATATTTACTATTTCTGAAATATTGGCTTTTACAAAGTTTTAACCTAATCCATGCTCAGTATGAAATCTCATCCCCAATTTACTTACATTTACAAAAGTCACATTTTCATATCAACTGCATATATTTTTTTATCTCACGTCTTTGTCTGTACAGGACCATTCTGCCAGGTAATGATGATGTGGAACTGAATGTATAATGACTTTAGTCCATCTCAGTTCACATAGTCTTCTTTTAAGGAAGAGCACTAAATCTTGTTTTTCGTTTCTCACATCATCATTTGTTCCCACCAGGAAAATGGAAAAGTCTTTGAAGCCTAAAGTGTAGATTTTTCCATGACTTATTGATGTTGCTGTACAAAATTTCACACCTGATTTCACTTATGGAAGTGCATTTCAATTTTAATACTGATACTGAATTGGAGCTACAAAATCTAGGCATGCCTTTGCTTTGCATAGCATTTTGTTTTGCATTGTTTATTTCATAACTTTTTATCCTAGAAGCCAGTAACTGATTGGAACAATTTAAAGTCGGCAAATTTGTGTTTACTACTGTCGCAATGGGTTTTGTACTTTTCTGCAGCAACAAATTTTGTTTTCCTACCGTATTCACATTTTCCTTTTCTTTTTCATATTGCTCATGAGAACTTCCTGGTACTGCACTTCCATCATACATTGTAGAAAGTACTTGAAAGGAGTTGTTGTACACAAAACTTACATTTATTTTTTTTTTTTTTTTGCAATTTTTTTGACTATGCACTTTTTCTTTGTGGGTACTCAACTTCACTTTACCCCATTTTTCTGAAATGATCGAATTGTTCTGTGGAAAACTTGGTGTGTTCACTTCACTTTTTCTTTATTAACGTTTGGAGATATCCATTTTCAGGGCACTAATTACAAACTGTAAACTGATAATGCTTTCATTAGGCTTGGTAATTTTGCCCTTACACTTTTCACACTTTTTCTTTATAGCAGAAAAATTCACATTTTTATGGACATACATATTTCGAACTTTTACCTTACATGCCCTTTTTCTTACTGTTGGGAAAGAGTTTTTGGTGTTTTACAATTTATTCTATGAATAGCTTTGCAGGAATAATCGGTATTATGAAAAGGATTGGTGATACCTACCAATCTGTTTCCACACATACATGAACCCACAAGAATAACATATAATACAAACAGCGTTATAGATAATATATTTTCAACTGTACAGTCCACAGAAGTAGAAGTAACGAATACTGATTTGGGATTATCAGACCATAATGCTCCTGTCTTCAAAATTCCTCCAATGCCACTATAAGAGAAAAGTGTTCTTCATGTATAAAAGAAAATTTTCCACTAAAAACTGTGTAGAATTTACAAATATCCTAACTAGTGAGTCCTGGGCAGAAGTGCTGTCCCAAACAAATATGAATAACGGATATAAGACTTTTTCTTTAGTTTTCCTGGGATATTTTGAAATGTGCTTTCCAAAAAAGCTGTCAAGAATCACATCACATTACAATATAAAGCCAAGTTCTTGGATCACACTTGGCATCAAAACTTCTTGTGGAACTCTAAAGACACTAAGTTCAAAATTGAAGACATCTGCAGATCCACAGTTCATAGAATATGTTAAGAATTAAGAGGGTATATTGAAAAGTATTTGCGAAGGCAAAATTTATGAGTAATGACAACTTAATAAGACAGTCTGACAACAAATCGAAAGCCATATGGTGTATTGTGAAGACTGAAATAGAAGAGAGATAAGAAGACCAGGATATCATTCTCAAAACCACAGAAAATGGTAATATTAAAAACAAGATTTGCCAAATTACATCAACAATTACATCATAAATGCAACAACTTCATTAAGCTCAAAATTTACAAACCAAGGAAAACCCAAATTTCCAAAAGCCACTTGTAGCATGAGGATAGATCCAACAGATGAGCATGAAGTGTTAAAGATAATAAAAATCTTGAAACCTAAAATGTGAGCAGGAGTAGATGAGGTGCCTGTTTATATCATAACAATGAGAGCTGCACAAATTGCAAGACCCTTGACATACATAGCTAGCTTATTATTTAGTGAAGAAGTGTTTCTAGAAAAGAAGAAAATGTCAAAAGTGAAGCCATTATTCAAAAAATGGCTACAAGCATATGGTAGAAAACTATCGGCCAATATCCCTCCTTCCAGCGTTTTCCAAAATAATAGAAAAATTAATGAAGCACAGAATTAACCAGTATCTAAATGACCATAAGTTGCCAAATACAAATAAGCCTGGCTTCCAGGCAGGTAAAAATACAGAAACAGCACTAAAGTGCTACACTGATCAAATAATCAAAAATCTAGGAAAAGACAACAGTGTAGTAGGAATAAATTTAGATCTCTCCAAAGCATTTGGCACTGTCAATCATGCCATTCTTTTAGAAAAACTGGAAGCATTAGGCATTCATGGGACAGTAAAAAAGTGAGTTGAATCATACCTACAAAACAGAACAGATTGTAGGGCTGATGTCAGATTACTCCAACCACAAAATAAATGTAGTATGAGATGCAAGAAAAGTGGAAACAGGAGTGGTGCAATGCAGTATTCTAGGTCCCTTATTGTTCCTTGTCTACATAAATGACTTTCACACCGCAGATGGCTCAGCAAAGGCCATACTATTCACAGATGACACTAGTGCGATAATAGGTGCACCAAAGCAAATGTTGCAAACAACTACTGATCAAGTAATAAAGAATGTCCACACTTGGTTCAATGCAAACTGGTTGACACTAAATGCAAATAAAACAAATTATATGCAGCTTGGGAAAATATGTCAAAATGTAAATCTTGATCTGCTGTTGGGTGATAAGGCCATAGACAGAGTGGCATCAACAAAATTGCTGGGGATTCATGTAGATGAAAATCTTAATTTCAATTATCATGTAATGAAACTACTGGAGAAACTTAATTCAGCTCGTTTCTGATAATGTTTATATTAAGGCAAAACTTAAAAATTGTCTTTCATCCCCTAAAGTTTCTGATATTTTCTTTAAAATTTGATGGACAGCTGTTGAGTGTAGTAAAATATTTACTGAATAATTGTAGTGAATATAAGGGCTTCCTGTTTAGGGAATACAAAAGTAACGCCTTAGGGCAAACAGACTACGCAGTTACAATACTGTTAGTATACATGTATTATTCTTTGTACTATGAAATGTAAAATTTTGTATGTTCCTTTTGCACAGATTGTTTCCCATAAATTTATATATACTTTTGACAACATAAATACAATATTTATTGTCTATGGATGGATGGAAAAATAAAATAAAAAATGGTTCCACAAAGTCTTATCTAAATGTGGCCACCAGCCAGTAATCCAGCTGTATGAAGAGACAATGACACACACACTGGTCAGTGAGAAGCTTGATTATTTTGTATCAGAGTGCAGTTCTCAGCAGAATATGGTTTACTTTAATAGCTGCTTTTGATACAGTGCTGTTCGAGTATTTTGCTCACTGCCTCCATTCCATCACCTGAAGCTGTAATTCCATATATGGCAATTGTCACCTTATCCACTCTACACACAAGTCAGTCTTCCTGCCTTGAGCCTCCTTTAATCATTGTCTTCCTGTTTCCATCCCATTTCCCACTACCTGAAACATATTTCTGAGCCCTCCAAAACATAAGGGTTACAGTGCCATTATAGTGTACACAACATATTTAAGGCAAGTGTGTCAGAAACTGTAATTATCTGGCACCTTCCCCTTCATATTACAACAACAGTGCTACAAATGGCAATGAAACATTACTTAAAGCTGCCTTTCCTCCCTGTCATACTAACAGCACAGCAAATCTTCAGCTCAGTCTAATTGTGTTTAAACAGTTCAGATATTACACTAAGACATCTCATGAAGAGGGCTATGCTTTGTAGTCTCTCACTGATGTAACTATGATACACTTTCCTAGGCAGCCGATAGAGTATCAGTTTTACTGTTAAAATTGTTCTGAGACTTTAGAATATTCCATTTTATTTATTGAATTACATTTATTTGTTATTTCTGGATGATGTTGTCAGGCCTTGTGCAGCACAGAATTGCATGTATTGTGTTTTCAGGTGTTCAGTGACAGTATATTGTAGATCAGTTATTAATTTTCAAGAAAATTTTATTCGTATTATCAAATGTTTAAGTTATTCCATTAGGTTTGATGATAATACTTCCATCATCAGCAAAAGAACTATTTCTGTTTCTTGGATGTAATATGTAAGGTGATTTACATATAGCAAGAAAAAGGTTGGACATGATATTGATCCGTGTGATACACCTGTGTGATTATTTTCCATTCGGAAGATTTTTGGCCCAGTTGTCACTTGTGGCAGCAAAATATGAAGCTTTAATGCTAAAATCAGTAAGTGTTACACCGTGAGCACTGCAAAGATGCACAATACAAATTACTGGGGAGACAGGAGAAGAAACAAACTTGTCATGGAACTGACAAAAGTAATGTTAATTAAATAGATGTAGTCAAGAAATGAAGGCAGCTGAATGGACTGCAGATGGAACAAACAAGTTACTTGCTGTATTGTAAAAGGTAAGTGCAAAATGATGTGATGTAATGCAAGGTGGATGGACAAATGAGAAGACACGAGTGACCTTGATGCATCACACACACAAAACCTTAAGAAAGCAGAGTGATTGTCTTGTAAAATTTTATTGCTTTTTTAGATAGATGCATGCATTTAGTATGCCACTTCTGGGATTTGGGGAGACATGCCGACTCCAAATTGAATCTGCTCCACAGACTGGAGACAAGTTAGTTTCCTGGCCAGCCTAGATCTGGATTTCAGGTGGTGTCACACATCTAAGTGAATGCTAGGCTGGTACCCACATCCCACCTCACTTACATGATTCACAAATGCTCCCATACTTTCACATGGAATAGCACTAGACTCGGACAGTGGGGTACACAAATTCTATCCCGGGAGTTCAATCATGAATCTGTTTAGAAAGTGAGCTGCCACAATGGTTTTCTCTCTATTATTTCACTTATGTTTAGGTTTTAAGACCAATTCTTCTACAGACAAGATCAGGTAAAGCTATCATCAATCTGATGGATAGTTTGAATGCCAGTGCTGTACTAGATGCAGGTGTAGTTCACACAAGAGTGTTGTGGCATGGACGCCTGGCAGTAGCGACAGGGTGTGGACAGGATGTTACTTTAAACTCTAAATTGTCTCACATTGACACTTCAAATTAATGAAAACAGCAATGTGCCACTTGAATGTGTTCCCACTGCATCACTTTCGAACGCATCCCTTGGCTATATGGAACTGGTGTGGAGCATGAAGCGACGTGTCTGGTCACTGCTGGGCCACCTCTGTGTGCATTGCTTTATTTATTAATATGATGATGTCTCGAAACATCATTACATCCCCACCGCACCACTGCCAGGTATCCATGGCATGCCATTTGGGTGTGCACTGCACTGTGGCCATTTTGGAGCTGGTATTTCCTCAGTCTTTTGAACCTACTTACCCAGTCCATAACATGGGTCCCTACAGTTCCATGGGGAATCCAGACCACAATATGACCGGATATTCTTCACACACTGGTATACATTCAATAGCGAGATGTGAAAGAAGCAGTGAAAGACAGAAAAAAATTCTTTGATGTGGCTGAAGTTTAAACCTAGACCATTTGGCGAGAAGTCTGAGAAGTCGCCAAACTAAAATGGTACAGGCACGGATAATGTCATAATTCATTTTTTATTTTGTGTTCCGTGGTTCCAGGTAGTAAGTCAGTTGAAAGTATATGGAATGCGTCAAATTGTACAGAGTCCAAATATAACTAACACGACAGTAAAAGATATAATGTAAACAAGATTACAATTAAAAAACGAACACTCAGTCGACGGAAAATGTGTTTCACTGTGAAATGAGTGAAGTCGAGTGACCGCACAAGATTCTCTCTCTCTCTCTCTCTCTCTCTCTCTCTCTCTCTCTCTCTCTCTCTCTCTCTCTCTCTCTCGTGTTATAAGGAGACACGCGCCGCGTCAGCGGCCCGCGAGCAAGCGACTGCTTACATCACAGCCTCAAGTCCACACCTTTTTACTCGTGCCAGACACAGTCTTCTGTAAATATAGTTATGCTAAATATTGCCACAAGTAAATACATGAATAAAAAAAAAAATTTTTTTCATGTGTCGCTGATATGCCCAAAATAATGTGAGAATGGTAAAAGTTCAAATTCAGTGTACTGGCATACAGAAGAAGACAGAAAAATACAAAAAATATCATATTCATTGTAATTTACACTGTTATGAAGTGATGCGTCACAAACATGTTGAAAATACAGTCGTGTTCAGAAAACACAGAACACCTTGAATGGCTGGAGATAGGATGTTCATACTCACAGGACATGTACATTAGTACGTTCACCAGAAATGATTAGCATTTGAACATGTAGGCCCGCAGGGTCAAGGTCAACATTGATATCACAGTGCAAAACTACCTACCAGCAAAATGTGCCTGCGGGTCTCATTGTACTGTAAACTGAAGGTAAAGGATCAGTGTGACTTGAGCAGACATACAGGATGCCTCGTAGACGTACGCTTGAACCGTGCCATCAAATCAATGAGTTTGAAAAAGGTGCATTATTGGCATGAGAGAATATGATGCATCCATCTGGGGAACTGCTGCTCATGTGGGATAAAGTATTTCAGCAGAAGGGTCCCCCCCCCCCCCCCTCCCCTCTCCCTCTGAGAAGATCAAGAAGATCAACTTCTCATCCAATTGGCATTGCCACACAGATCTGGATCTTCCTTGGTTCTGGCACAACAGTGGAACAGTGGAACACATCATACACTATCAGCATTGACAATCCATTGCTGTTTATTATGGCATGCACGTCATTCGCCGCCTACCTTTGATGAATGTGGAGAAACAGACTAGATGGTAATGGTGTATGGAAAGACATCACTAGGAACACAAATGGCATCAGATAGTGTTTCTGGATGAATGCAGGTTCTGTTTGTTTGAAAATGGTGGCTGTATATTGGTTTGACGCAGACAGCGGGAGTGGCATCACGGTGACTGCATTTGCACAAGATATAGTGCCAACTCATGGTCTTATGGTGTGGGGTGCTATTGGGTACAACCACAAATCACAGTTGGTGTATATGCAGGGCACTGTGACCAGTGTGACCTACGAGATTGACATCCTGCGATCCATAGCCATACCCTCTCTTCACAACACTCCAGTTGCCATTTTTCAGCAAGACAGTGCATGACCACATGCTGCTGCATGAAGATGTGCCTTCTTGGTGTCACAGGATGTCATCCTTTTGCCCTGGCCTGCCAGATCACAAGCGTTATTGCCAATCGAAAATGTGTGTGATGTGGTGAAATGATGGGTGCAGTGCTGCAACCCAATGCAGCCACTACAGATGAACTTTGGAACCAGGTAAATGCTGCGCAGATGGCTATACCACAGGGCACCACTCACACCTTAAACACATCAGTGCCATCATGCATGGAACAAGTTATCAGGGCCCATAGCAGACAGACCCTGTGCCTAAAAGGCAGCAGGACACATGCTGAACTGAGGTGACTGAAATGCTAATCATTTCTGGAGAATGTACTAATGTACATGTCGTGTGAATATAAATGTCCTATCTCTTGTCGTTAAAGGTGTTCTATTTTTTTCTGAACATGAGTCTACAATTCCTGACAAAAAAAAACTACATCTACATCAATACACCACAAGCCACCATACAGTGCATGGCAGAAGGTACATTGTACCGCTACTAGTTATTTCCTTTCCTGTTCCACTTGCACATAGAGCGAGGGAGAAATGACTGTCTATGTTCCTCAGTTTGAGCCTTATGCTTAACATACGTTGGCAGCAGTAAAATCATTTGGCAGTCAGCTTCAAATGTCAGATCTCTAAATTTTCTCAATTGCGTTCCTTGAAAAGAACATCGCGTACACTCCAGGGACTGCCATTTCATTTCCCGAAGCATTTACGTGACACGTGTTGTTTGAACCTACCAGTAACAAATCTAGCACTCCATCTTTGAATCACTTTGACGTCTTCCTTTCATCCGACCTGGTAGTAGTCCCACGTACTCAAGCAGTAGTGTCCTATATCTGGTTTCCTTTACAGATGAACCACACTTTCCCAAAATTCATCCAATAAACCAAAGTTGACCATACACCTTCCCTACCTCATTCCTCACATACTTGTCCCATTTCATATAACTTTCCAGTGTTATACTCAGATATTTAAATGTCATGACTGTGTCAAGCAGGACGCTTCTAATGTTGTATCAGAACATTACAGATTTGTTTTTTCTACTTATCCACATTAACTTACATTTTTCCACCTTTAGAGCTAGCTGCCATTCATAACACTAACAAGAAATTTTGTCTAGCTCACCGTGTATGTTCCTGCAGTCTCTTAACTTCAGCACCTTACCATACACCACAGCCTCACCTGTAAACAACTGCAGATTGCTGCCCATTCTGTCCACCAGCCCATCCTGTCCACCATATCAAATGGTTCAAATGGCTCTGAGCACTATGAGACTTAACTTCTGAGGTCATCAGTCCCCTAGAACTTAGAACTACTTAAACCTAACTAACCTAAGGACATCACACACATTCATGCCCGAGGCAGGATTCGAACCTGCGACCATAGCGGTCGTGCGGTTCCAGACTGTAGCACCTAGAACCGCTCGGCCACTCAGGCCAGCTCTGCCATATAATTTAAGTATATAGTGAATAAAAATTTTAAGTTTAGCAGTGGTATTCATTTTATCACAGAATTTCATCAACCGTATAAAAAGATTTCTCAGACAAGTATGTTTTGAAAAGTTATACATTTGGGCAGTTTTTGATGAAGACACTTAATATGTGGTGAGAGTGCATGGAACAGCTTAATTCTGGAGTTGTAAACTCCTTTATGAATCAGATTAAGACATTTTAATTCATTGTGCTGACTGTTTCTGGTTACTGTATTGTTGTCATAATATTTGCCATTTTCTTTGTAGAGAGAAATGTTATTACAGGAAAAACATATTTTTGTGGTGTGGTGGTGGTGGTGGTGGTGGTGGTGGTGGTGGTGGTGGTGGTGAAAACATGCCTTTTTGGTTCAAAAATAAGGTCAATAAATTGGATGTGTCTTATACACTGGTAATAAGTTATGGCAGGTACCTGTAAGCTCCATTTTTTTTTTCTTTATTTTCTCTTGAAGCAATTAATTGTTAGCTTCCTTGTAAATTTTGAGAATTCCTGTTGTATAGAGTTCAGTGGATGCACAAGTGCCACCGTTAACAGTTTTTATATTGCTTTGTCAAGTTTAAGTTACTGTGGTGTTTAATGTGAAGTCTTGTGTTGTACCTATGTTGTGCATGGCTGACTAGAAATACTGGCGTGGGTACTGGAAGCCATCTTGTTTATGACGTAAACAAAGTAGTGCCTTGCCTGTAGTGGCAGTAAGTAGATGTGCTCCACATGAGTTGACCAGTTTCTTTGTGTATGTGGTTCAGGACTTTTGCATGGACTGGTCCATTATTTGTTTATCTTCAACAACTAAAGTGAAATTTATTAAACTGCTGTGTTTGTTGATTGTTAGTATAAGTTGTAATTTCTTAATGATCAATGTGAATGAGTATTTTCAAGGCTCTCAAACTATGCTTCAGTTATGTCATCAGTTACTGTATAAATTAACAACATATATACAGACCCTTTTGGAAATTATGTATACTTTTAGTTTAATAAATACATTGAACATCTTTTTTTCAGATACTAGAAACACTGGATGTGCTGTAGTGTGGCTGGCTGTGAAAGTAGTTACAAATCACAGAATGAAACGGTGAACACACATTCTTTACCCATCAATGAAGACCTAAAGGAAAAGTGCCTGAAACAAATTTCCACTGACTTCTCAGAATTAAAAAAGCCTACAATATGCATAGTACATTAGTGCATAGCAAAAATGGAACAGTTTATAGTTGATGGAAAAGTAAAGACATTTGTAAGGATTTATACAAAGCTGAAACCACCAACTAGATTTCCCTTGACAACAGTTGGACCCTCTTGCAGAAGTTTATGTGATGCAGAAATTGAAAATTTTGAGAAAGTGATGGTAAGAAGCTTGGAACATTCTGAGCAGTATGAAGATCAGAATGCTATTCATAATACAGAAGACACAAAAATATTTTTTGAGTGTTGCCCATTTCAACAAGACACAGTGGTTTTGTATTAAGAGTGAACAAAAATTAGTGTGTGTCTTATTGACACAAGTGATGAAATACCCAACATTATTGGATGAGTAACAGTTAAGACTGATCTGAGTGCTGTCCTTTCCCTTGTAAAGTATCAAATTCCCCAGCATATAGTGCCCAGCAGTTGTGCATCAGTATCCCTTGGATAGTCTAAATATGTAAAATGAATGGTGTCGAAAGAAGACACCTAGAACAAGAATTTTGTAATTCTACACATAGTGAATATGTTAATAATAGGTGTTCTCAGGTGATGTATTCACACATGCAGCTGAAAATGGAACAAATCCAGTTTTTAAATAAAAACAATGATAGTCACATGTATAGTAGGAACACATTATTATGAGGGTTGGAACTTTATTACTGACAACTATTTATTTACAGCTTGTACAAAGTAGATATGTGCTTCAAAGTTTTACTGACCTTCAAGGTAGTCACCAGAATGTGTATAACCCATTGCCAGCAATGTGGAAATCGTAGGATACTATTATCAGTGCCAGTTGTGTTGACAGTTCTAGTGGCGTGATCTATTGCCTGCCGAATTTGTAGCCGTTCTGAAGTGAATGCCGTGACGTGTTTCCTTCAGTTTAGAAATTGACTTGAACTTACAAGCGCTTAAGTCAGGGGAGTGCAGTATGTCGTATAGCACTTACCAGCCCCATCAGTCAAACAAATCGGTAAAAGCTTGCACTGTATGTGCTTGAGCATTGTCCTGCAAAATGATGGTCAGGTCCTGCAGAAAGTGTCATCACTTCTGTCTCTGTGCTGTTTATTTTTGGAACACAACCTGTGACGTACAGTGCAAGCTGTTAGTGATTTGTTTGACTGATGGAGCTGCTTAGTGCTATACCATCTACTGCACTCCCCTGACTTAAGCCCTCATAAGTTCAACGTGATTTATAAACTGAAGGGAACACTTCACGACATTCACTTCAGAACTGCTACAAATTTATCAGTCAATAGACTGCGCCGCTCAAACTGTCAACACAATTGGCACTGCTAAGAGCATCATACGACTTCCACATCGCTGGCAATGAGTTATACACAATGCTGGTGAGTACTCTGAAGGTCAGTAAAACTTTGAAACATGTGTCTATTTTGTACAAACTATAAATAAATAGTTGCCACTATTAAAGTTCCAACCCTCATATTGGCAGCTACATTTTATGTACATTTACCGTAAGCATTGTTTACACAATAGTAGTTACCTGAATTTGTGTCATCCATGCAGTGTAAGAAAGTTGACAGCCCAGTTCAGTTTAAATAGTTTAAATGTAGGTTGCAGTATATGGAGAATTTTTGAAAGATCACAAAACTTGTAGTAAATGTACATACGGATTAAATTTACATTGAGCCTCATTTGATCTTTAAGGGAGAAGCAATGTGTGTTTGCCAGCAAGACTGATAATAATGTAGCTAAAACAACTCAGGTTTTCATACTCTGAAGGAGGACATTGCCCAAAAGCTAAGCAATGTCTTCAGTTTTCTTTTGCTGTGTTTTACAATCTCGGGTTACACAAATTATAACATAAGTGGCGCTGTCTTCTTAAAAGTTCATCAACAGGATATGCATAGCATTCTGGTAAAAGTACAACTGTCTTGAGTTTTTAACCTTGTTTTTGTGCCTGTTAACCACTCAGTGCCTCAACTATATTGTGAATACCTATACATTTACTCTTTTCATTTTTTAAATTCCATCTAGGGCTTTCCAGTACATTAAATTTACAGTGATGGCACATAGGAATATGTGGAAATGTTTCTGAAATAAAATAATCTTTGTTTATATATTCATATAATTTCAATATATGTGTAACAAACCATGTTGGTAAAGGCCCGTAAAACTTTGAATGAAAGTATTAAATATATATGGCACAATACAAAATCCATACAATGAGTCAATAACACACCACATGTTTACTGTAATTATATAATATGGATATAAAACAACATTAATTATTAATAGTATAATGAACTGGCCATAAATGTTGCAAACTACTGTTATCTGTTGATATATCCAACTCCATAGTTTAACTTCTCTCTGAGGCCACAGAGTACATGAAGTACAGTCACTGCACAGTGACTCGAATCACAATGGAACAGCTCCCGCTGCACCACGACCAAAGGGGCTCACAGAGTTTGTAGTCAAATAGTATGAGCCTCTCAACCTATGCAAGAAATAATAAATATGTTTAAACAATATTGTGTATTCAACAATACAGTGGATAGTTACATAATTTGATTAATGTAAGTACTACACTGAGGTGACAAGTCATGGGATAGAGATATGCCCATATGCTGATGATTTTGGAAATCATTAGGGAATTCAATATTCAGAGATCTACAGTGTCAAGAATCTGCTACGAATACCAAATGTCAGGCATTACCTCTCACCATGGACAGCGAAGTGGCCAACAGTGTTCAGATAATGAGAGAGCAGCAGCACCTGCATATAGTTGTCATTCCTGACAAACAAGCAACATTTCATGAAATAATGAAAGAAATAAATGTGGGACATACAATGATTGTATCCATTAAGACAGTGTGGTGAAATTTGGCATTAATGGGTTATCACAGCAGATGACCTATTAGAGTGTCTTTGTCAACAGTTCATCATCACCTGGAGCACGTCACTTGGTCATGTGACCTTTTGGTCCAGTTGAATCGATCACTGACCTGAAATAGTTATGTTCGACTACTTTGAGATCATTTGTATCCATTCATGGATTTCATGTTCTCAAACAACGATGTCATGTCATCTGGCCACAATTGTTTGGAATTGGTTTGAAGAACACTCTGGGAAATTCAAGCAAATGATTTGGCCACCCAGATTGCCCAACACGAATTCAAACAAACATTTATGGGTCTTAATCAAGAGATCAGTTTGTGCGCAACATCCTACAGTGGCAACATTTTCGCAATTATGGACGGCTCTAGGGGCAGTACGTCTCAATATTTCTGCAAGATACTTCCAACAATTTGTTGAATGCGTGCCATGTCACATGATATTATGAGGTGTTCCATGACTTTTGTCACCTCAGTGTATATTGGATGTGTTCTGTTGAGTTCCCTCTGGCTCCAGGGACTTGACTCAATGAACTCTTGAATAATCTCATTTCATCCACAGCCAATATCTATATTGCATTCTTCTCATGGCCATTGTTATTGGCTTCTTATTTAATTTTGGAAATACTTCTGGTTGGGAAAGTTGTGGATTTGTGGGCACAGCATGCATTTACAGAACAACCTTATTGTATCCATTTACTATGCACAAGGTTAAACTGAATTGTCATACCTCACACTGTAAACAAACAAAAAAGAAAGCACATTGCATTAACAATTTGAATTCGAACACTTGTCATTAAAGATACTTACTATGTAAAAAATTAGTATATAACTACTTCATAGGTGAGTTCCTACTACATCCCATAGCTAGTGGCACCATCTGATGCTACACATAATTGAAAAACTGGCATAACATTACCAGAGGGTCCTTGTCACCAGGAGCACTTTCTGGTAGGACCATGCCAAAATTTGGTATATAAGTCAACCAAGGGTTGGTCCGAGTCAGTTATGATGTGGCCTGTGGAATGTGCATTGCTTGTGCTACCGGTCTGGCAAGGGTGGACACTGTTTGCCATAGACCTAGGTGGAATTTGGATATGGCGTGGACTAGTCTTTGCTTTGGAAAATGGATTCAAGTTAGCTTGCACTGTTTCCAAGGTGCATCCTGTCGATTTCTCTGGTTGTAAATAAACAAAAGTGAGTCTCATGTACCTTGTGTGGATATTAATATAGGAAACAGGTGCATGCATTTAAGAAGTCAGTTAATTTGCAAAACTGCCTGTAGTTAATCGTGTTCTACATTATAACAGAAGAAACTTATTGGAACTGTTATTCCTCTAATCATGTAACTCTTTCCTAGTATGAACATACTGCTGAACTGATATAGGGAAAATTTGGATAAGACAGCAGTCTTAAGCTATGGATAGTTTTTGTCAACCCTTTTTTTTGGTTGGGGGGGGGGGCTACAACCTAGGTAGAATCTCTCTACAATCTCATTAAAATGTATGTTTTACTCCAAAACTCGAGAAAGTAACTTTCTTATAGGAATGTTTGTCATTGTAACCAAATATGCAGTTAAGATGATGAGACTGGATAATATAACTAAGCCAATGATTTACTTTAAACAACAAATTATTTTAAATTTTGAGGTATGCTGTTTTTTAGTAGCCAAGAAAATGAATCATAATAAAATACAGTTGATAAAATTAAAAACAGTGCATTTGATCAATTAGATGGAATAAGAATTTGGTAATGTACCAACAACATTCAATTGCTAGAAATCATTTCCTTAATCCAACAGCCCTTTCATGAAACCCTACCATGCACAAAGGTCTAGGAATTCAGTCGCAGAATTATTCACAATAATTTCATTTCCAAAGGCAGTGTTTTCATTTTAAACTTCATCACAGCTGATGAGTGCGGCATGTGTCATTACTCTCACTTGGAACACTAGAACCATAGTTAAGTTTTCCCTTTCCAAACTGAGTCTATCACTCTGCAGCAGAGTGCAGACTGCTTTGAAACTTGCTGGCAGGTTGAAACTGTGTGGCAGACCAGGATACGTATCTGGAACCTGCTCTTTCACAGGCTGTGTTGTTCTTAAATGAGTTAAGCAGGCATGACTCTCACAACCTGCTCTCACAGCTTTACTGTACAGAAACTGTTCTTCATGCACTAGAGCTTTTGTGAAGTTTGGAAGGAAGGAGACTATATACTGACTCAAGTAAAGCCATAAGAGCAGGTTGTGAATTTTTCCTACTTAGCTCAGTCAATAACATCACCAACTCTGAAAGGCCAGGTTCCAGATTCATGTCGTGGTCTCCCACATAGTTTCAGCCTGCCAGGGAGTTTGTTTTCCCTTATTCAACACAAGTAATGTAGTTTTATCCATCATCAGTTTTTTATGTCTATATCATCATTAGTGTAAACATACTGGAGATCAATAGCATCTTAATATTCTGCTGAGTAAAAGAGCAGCTGATGAATGAATGGCTTCTTCATCTTAGTGGGAATCAACAGCTTGGCTTGGTTTTTTACAGCTGCCACTGTTTGCATTCTCCACTTTTTCGTCTTCCTCATTTCTCTGCCAAAGACATGTTTTTCTTAGATCTCATAAATCTGCCCTCTCACCTCCCCCATTACAGTCAGAAGTTGTGGAGCTTGGAAGTTGTGCTTCTTTCAGTTGGAGGATGAGTAGGCAACTCATAATTCTGTATTGCTGAATGGGATTAGAATGTAGCTCAACTGAATCATAATCAGTAGTCTACAAGTAAGTGAACGTGAAATGTTGTAAAGCCATAGGATGGTTTGCACAGCACAGCACAGTACATTACTAGGTGTAGTCTATTACAAGTGGCATTGCCTTTTCCTTCCTCCAACCTTTGAACTGACTTACCCCGTCCATTTACTAGGAGACATACAGTTTGATGGGGATTCTGAATCATGCCACAACTGGCATTTTTTCACATTCATACCCATTGCCAGAGATCAAGGAAGTGAACAGTGTCAGATAAATATCCTGGTAGTGACTGGGAATCAAACACAACACCTTTGGATTGGTAGGCTGGCACTTTACCACTACGTCCCTGAGCGATGCTGGTATATTGAAAACAAAGTAATGTGCCCCATAGCTGCACAGATGGCACAGTAGGGCAGGGAATGATGGTAGTGGTGGGGGTTCCATTGTGGGTGGACACCACACAGTAGGGAAGGTGCAGTTAAACAGCTGATGATTGCTCACAAGCAGGACTTGTGTGGTACAGGTAGCAAGTCTGCAATTGATTGTATTAACAGGTTATGCCAGTATGATCGATAATTTGACAAGTCACTCATTTATTATTAAAAATACAATAGGTTATGAGGATTATGCGGGAAACACAAGGGAAGCAGCAATTTAGCTTCATGTGACTTGTAAGCCTTTACTTTCTCTTTCTCGTTGCCATGTTAAAATTAGCTTCATTTGCAAAACCACAATGACAGAATCTTAAAATAGTCTATTATTAAGCGAAAAAATGAGGACTAGTCATTTCAATAGCTTATGAAAATCCCATTCTTAGTATGAAAATAAACAGAATTTCTTCTGTTATCTTGCTGCAAACCCGTACTAATTCACATTTCACCAGCTATTGATGGCTCCTAAAATAATTACATTAGTTCATTGAAAAAATCTGTACTCACTCATGTGTGGTGATAGACAAGAAAGTTTGCATATCAGCTATATGTCAAAATAGTCTTTTGTGCACAGTCATTTGCCAAAAACTCTGTGATCTCAAACGTTTTATGAAGTGTGGGAGACGTTGTGCATATTTCACTTTCACTTGTTAGCAGTTGTGAGCAGAAGGAAGTGCTCTACACAAAGTTCCATTACCATAAGATTAGAGAGAGATATACAGAGTGATTCTGTGATTATGACACAGACTTTTACGTGTAATGGTGAAGGGTAGCAATTTGAGGCAAGAGACCTTGCTCCAAAAATGTTAAAGTCAAAAAGTGTAAGTGAAAATCATTCTGATACCACTGATGCTTCATTACAGCATCTAGTAAATGGGCCATGTGCTCATATGCAACTGTATCTATGAAGGAGAAAGTCCTTGCCCACAGAGAAAGTGCTGCAACATCTGAATATGAACACTATCCAGCCCTGGGGTGGCAGATAAGCGACATGAGAGCAAGATCTAGCTCCTGCATAGTAAAGGCAGCATTGTAGCTTTCACGATTCTGAGAGGAGAAGAGTCTCACCTGAGCCTCTTCCACTTATTTCCAATGGAAGAAGCCAGGCTGATAGTAGGTGGAGCTTGAAATCTCTGCAAAATGACCAAAGATGTTGGAGATAGCAATAGGAAGCCCGGTTCTGCACATGAGTTGCACCATGGCTCGCTTCAGTCCACCAATAAACCTGGACATGGCACGGTAAAGATGAAGTGTGAGTAATGCAATGTTCTGTGGCGGTAAAGATGAGATTTGTAAGATATTCTACCTGGTCATCACAAGTGGAAGTTTGTCGAAGGTCGCCAGGGAGGAGTAAAACCTCCAGCCGGCCTTAGAAAACTGTTAATTAGGTTTACATGTAGGTGGGGTAGGAGTCAACAAATGGATAGCACATGAGAAATGGCCACTCGAGTACTTGTCAGAGAGAATGGACCACTCTAGATGATGGCCAAGCTGGACAGTGCATAATGAGAGGTCCAAATGGGAATAGGTGTGTGTGGTGTCTGAAAGGAACATAGGTGCCCCAGTATTAAGGTAGATTAGGTTAAGTTGATTGAGAAGGTCAGCCAAGAGGGAACCTCTCTGACAGGTTTTGAGAGGGCAGAATTGCCCAATAAGCTGGAGGAAGTCTGCCCTGGTGACACTGAGTGATGGAGCGATATAGACAGTATAAAGAGAAATGGTGCAGTGAGGAAGGAAAATGCTGACTGCAGCAGTTTGCAGCCAGGTGTCAGTGAGATGGTTTGACTACGAATGCCATCCTCTGCAGGAAAGTCAAAGTTGACCAGAAATAAATGCAATGTTTCCTGGAAGCAGAAAACGACTGGATGCTGTGATTCAAAGAGCACTGGTAAGTCCTAATTGTTGGATCTAAGGCCATGAACATTCCACTGGAGGAGAGACAAGACAGGGAAAGGGAAGGAGGGAAAAAATGAAGGGGTGCCACCTCAGTGGCTGGCAAGTGTCAGCCTTCGAAGACTCACTGCTACAGGGCACAGAGGCTGGAGCATCCTGCTCCACGAGATCTGCAGTGGCGTCGGCATTATCCCTCTGTCAGTCTACGGATTCCATGGCCAGAAAATGGTTGGTGGTATCCACCAGTGAAATGGTCAGCAAGGTGAGGGTATCATGCAGCAACACCATTGAAAAGGATCTCCGAGTTGGCAAAAGAGAAGACCATTTGCCTTTGTTTGATTTCTTGGAGCCTTTGCGGTTGGCAGTTGAAGGCTCAATGTTTGTTGGCCAGAGGGACATAAAAAGTCTTCACGGGAGTATTCCTTCTGTCCTTTCCACCCTGCCAGTTGTGTGGCAGGTGATTTTGCTGTCAGAGACGAAAATCTGGTGGCTTGTTGCACAGCTGGAGGAGGAGATAGGGATGCTACTATGGCACTGGGTGGTGGAATTTGAGGCCACAAGTCTGCATGGCCATCTCCTTTGTGGAGCAAGGTGTAGCAAGAACTGTACTGTAAGTGTCAGATGGTAAAAGGCAGGGACTAGCTAACGACTTTTGAGTGATAGGACAATGCACTTTTTCCTTCACGTGGTTCTCCTGGGCAAACCGCTCATCGTGATACATAGGGTATTCTTGGGATGAGGCTGCATTGTTGTCATTGCAGTTGATACAGTGGGAAGGAGGTGGTGGGCAATTCCCTTCGTGAGCATCCCTATGACAAGTAACACACTTGGCCAGGTTTTGACAGGGCATTCGAGTGTGGTTGTAACATTGTCACTGGTAGCAGTACATCAGGTCTGGGATGTACCATCAGACCAAGATGATTTCACAGGCTGCTCTGATTTTTGATGGAAGCACTACTCTATCAAACATGAGAAAAAGAGTGTGTACAAAGGATGCATCCACAATTTTCATCACCTGATGGACTGCAGTGATGCCCTTGTCAGAGAGGTAAGTTTGGATTTCTTCCTCAGTCAGACCATCAAGCAGCCTAGTATAAATAACACCATGTGAAGAATTCAGCATTCGATGGACCTCGACACGAACAGCACAACCATGGAGGAGTGAAGCTGCAAGCAGTTGTTGTGCTTAAGAATCACAGTCTCCAAAATCGAAGTGCCATTGTGTAAATGGATTTCACAGGGCCAGTAATTGCATCAACAACTTTCTGAATAATAAATGGATTAACCGTAGCAAAGGACAAACCGTCTACAGTACGATACTGTGAGGAACCGAGGTATAGCTGGGGGAGTCTTTGAATCTTTAGCCTCATTTCATTTACATTTAGTAGACATAGAGTGAGATGAAGATGATTGGCTCATTGCAAGAAAATCCCCCCATGATTGCCAGCATTTCCGATAGAGCACTCCTTTCAACTGGGGGCCCCTCAGAGTGGGGCTCACCCACTTAATGTTATTGTTCACACCTCTCTAACTCCTGGCAGAGGGGCCAATTGACAAGTTGGGAAGGTAACAGTTTAGGATCCTTTCCTGGGCCTGCACTGTTCTATGGGGTATGTGCAAGAACCCTACCTGTCAACCCGGGGCTGGGAACTACACATTACACAGTCACCAGTTATGTGGCAGATGCTTGGGCCAGCTGCCAGGAGCACATATGGAAGAAGAAGAAACAAAGAGAAACCTCAAATGCTGAAGTGGAGGAAGGATACAAGAAGTGGATGAAGAAAGAAAAAAAGACCAGTGGAGGGGCTGTTATGCTGTCAGGCTACTGGAAATTCAGAACACATTCCCAAAAAATCCTGACATGTTCCCTAAGGGAGGGGGGAAAAGAATAGCAGGAGGATGGATATGCAGCATGGAATGGAAAAGGTGCTGCAAAGACTGAGGCCCTGTGGTAGTCAAGCACCAACTCACCCGCAGAGTTGTGATCCCCAGGGGGGAGGGGGGGCAAACAGCTGTAGCAACATACTATTCTGTAATGGGAGATTTAGATTACGTTCCTCAACTAAGACAAGATTATGCATTAGGTTGAAGTTCTTGTAAGAGGTAGTATCAAATTCTCTCTTTTCTACTAGACATGGAAATTGTAAATGTCTTTATACTGCAAAAAGTGAGTAACAGACAAGAAGGATATCAAGATCAACAGGACTTTCAATTATGGCTCACAAAACATGTTAGATGGTTTCTCATCTTTCACAAAGAAAGGGCATTGTCCCACCATTATAACCAAGAATAAAACCTTTGCAGACCATATTCAACTGGCAAAAGTAGATCATCATATGCCTGTTTTGGTAAAAAAAAATATACAAAGAATGCTGAATTTGTTCTACAGAACCGTGAGACAAGTCTACAAAATACTTATGCATCTCCTACAGAGTACCCCAAGTATCGAACCATGCTTGCACCATTTTTTCTGGAAAATAGTGATGCTTCTTTGAATATTTGTTGGAGAAAGAAATATTACATGTTTACAATCACTTAATTGTTAACCTTGAATTTAAACCACTTGGAAACATAAGGGTAAATATTTTTGAAATAAAGTAAAATCAAAAACGGAAAATGTTATTTTTATTTATCTGTGTATAATTACAAGGCGTAACAGCTCACAAAATGGTAGTGGGAAGAATACTTTGCACCATAGCTTTTTGTCATGAATCACAAAAATTAAGTTTAGTCAGTTTATCACAATTCTAATATGACATGAAAAGAAAAATTAACTCTGTTGCATCACTAAAAAAAAATTTAACTGCGAAATGATTAAGAGTGATATCTCTTCTACTAAAAGCTCTTGTTGTCCCTGCCTTTTGCACAAAATCATATCTTTTGTTTGTTGATTAGCACTTGCAAAACTATAGTGATATACAGACGTGCATTTAAAGCTCATTGTTCCTCTACCTACATGTTTTTCACAGGCATTCCTCACACAAGTTAATAATCACATGATGTAGAGCTTCCAACACACTTTGTCATAACCATTCCATGCACTTCTGCTCTTGTATAGCTTGAATTTGTAACAAATCGGCATTTGTGATTTAGTTACTGTAGCAGATTTTCTGTCTAATATATTGTGTTTCATCTAGTAGCCCTGTATATTCTGTTTTTGAGCTTGCCAACAACTGTAATTAACATCAAAATGTTTTGAGAAACTATTAATTTTTACCACAGATTTTTGTGTTGCTTTAATAGAAATCTTGTTACATGTATTTGCTTCAATTCTTATAGGGAATTAGCAACTTTTCAGCTCAACAGATTAAGCAATAATCAGCGGGCTTAATTTAAAGTTATTTGTTCACTGCCTTGTAATACATTGCACCAGCCAAAATGCAATCCCACTGTGAATGCTTTACCAATCATGAGATGAGTTGTTTGATGTTCATAAGCAGCTGGAAGTCACCCTGACTACTGTCAAATGATTCAAATGATTGGCAATTGCTGTGAAGCAGTGTGTTGGAAGAGCTACTGTGACTCACACACCTATGATACTGTAACAGAGGCACTTCAAGTACTGTCCTCTTCTGGGGATACTGTCTCCTCTCCAGTAAGTACAGGATCTGTCATTATTCGTCCACTTGACTGTGAGTGATGTGTCAATGGTAGATCTAGGTGTCCTGTACAGGGTGCGCTAGGACAAGGGAGGACTCAGATTGTTGTACTTGTCCCCCTAACTAACAAGTTTGAAGTGCTTTCTTTCACTGAAACTGAAACTGAGCCAGTGGGTCACTGAAATTGAAACTGAGCCAGTGGGACTCATGTCACCTGTTTTGGAGAAATCTGTTTTATCTGGTGTCAGGAGGAGGCAAATGCAAAAGAGTAGGGATCTATTAATTGTCAACAATTCAAATGTAAGGCAAAATGATGGTACCCTTCAGGGAAAGGGCAGCAAGGGTCAGGAAAGACACCAGTTGCACTCATTGTGTGTGCTTGGAGGCCTCATTCAGTATGTTGAAGAGGCTATTCCAGCAGCCATTGAGGGAACAGGATGCAACTGACTGTAGATTGTGGTGCACGTTGGAACTAATGATGCCTGTTGTCTGGGCTCTGAGGTAATTCTTGGGTCATTCCAGTGAAAGGCAAAGAAGGCTGAGAAGACCAGCCTTGCACACAATTTCAAAAAAGCTTACAATTTTCAGCATTATCCTTAGAACTAATCACGGCCCTTTGGTTCAAAGTCAAGTGGAAGGTCTGAACCAGAGTCTTTGAAGAGTCTGACAAGCTAGGATGCACCATAAGGTTGAGAACTGAGAGGTGCCCAGAAATGGGTCAGGTGTGCACTTCACAACATAGGCTGCTACTCAGGTAGCTGACCGTGTATGGGATGTAAAAAAGTGTTTTTTAGATTAGGTGACTCCATCCAAACCAGATAACAATAGCTGTAGGAAACCCAAAAGTATCAAGGTAAGTTTGAAAGAAGTGCCTCCCACAGGTGAGCGTAGTAAAATCCTGATGGTAAACTGCCGAAACATTCACAAAAAAGTGCCAGAGTTTGAAGTGGTCATGGAAAAACAGCGAAGCTGACGTAATACAAGGTACAGAAAGCTGGTTGAAATGTGAAATTGATAGCAGTGACATTTTTTGGCAAAATTTAAGTGTGTATTGAAAGGATGGGCAAATGGCAGAGCTGGTGTATGTTTCACAGTAGACAAGAAACTCAAATCTACTGAGAGAGAAATTGAAGCTGCATGTGAGATTATTTGGGCAAGAATCAATATCAGGAGTGGGCATAAAATGATGATTGGTATCTTTCTGTCAGACTCATCTCCTGATGTAACTAAAAAGTTTAGAGAGAACCTCAGTTCACTTGTATGTAAGTTCTCCAGTCGTACTGTAATAATTGGTGGAGATTTCAATCATCCAACAATTAATTGGGAACATTACAGTTTTGTTAGTGTTGGGCATGATAAGACATCCATGAAACTTTACTAAATGCCTTATTTGAAAATTACCTAGATCAGATAGTTAGGAATCCCACTCATCAAGGAAATGTATTGGAACTAATGGCAATGAATAGACCTGACCTCTTTGAGGATGTCCACATTGTAACTGGTATCAAAGATAATGACACAATTATGGCAACAATGATTACCAAAGTACAAAGGCGAACTAAAAAAAGCAGAAAGACATATATGTTCAGTAAACTAGATAAAAAATCAGTAGTGTAATATCTCAATGGAGATGAGGAGTTTGAAACTTTTAGAACAGGGCAGGAGCATGTAGGTGAACTCTGGCTCAAGTTTAAAAGAATAGTTGACTATGCATTGGATAGATATGTACCCAGTAGAACAGTTCATAATGGGAGGGAACCTCCAGGGTATACAGTCACTGCAGGTGTAAAACAAAGCATAGGGCTATAGACAGAGGAGGCTGAATGAAATACGTTTGGCTGTCAAGAGAGCAATGTGTGATGCCTTCAATCTATACCATAGCAAAATAGTTTCAAATGATCTTTCACAGAACCCAATAAATTCTGGTTCCTAGTGAATGAGACAGGAACTGAAATTTAGGGTAGCAAACCAAAAGCTGAAATGCTTAACTCTATTTTTAAAATTCCTTTACGAAGTAAAACCCAGGAGAATCACTCCAATTTAATCCTCATACCACAGAAAAGATGAAGGAAGTAAATATTAGTGTCAGTGCTGTTTAGAAACAGCTGAAATTGTTAAAATTAAACAGAGCTCCAGACCCCGATGGAATCCCTGTCAGATTCCATACTGAATTTGTGGCTGAGTTAGACCCTCTTCTAACTATAATCTATCATACATCCTGTGGAGTCGTGCCCATTCGTGTCTAATAGAGTGCCTAGAGGATGCTGCTTTCTCGGATAGCTACACAACAATTCAAGCAAATCAGATTAATAGTTTTTATTATAAATAAGAAGATTGACAATACTTAACTTTGAATTTACAATGATGTCGCAAGTGATGGGTGACATGCATACAAGTCAGAAACTGCTGGCACATTTATCCCATTGCAACACTAGCCAGTCAATTTCCATCCTTGAAGAAGCTGGTAGGCTGCTGTCAGATCTATGCATTGTGGTGTGGGTGGTGCCCATGCTAATACCCAGTAACTGATGGATCTAATCCATGGTGATTCTGTGGTTGTCCAAGACTAAAGCATTCACTTCCACAACCATTTCCAGTGTGATGGCATGATGAGCCTGTTCAGGATAAGCATCATCTCCCAGTGACTTGTGCCTCTCAAGGAACCGTTTGCGCCATTCCACAACACTTGAATGACTCAGACTGTACTCACAGCCATCATCTGTTGATACATTTCAAAGCCCCCAACTCCCTCCACCACCAAGAATCGAATCACTCCTTGTTGTTCCTGCTTAGTTGCCTGCATGTTCAGTAGTGGATGATAACTTGTGTGACCACCTTCTCTTTGGTGTGAAACCACACTGGCACTTTGCAACATCAAACAGTGTGCACGCGTCAGTCTCTCTAGCAATATATGGCGCCACCAATCCCACAGTTACGTGGTGCCACCTAATGTGTAAGGCAAAGGTAGATGCACTGACCAGGTTTCATCCGAATGAACTTCATATAATGTCCATTTAAGCAATGGATATGGATCATGGTATGTCCTGATCAGTATGCTATAGGCTGATGTTGCCTCACAGTGTTCTCTGGGATTGCATTTTTCATCTTTGTGCTGGCACTTGTCGATACACCAGAACACATCCTTCAAACAAAAAACTGTGCTCAACTCTTGGAAAAAGGCACAGGTTGCATGCATCTACAAGAAGGGTAGTAGAAGTGATCCACAAAACTATTGTCCAATATCCTTGACATTGATTTGTTGTAGAATCTTAGAACATATTCGGAGTTCAAACATAATGAGATATCTTGAACAGAATGACCTTCTCAGTGCCAACCAGCATGGATTTCGAAAACATCGCTCATGTGGAACCTTACTCGCAATTTGCTCACATGACATACTGAAAGTTTTGGATCAAGACAACTAGATAGATGCTGTATTTCTTTATTTCTTAAAAGCATTTGACTCAGTACCACATCTTTGCTTATGGGGTTTCAAGTGAAATTTGTGACTGGATTGAAGGCTTTTTGGTAGGGAGGACACAACATGTTATCTTGGATGGAGAGTCATCATCAGATGTAGAAGTAACTTCAGTTGTGCCCCAGGGAAGTGTGTTGTGTCCCTTCCTGTTCATATTGTACGTTAATGACATTGCTTAATTGTAAAATCAGGCTTTTTGCAGATGATGCAGTTATCTACATATAATGAAGTATTATCTGAACGAAGCTGCATAAATATTCAGTCAAATCTTGACAAGATTTCAACACGGCACAAAGATTGGCAACTTGCTCTAAATGTTCAGAAATGTAGAATTGTGCACTTCACAAGTGAAAAAACATAGTCTCCTATGGCAATAATATCAATGAGTCACTGCTGGAATCGACCAACTCATACAAATACCTGGGTGTAACACTTTGTAGGGTTATGAAATGGAATGATCACATAGAGGGGCTAGGCAAATTAATGTGAACAGTGGTAGTAATGGGATGGTTGTGTTTGACGATCAACAACGCAGGTATGGCATGTGTTCCACTGGACTGTGAATGTTGAGTACGGACTAGGCGTCAGTGCAGGTTGTTTACGAGTAGTGCACACTTTGAATTTGCATTCAGAGGCCAAGACTGATGTGCAATTAAAGATCTAACAGAGCTCCAAAGAGGTTAAATTGTGGGGGCCCAATTATCTGGAGACAGCCAACTTATTGAATGTTTCAACAGCAGCTGTTTCAGTAGTCATGACAGCCTACACAAAACTTGGAAAGACATCATCAAGAAACGTAATACTGGGAACAATTCAAAACTAAATGACAGAAATCATCATATGCTAACACACATTTTCTGGAAACAACACAAAACTATGGTGGCTAAACTGAATGCAGAGCTCCTAGCTATCTTCGAGCCCCCATATCTATCAACACAGTCTGCTGAGGACTCCATAAAGAGAGTATTTGTAGACGAACTGTATACCGAAACCATCATTGATGTCAACCAATGCAAAGAAGCACAAAACATGTTGTCAGGAGCAGAAATCCTGGATACTTGATCAGTGAAAGCACATCATATGGTCCAGCGAGTCAATGTTTTTGTTATTTCCAATATTGGCCCAGGTTTACGTCTGTAGAATGCCAAAAAAGCCTATAATCCTAACTGCTTGGTTCCAGTGGTTAAGCATGGAGGGGGAAGCGTGATGGTGTGGGCAACCATATCATGGTATTCTGCTGATACTATCATTACTCTCACAGGCTGTGTTACAGCCAACGATTATGTGAACATTTTAGGTGATCAGGTGCACTCACAGTCCAAATGTTGTTTCCCAACAATGATGCCATATTTCAGGACAATAATGCACCCATTCACACAGCCAGGACAGTACAAAGGTGGTATGAAGAGCATGCAACTGAACTGTAGCATCTTCCCTGGCCAGCACAGTCCCCGGACTGGAACATTATCAAACCCTCTTGGGTGATATTGGAGTGCAGACCTCGGAGCCAATTTCCACTTCCCTTGTCACTACAGGACTTAGAAGAGGTTCTGATCGAAGAGTGGCATAATATTCCACTGGAGACTATAAATCATTATATGCCAGTATCCTAAGAAGAATAACAGCTGTATTATGAACAAATGGGGGTCCAAGCCCTTATTAATAAACCATTCCCAAGTAAGTACTGGTATTTACATTATTTTGCCTATCCCCTAATGATTCAGTAGTGGGTAAGGCAGATGATTGGCTTCGGTTTATTGGAGAATACTGGGGAAATGCAATCAGTCCTGAAAGGAGATTGCTTACAAAGCACTCATTCAACTGGTTCTAGAATATTGCTCAGGTGTGTGGGACCCATACCAAATAGGGCTAACAGGAGATATTGAACGTATACAGAGAAGGGCAGAATGAATGGTCACAAGTTTGTTTAATCCATGGGAGTGTGTCACAGAGATATTGTAGGAACTGAACTGGAAGACTCTGGAAGATACACGTAAACTATCCCAAAAAACCTGGTTAACAAAACTTCAAGAACCAACTTTAAATGAGTACTCTAGGAATATACTACAACACCCTATGTATCACCTACATAGGGACTGTAAGAATAAGATTAGAATAATTACTGCATGCACCAAGGCATTCAAATAATCATTCTTCCCTCCTCACTCCATAATAGGATGTCATGTATATGACTACAGTTACCCCACAAGATAATGCCATAGGATATTATACTCTGGAAAAATGCAAAATAAGATGATCTGATGTATGTTTCAGGTACACAATTTCTGAGTTGTCTTAAATAAATTACTCTAGATAGTTTACTACTAATATAGTTTACATGTTGGCCCCAGGATAACTTTTCGTCTAAATAAACTCCCAGGAATTTAACAGAACTAGGGTCATCAGATAGTGGCTTGTCTCTTAGAGTGAAGATTATCTGCTGAGTTTTATTTTCATTTAGCAGGAAACTATTTGCTCTGAACCAATATGCTGCATGAGTGAGTGTATTTTCAGCACAGGTTTTAAGATCATTAAGACTGTTACTGCTATGGAGAAAAGTCGTATCATCTGCATACAATACAGTGGTGGATCTAATAAACGAGGGGAGGTCATTGATCATTATCAGAAACAGGAAGGGCCCCAGTACAGATCCCTGAGGCACACCTACTTTAACGTTTTCTATGTTTGACATTTCCTTACCAACACAAACTACCTGTTTACGGTTGTTGACATAAGCTTTTAATAGTCTGAGACTGTTTTCTTTGATGCCGTAGAATTCTAGTTTCTCTAGTAGTGGCATGTGCTCAACACAGTCGAAGGCCTTGCTTAGGTCACAGAATGAGACCTGAGCAAAGCCTTTGTTCTCAAAAACTTTGAGGATGTAACTGACTACCGTGTTGATTGCATCAATGGTCGACAGATTCTTCCTAAACCCGTATTGTGTAGCATTAATTATTCCTAGATTCTCAAAGTGAGATGATAATTGTTGGTACATGATGCATTCTATTACCTTGGAGAATGTGGGTACTATTGAAATAGGCCTGTAGCTAGATGGAGAGTCTTTATCTCCCTTTTTGTATACTGGGACAATCCTAGACAGTTTTAACTCATCAGGAAAATATCCCTCAAGTAAGCACTTGTTTATGCAATGGGTTAAGGGGTAGAGAATGCAGTCACACACTTTTTTTAGCAGGTTGGATGATATGCCATATATATATAAGCTATCAGATGATTTCAGTTGTTTTATGACCCCTTGTACATATCTAGGCGATACTTCGGAGAAGGTTACCATGCTTGTATTTAGTGACTGTCTACCCCAATTTTGGGAGAGTAACTCTGATGGACTAATGTCTGGTTTGATAATTGTGTCTCCTATTTCTCTCACTGAATTAATAAAAAACTCATTGAGTGTTTGTGGTGGGATATTAATTTTGTCTTTTTTAGTATCTCTGGCAGCACTGTTAATTACTTTCCAAGCAGTTTTGCATTTATTGGTGGAATTATGTATGCTGTTGGCATTGTAGGTTTTTTTGGCTTGCAGGATGGCTTTTTTGTATTCATTCCTGCATTCCACATAGGCTGATTTGGCACAGTCAGACTTCATACTATTGTATATGTTGTACAGTAACAAAACTTGTTTCTTTAGGTCTGTCAGCTGTTTAGTGTACCATATATTTTGTCTGTTTTGAGATCTGGATTTGTGGCTGCTGTCCATTATTTTGATTTTCTTTATGGGAATACTATGGTTAAATAGGATCAAGAATGCATTAAAAAATCTATCAAATATTATTTTGGCTGGCAGATCATTACTTGATGTGTAATGTCCATCGACACTACAATGGCCAAACCAGTCTCTGTCAGCAAGGGAATTACGAAATGTTTTAATTTTATCCTCTGTTATGGGTCTGGTAATCACAACTGTTGGGACAGGTCTGTTTGCATTGCTCCTATTGAGGGGAATTTTACTTGCATAATTTAGAGATACGGAGTCATGGTCAGAGAATGGGAACACTACAACTTCACATGTGTTTTCAGTGGTCTTGAAGTTTACAAAGATGTTATCTAAACATGCTTTGTTTCTTGTGGGCCTGTTATTAACATGATGTAAATTGTATTGTCTTAGCAAGTTTTCCAGATCTGCAACACTACCCTTACATTTAGTAACATCAAAATCAGCATTCAAATCACCTCCTATTGCAATATCATAATGTAGCCATTTAATAATACTTAATTCACTCAATAGCATGTCCATTTTTTCTAAAAATATGTTAATGCTTCCCTTTGGTGATCTGTACATGGATACTACTATTAGCTTATGACTATTAATGATTATACCCGTAACTTCAAAGTGCTGTTCATCACACAAGGAATTTAGGTCTAGTTTGGTTATTGTACAATTGAGTGACTGGTTGGAATAAATTGCCACACCACCTCTAATGTGCTTTTTCCTACAGTAGCTATTTACTATACTAAAATTGTCAAATTTGGCAACTGCAAGTTCATTCTCATTAGCCCAGTGTTCACTCAGACAAAAAATATCAAACTGGTTATCAAGTCCAAACTCATTTATGATAAGTTCTTTATCTTTCAGTCCTTGAACGTTAAGGTAACATATTTTAAGATCCATGCTCTTATTGCTAACACACTGAACACTATGGTGATTGGTTTTCAAACGTTTTTCAGGGCTTATCTTTTGGATTTCTGCCTCTTGTTGCCTTTTACTAAAAAATTGTTCTCTTGGAGTGGTAGCACATCCACTGTTGTATGCCTACTCTTCCCTCCTTGTGATGATATTGTAGATGAAGCTGCTACTAGAGGAATTGATGTAACTGCTGTTATGGTGTCTGGAGGCACTGTTGTGGCATCTGGTGACTGAGGAGATAAGGTGGTTGCTTCTCCTTCTGCTGCTGTTGAATCTTGCTGGTGAAGTGTGATAGGTACTGCTGCTGCTGTAGGCATTGTTGTAGCAACTGGTGACAGTGGAGATTTGGATGTTGCTTCATCTTCTGCTGCTGTTGAATCCTGTTGATGAAGTGTGGTAGGTATTGCTGCTGCAGCATTTGTTATGTGTGTAGGTACAATTGCTGCTTCCACCTCTACTTCTACTGCTGCAATAGAAGTAACCATTTCTTCAGGCTCTGCTTGCGTCAAGCAAGGAACTGGAAAAGCAGCAATTACTTCTTGGTTGTCAGATGCTTTCAGTATCATGCTGATGTTTTGGCACAGAATCTTCTTGCCTCTGTTATTAAGGTGCATGCCATGTCTCGTGTAACAGTCTCTTTGCAAGGAGTCCATACTTATAAAATATGCATTTTGGTAGGCCCTGCAAATCTTTGAGTATTGCCTGTTTGCTTTTATGATTTCCGCGTTCACACATGACCATTCCGAAAGGTCATGCCTATGTGGAATTCCGACTACAAAAACTGATTTCTCTCCTGTTGAATTTAGTATTGCTTTAAGGTTTCGTGTTGCACTGTGGAGGTCGTTTTTATATACATTATTGGCTCCTGCTATGACGACAATATGACGATCATTTTCAGTTTCTTTGTTTCTAACGAGTTCTTGGATGGGTGCACCTGGTTTGACAATACTAGTTGCTTGTATACAATGACTGTAACGTAGTATTTTTGCGATCTCACGTCCATGGCTATCACAGAATATTTTCACTTTGAGTTTGTCTTCACGTTTATTGCGGAAGTTTCTGCTCATGTGCTTATCACTATATAGATTCGGCGTGTTGTTGTCGCCACAGTTTTCCGTGGATTCCACATTTATATCTGAATCTAGTGCATGGAAACGGTTTTTTGTTACCACAGTAGTTCCACAGTCACTGAGTTTCACACGACCAACCCTTTTTGGCCTAGTAAACATATGTTGCCTTGTTGTTTCTGCCTTTAGGCCTATATCCACTTCAGAGCACTCGTTTATTGTAGGTAGGACACAAACTGCTTTTATTGCCGCGGTTCGTTCCATTCGTTGTATTTATCACCTTTTCGCTTCTTTCTTCCGTGATCATGCTAGTCCTGTGCTCCCAGTTCCGTGTTTTACTTGCTTTGGCGATCGGGATATTACGCGCCTTTTTCAGTTCGGCATTTTCATTTTCTAAATGCGCAATGTCCCGCCTTAGTACATCTACAATTAATTGCAGGCTTGATACATGTTCATTTAGCTTCACTATTTCACTGTTATAATTTATGTATGTTCCGTTTTTCACCACACAACTATAACTTTTGTTCACTTTCTCACTATAAACAACTGTACCGGACGCCATGTTGCAGCACAGGACTGGTAGTCATATACATGACATCCTATTATTGCAGAAGAAAGCCATTAGGATAATTACAAATTCTTCACATAAGGCTCACTGCAAACCCTTATTTACTAAACAAAAAATTATGACTGTAATAAACCTCTATATATACAATGTCTTAATCTTTACGAAGAAGAACCTACAAGATGTGAAACGTAGAGAAAATGTACATTGTTACAACACAAGAAGCATCAAACACATATACACGCCTTACCACAGACTATCAAAATCAATAAATAGCTATGAAGTCACAGGGCACAAGCTATTTAATAAGCTGCCACATGCCATACAGGATCTTCCTGAACATACATTCAAAGAAAGACTGCATGAATGGTTTATTGCCCACCCGTTCTATGATATCAATGAATTCTTCAACTGTAAAATGCAGTAATCCAACAGATGACCCACTGTACATTTATTGTAATATAAGCTAAAATATTTCAGTAGTCAATACCTTATCACACTGTATTATAAATTGTAGCTTCATTTGACGTTGTCAATTGCTGTAATGGCCTAAAGACAATAAAATCTTTATTATTTATTATTATTTATTATTATTATTATTATTATTATTATACATGAATGGGAGAGGAAGAAACCCTAATAACAGGTAGAATGGGACTTACCCTCTGCCATGCACCTCATGATGGTTTGCAGAGTGTAGATGCAGATGTAGAAATACACTTACTGTCACTGTATAGATGAAATGTTCTGCAATTTTTACATTTTTCTACACTTTGTTGAGAATTTTTTACATGGCCAAGTATCTTGTTGCTTTAAAAATGGTTCAAATGGCTCTGAGCACTATGGGACTTAACATCTGAGGTCATCAGTCCCCTAGAACTTAGAACTACTTAAACCTAATTAACCTAAGGACATCACACACATCCATGCCCGAGGCAGGATTCGAACCTGCGACCGTAGCAGTCGCGTGGTTCCAGACTGAAGCACCTAGAACCGCTCAGCCACACTGGCCGGCTTGTTGCTTTAATGTGGTGCCATCTTCAGTCCCAGAAACTATTCTGTTATACACCATTCTTCCTATCATTATACCTCGATTACTTGTCAACAATGCCAGACAGAAATCTTTCATGTCGGGGCCATGTTTACCTATTTTATGGATTGGAATTATTACTACTGCTTTCCAGACTGATGGAATTTCTGTTTCTCAAATTCATTTGTACATTGTATACTGATATTTTTCAAAAATTCAGCATTAATCCTCTCAAACTGATTACTTTTCTTAATCTGTAATGATTTTATAAAATGCAAGAGTTCACCAAACATAACTTGTTGTTAAACATTTGTGAACTCTGTTCTATCCAAGTCTCTCTTCTAATTCTTGAAACAAAAACTATAAGAATCAGTGATGCAAAAAGCAAGTTTAATAATATGCAGAAAGGAATTCACATAAAAAATACTACATAGGAACTTTGAAAAATAGAGAGTAAATAAGGAAGTTTTAGGGGCAGTGACGGAAAAAGACGTCTAGAACTGCGGAAAGTGAATCAAACGTGTACCTGTTAATGAAACAAATATGTAGGTAACAGCATTCTTCAATCACTTTCATAATGACACTGCACATGTGTAACTTACTTACCAGATGGTGTTAACAATCCCTGTGATCGTTTGGGGCAGCCAGGCTGAATCCTCTCTCCACCATTTGGGTAAAAGTCCACTGAGCCAGTATTCATTGGAACTCCATATTTTCCACCACCAGTGTGAATCACATCTACAAAATCTGCTGATGTTTCCTTGATGTGAGTGTTTTCCAATATGTACAGGAGTGGATAAGCTGGGTCAAGTGCTGTGCATAAATTTAGTAATGAATATTGCTTGTAAAACTTTATAAAACAAATTTATTATTACTGAACACAAGAGATCTTTAAGAAATCGTAGCAAAAATAATGTCATCATTTCAGAGCCTTCTCAAGCAGTCTGCAACACAAGTGCCTAAATTTATGTCTTCCAAAATGTTTGTATTTGCAATTCGTAAACCAAGCAAAAATTTTGGAGCATGTGAACAAGGCAATGAACCTATTTTAAGATATTGGTTTACTATATGCGGCTAACTGTTATACATAAACACAATAAACCCACTTTAATAATTGAATTTTAGGTGTTAGGCCAAATCATTATAAAGTGCTTAAACAACTACACCACAGATGTTTTGACCAACTACAATGGTCTTATCTTTGGAGTGGCTAACTTATAAGTTCTGGGAATGATCCTACATATGTACCATCTATGAACCGTGTTATTTCAGTTGTCAAGTGGCTACTGATGGCACATTCTGCTATACTAATGGACAATTTGAAGTAAAGATTCGTATAGAGGGGTGGCTGTATGGTTGGCTGTTGCCTATGCTACTCTGACATGTACTGATGATCAGGAGGTATTGAAGCATTGTGTAGAGTATTTCAGTGAACTGCTGGATGCTTCAGAGTCCCCTATTGGAGATCCCAGTCGCTCCAGAAGATGATGCCATAGTACCTCCCCCTTCCCAAGGAGAAGTGAACAAAGCAATTTCCCGATTGAAGAACAATAAAGCACCAGGGACTGACAATACAACATCTGAACTATTGAAAGCTGGAACAGTTTAGCTGAATCGTAGGATCTAAAAGATTGTGTGCCTCATCTGGGAAAAGGAAGAGTTACCAGAAGAATGGAATGTAGGGATAGTGTGTCTGGTGCATAAGAAAGGACATCTATTTGAATGAAGCAACTACAGAGGCATAAACTTTTGAATATTATATATAAAGTACTATTAAATATCCTGTTTAGTAGACTTTCACCTATAGCAAAAGATATGATTGGAAGCTATCAATGCGGGTCAGACCAGGAAAGTCAACTATAAACCATGTATTTACTTGCTGACAAATAGTAGAAAAGACCAATGAATTCAACATTGGTGTGCACCATCTTTTCACTGACTTTAAATCTGCGTATGACACAATAAACCGGGCCAAACTTTATGAGGCAATGCGGGAATTTTGAGTGCCTGGAAAATTGGTGCATTTAATAGAGGTCACCCTAAAGTATCCCCAGTGTGCCATGCAGGTGCAGTCAAGACTATCACCTCAATTTACCACTCAAACTGGGCTAAGGCAAGGAGACGGGTTTGCCTGCCTACTTTTCAACCTGGTGCTTGAAAAAGTGGTATGCAAATTGGGTATTCAGACAAGAGGAACTACTACTTAAATCTGTACAATTGCTGGGATATGCAGATGACTTGGATTTAATGAGTGGAACACTTAGAGATCTACAAAGTGCATTTTCACCTCTAAAACTGAGTGCAGAGAAGATGGTCTTGAGAATTAATGAAGGAAACATGAAGTAAATGTATAATGGCACTCACCAATCCTTACAGTCCACAATAACCCTTGATGGAATGACATTTGAGCGACTGGAATGTTTCACCTATCTGGGATTAAATATAGAGGCAAATAGCACCACCTTCACTGAAATTATGGCTAGCATAAGTGCTTCTAACCGATGCTACTTTGGAATTTTGCGACATTTTAAATCCAAGCTTATATCATGATGGACAAAGTGCCAACTTTACGAAATGCTGA